>NW_028187078.1:0-1824 GCF_003343005.1 Rhea americana
CGTCGCTCCCCCGCCCCGACGCCCCCCGCCAGGCTCGGCCCCCGGGGCGGCCCGCGGGCTCGGGGCGAGCGGAGGGCCGCCCCGAGGTGCACCCGTCTCCCGGTGCATCTCCGCAGCTCCCCGCCTCCACCGCCCGCTGCGGCCGAGCTGGGGAGGGCGCGGGGGGCCAGGCGCCTGCCTGCAAGCAGGCACAAGCCCGGGGAGCAGCAGGATGGCCCACAGGGTCGCGTCGGCTCGCGGCCATCCCCCAGGGCACGTGGCGGGCAAGGTGCAGAGCCGAGCCCTGGCCCAACGCCTGGCCCCGGCTGCTGCTGCTGCAGCCTCACCAGTGCCCGGGGTCACATCCAGCACGGTGCGAGGGCCTGCGCGCCTGCGCGGATACTTGGCTGCTCATTTTCAAGAGGAGAAAGAAGGAGACCCTGCTGCAAAGTGCCTTGCTTTGCTCTTTTTTTTTTCCCCACTCCTAGTCCTGGTGAGGGCTCCATGCCAGACTGATATATATATTTTATGATAACTATAGAGATGCACTTCAAACCTGACAAAGGACTTTGACATTTTTAAGCATCTCTTTGATTAATACATGACCTTTTAATGCTTTGGATTAAATTAATAAATCTTTTACATTTAAACCCATCCTGCTTGCAATGTAATGTTTTCTGTACGACCTCCTTTTCTCCCTGTGCGTGCAAGACATCTGACCCTTCCCTCCRTCCTGCTCCCCCAGTGCACGCGCACACGCGTGGCTGATACATCAATATATAGGTTTGCAATATTCATACGGTGCAAAGCCCTGCAAGGCGAGAACGGTGGGATCCTCGTCGTTTTTGAACCGTTCCTAAAAATAGCAAGAAAATTCAAAGCTGACATTCAGGGCGAGGGGATGAGGAAGCCTGCAAAGTTGCTCACTCAGCCAACAGCAATTGCAGCGATCCTGTCTGCGTGTGCAGATTCCTCTGCTGACCGGGCTGGAGTGCAGGCCTCCTCTTTGTACAGTTTCCAGGAGTCTGGAAGCGATGCAGACGGGTCCCGATCCTCGTCTGGGAGCGCCGAGTCCCTCCGGTACCCGATCCAAGCCTGCCGATCCTTCCCGGGCGTACGGATCCCGTTGCGGCGGGGGCCGGAGCCGGCTGCTCCCGTTTCGGATGCGAGGCGGCGTGACGCGAAGGCTGGCGGCTGTCCCTGCCGCACGGTGCTCTCTGCCTTGACCCCCAGCCTGTCCCAGCACCCGGAAAGCCGGATTTACTCCTCGCTGCCTGTTGATACAGAAACACACATCAGAACGAAACCTGCAACACGCGTGTGAGGTGGAGGGCGGCTGCAAAGCCAGGTGCTGTGTCTCTCCCTGCACCCATGTGTTATTTCATCGATGACTCACGTGTTATTAGCAGCCAAGCAATATTCCCAATTCCCTGGAGTTAACCCTTCACTCGTCACTCACAAAAACACAATGTCATAACAAACATCAGCGGTATTATCTACTTTAATTATATTGTATCTACCAGCTCCGGGAACGTTCACTTTGGCAGAACGGTTTGCGAGCCTTGGAGGGAAGGTGCCGGAGAGATGCTTGGGAGGGTCGCGGAGCCACGAGGAGGGAGGCCGCGGTGCCCGCAAGGCGCCCGGGGGCGGCTTCCCACCGGCGTTCGGGGCGCCCCCGGCCGCTGCCGCCCTCCCCGCGGCCCCGCGCGCTGCTGGGGACGCAGCCGAGAGGCGAGCCCTGCGAAGTGGCATTCCCCCCCTCCGGAGCTCCGATCTCAGAGGAGCCGGGCGTTACTTGGATACCAAACAGCAGGGAACTTTCCAGGGCCGCCAGGCCCCAGCCAG
>NW_028187078.1:3754-5370 GCF_003343005.1 Rhea americana
AGACCCGGCTCTGTCCGCTAGAAGGCAGGCAGCCGTCGGAAGGAAACATGTCAACAAAATTTGGGGATTAGGCTTCGCCGGCCGGGGGGACGGGGCCAGGGCCGGGGGGCGCATCCAACCGCGGAGGCCGGAGGGCAGCAGGGGGAGGCTGCAGGCGGCCGCGGGGCGCCTCGCGCGGGGGCGGCGGGGCCTGCCCGGGGGGGCTCGCCCCAGCGCTGCCCACCCCTCGCTGCCAACTTGCCCGTGTCGGATACGTGCCGGGGCGCCTTTRCCTTCTGCTGGGCTCGGCGGAGCGTTTAGCACTTCTTTCCCCTTTATTCCCGCCCCCCCTCCCTCCCCGAATTGTTTTTATTGATCAGCTGATTTAAATCCCCTTGGCGTCCTGGCTCTGCCCCTCGGTGCTTGCATGGCGCGCTYGAATTTGGGGAGGTCGGAGACCCCGGTGCTTTTGCGTGGGTTGTAGTCGCCCTGCTCGGTTAGGCTGATTGCAGACCCCCCGTCCAGCCCCTCAAAGCCCTGGGGAGGCATTTGCCCGGGGAGGGAGGCCCTGACGGCCGAGGCAGGTGGAGGAGCCTTGGTGGCTGCTTGTTTACTTGCAGTGGGAGGAACTGGCCCCGGCAGCGACCAGGTGGCCTTGTGCATAAAGCGACTTGGCCCGTTGCTGCGAGAACAGCGACCAAAAGCCACAGTCTGAGCTCATTGTGTGCTGGTGCGAACCCCGGCGCGCGGTGGAGTGACTCCAGATTTATCCTGGCGTGACAGAGAGCAGAAGCGAGCCCCGAGGGCTCGGGCACGGATCCTGCCGAGCGCTTTCGCCGGCGCGTGCTGGCCGAGCGCCGCCGAATCGGGGCCCCCGGGCCTCTCCCCCCCCCCAGGTGTCCCCTTACACTGGCTCTCCTGCTGGTCTCAGGAATTTGCAGAGGAGGGTGGTGGTGGTGGTGGGGAGGGGAGGAAGGGGGGGGCTGGAGAAGGGATTTGGCCAGAGCTGGAGAAGGCCTGCAGGCCTTCTAAGGATATGTGCCCTTGGCACTTAGCTGTTACACAGGTTGCTTCACCTCCCCTCAAGGACCTGCATTAACACCATGCTCCACTGAGGATGGTGGCTGGGATGCTCCAAACTCTTACTCTGTCACGTAAGGATCCAGTTTCAGAGGGTTGTGAACCCTCTTCTCCAGCATTTCCTCTTAGTGCAGACTTTCCCTCAATCAGCACCCCAACGGTTTGAAAGCTTTTAATTAAGTGTCCTTCTGTTTCTCTTTCGGCTGAAACTAATGCTGTAGTTKTCTCTGCTTTCATTTCTGCTGCATCAGCCATTGCAGCAGAATTCACAGTGTATCATTTGCTCATGACCAGGCTGAGCCAGGAGCTGAGTGTCTAAGGCACTCTCCAAATACAACCAGGTAAGACCAGAGGCTGATAAATGAACCCAAAATAACTGGCAGAAGTTATTGGCAATCTTGTCCCAGCAACTGCCACCACCAGAAGTCTCAGAGATGCGTGAGTCTACTTTGAGCTGTACTGTTACCAACTGCTTAGATTTGAACCTTTTTTCCTAACATTTTTAGCTTCTCTTCTTAAGATATTTTTACATTCATTTTGTTATGTTTCCCCACTAA
>NW_028187078.1:7540-9656 GCF_003343005.1 Rhea americana
AGGTGCATGGGATTGGCGTGCCCAAGGGCTGGAGCCCAGATCCCAGGAGTTGCACGGGATTGACATGCCCAGGGGCTGGGGCTGGAGCCCGGGAGTTACACGGGATTGGCGTGCCCAGGGGCTGGAGCCTGGGAGGTGCATGGGATTGGTGTGCCCGGGGGCTAGTGCCAGATCCCAGGCGGTGCATGGGATTGGTGTGCCCAGGGGCTGGATCCCAGGAGATGCATGGGATTGGCATGTCTGGGGGCTGGAGCCTGGGAGGTGCATGGGATTGACGTGCTCGGGGGCTGGTGCCGGATCCTGGGAGGTGCATGGGATTGGCGTGTCTGGAGGCTGGAGCCTGGGAGGTGCATGGGATTGGCRTGCCCAGGGGCTGGTGCCGGATCCCGGGAGGTGCATGGGGTTGGTGTGCCTGGGGGCTAGTGACAGATCCCAGGCGGTGCATGGGATTGGTGTGCCCAGGGGCTGGATCCTGGGAGAAGCATAGGATTGGCATGTCTGGGGGCTGGAGCCTGGGAAGTGCATGGGATTGACGTGCTCGGGGGCTGGTGCCGGATCCTGGGAGGTGCATGGGACTGGCATGCCAGGAGGCCGGAGTCTGGATCCTGGGAGGTGCACGGAATTGGTGTGCTCGTGGGCTGGAACCCAGATCTCGGGAGGTGCATGGGATTGATGTGCCCGGGGGCTGGAGCCCGGGAGATGTATGGGATTGGCGTGCTCGGGGGCTGGAGCTGCTCCTGGGGAGCCGTGAGCACCGACGCGGCTGCCGGCGTGGCGAGGTGCCGGGCGATGGGGGAGAAGCGAAGTGCGGCATCGAGCCCCGGCGAGGGTAGAGCATCCGCCGTGGCCAGCGTGCGCCCCTCGCGCGGCTAAGGGAGCCCCGGGCGGAGGGACGCCGCGTTCCCGGGGCGCCCTCCTCGCCGACCGCGGCGCGTCCGCTTGGGCTCAGCACCCGCAAATTTCTCACCAAAACCTGGGGCCTAAAATAATCTGGAGGAGGACGGAGCGCCTTGGGCGAGGGCGACGAGGTCCTCAGCTGCCAGAGAGGGAGGCTGCTCCGGGGGGAGCCGCCGGGTCTCCTCCAGCTGCCGGCCCAGCTGGCCCCCGGGAATTCGCCGGGATAAACGTGGCCCGCCAGACTCGGTGGCTTTGTGCGGGACAGGATCGCCGGAGGAGCGGAGGGGAGGGCCGGGGGCGCACCTGGGCCGGCCGAGCGGGCTCCGGGGGCCGGCGGCGCGGGAGCCGGCCGGCCTCGGCCGCCAGGCCTCAGAGGGACGGGAGATGCCTGGAGGGAGGCGCCAGGCGGGAGCCGCGTGAGAACCCGGTTGGCGAGGTCCAGATTGGCAGCGGATCCCGAATCGGGAGGAGCTGCGAATCCATACGGCCCCTGCCGAGATCAGACAAGACGGCAGCGGCGCGGTTTGGGGGAAGAAATTGGAGGCGGGGGAAGCTTTTCTTTGCAGAAATGAAATCTGAACCCCAAAGTGGGAGGGAAGTGGAGGTGGGGGGCACGGCTCTCTCCACATGGTTATTACTGCTGTTTTCCACCCAGCTGAAAGGAGAACGTAGCTTAATATGGACCCGCGGGGAGGAGAAGCCAGCGGGAACGGGGATTTGTCAGGAGGGAGCTGGGAAACAGCGAGAGAAGCGTAGAGGTGAGAGCGGCCGGCGGAGGAGCCGGGGCGGCTCGCGGCCCCGGCCGGCGGCGAGCAGGGTGCAGCCGGCGCCGCGGCGAGCAGCTTTTGCCGGCAGCGAGCCGGGCCCGCTGCCTTCGGCAGAGCTCGGCTCGGCTCGCCCGCGGGGAAGCGGGAAGGGCGCCGGGGCGGCTCGGTCCTCGGCGGTGCCGGGGTCGGGGGATGCGGCGGTGGCGAAGGGGAGCTGCGCCGGGGAGGGCGGCCGCGCGGGATAACCGCAGGTGAGGCGGGATGAGCCCGGCGGGAGAGCAGCGAGCGCTGCGTGGGCTGCGGGCTCCAGCGCCGGGGCGCTGGGTGGCCGGGCTAAAACCAGCCCGGTGGCCGCCCGGGAGCGGGCGAAGGGCCGGGGGAGGCAGGCGGCGAGGGCTTTCTCCCCGGCGGGCCGTGCGCGGAGGCGTTAGCCAAAGCCGGGGCGCCGCGCC
>NW_028187078.1:11422-13070 GCF_003343005.1 Rhea americana
GCTCGGCGACGTCCGTGCCGCGGCGGGGCTGGGGGGGAGCGGCGGAGCGGCTGAAGTGCAAGGGAGGATGTGTGCAGCGGCCCCCCCCCACGCCCCCGAGGGCAGACCGTCTGCGGGCGTTTGCAGAGCCCCGTTTCTGAGCTGGCCCCCCCCATGACTCAGTTTCCCCTCTCCCCGCCGCAGCGCCCGCCGAGACTCTCCGCACCGTCCCGCCGGGCGAGGGGGTCCGCCGGGATTCGAGGCCGGGCTGCGGGGCGCCCCGAGGTGGGGGGGGGCTGGCGGCGGTGCGGGGGCGCGGGCAGCTCCCCCTCGCCCGCCGTCTCGCTCCGCGCCTGACTGCAGCAGATGCGCCAGCTCTGCGGGAAGAGGGAATTAAGTTGGGCTGGAGGAATTTGCAAGATTGCTGCAGGCCTGAGGGTCTGCGATGCCCCCGCGGAGACGGGCAGTCATGCAGAATTAATCCTCCCGGCAGCCGGGCTCGGCCGCGGCCGGTGCGGAGCTGGGGGAGGCCGAAGGAAGGAGCCCTTGGCCGTGGGGGGCCGCATCCTGCCCGGCAGCTGCCGCCGAGCCCTCTGCTCCTCTGGTTTATAAATAATGCAGCGCCGAGGCGGCTTGGCAGAGCCGCGCCGGCCTCGCCGGAGCCCTGGGCACCGTGCAGCCCCGCCGGGGTGCCGCGGGGCCCCGGGGTGCCCCCACGCGCGGGACCCTCCCCGCGGCGGCGGCGGTGAGGCGCAGCTTGCAAGGTTGCCGTGGCGACCTGCCGGCGCTAACGAACCCAAGTAAACATTAACGAGGGAGAGCCCAGGCGTCCTGGGTCCCCGGGAGCGCCTCCCCCGCCGGACGCCTGGGTGCCCCCGGGCGCTGCACGAGGCCGCGCTGCGAGAGCCGAACGCGGGTGTCTGCGCCCGGGCTCCGCTCCCGGCGCGGCACCGCGCTCCTAGGTGCCGAGGTCGGTGCCGGGAGACGCCTGCCGGGGGCCCGGACTCCTGGGCCCTCGCGCCGCGCTGGGAAAGTCCCGGCCCCGGGTTCCCAGGGCTGCGCGGCGGCAGAGCCCGGCCGCAGCCCCGCGCCGCCCGCGGTTGTCACCACGACCCCGCTCCCCGGCGCGGCCGGCAGCACCCGCCGTGCCGTGGGGTGCAGCAGCGGCGCAGGCCCCTCGCCGGTGCCTGGGGGCCCCACGGCGGCGGCGCTGCTCATTAGAGGCACCGGTGCAGGTGCCCCTGGTACCTTCCTCCCTCCCAGAGGGCTGCTAATGAGCGTCGGCTAACGAGCGCTCGGGCTCAGCACTGCRCCCGCTCGCTCCTCCCCGGCCCCGGGAAGAGGCTTGATTGGCGCGCGGGCGGCTGGGAGCAGCGCGCAGGCACCTTTTTGGCGAGGGGGGAACGACAGCAGCGTTAACGGGGGAGACTTAACGAGGCAGCAGGTTGCACCAAGCCTACACCGGTCACACCGTCCCTGTCCGGGGCACAAGGTGCATGAGGGTGCACAGGATGCACGAGGGTGCACGAGGTGCACAAGATGCACAAGGGTGCACGAGGGTGCAGGAGGGTGCACGAGGGTGCACAGGTCGTCGTGCCCGCCCGGGGCCGGGAGCGCGGTGCCGGCGGCCGAGCCCCGCCGGCTCCCCCCGGCCTCGCGGCCCCGTTGC
>NW_028187079.1:0-1353 GCF_003343005.1 Rhea americana
TCGGGGCCCCAGGTGTCCAGGCCGCAGGCGCCGGCCCCCCTCCTCCCGTCCCCGGGGCCGCGGTGTCGGCTGGACTCTGCTCCTGCCTTGGCCCGGCCGCGCCGAGCAAACAGGGGCCGAGGGAGCGGCGGGGCCCTGGGGATCCGACCCTGGCCTGTCCCGGCCCTGCGGGGGCACACGYGTGTGCCCCTGCTCCGCGGGTGCACACACACGTGCTCCGCGCCCCAGTGCGCCCCAGGCCCTTGTATGCACATCCCTGTGCCAGCCCTGTGYGCCTGGTGCCTGGCACACGTGTGTGCACCATGTCCTGGTGCGTGACCGTGCACCCGGTGCCTGGCACACGCGTGTGCACTGGTGCATGCCAGCCCTGCCCACACTCGTGCAGCTGTGCCCACGTGTGCCCCAGCTGCTCGCGCCTCCCGCCCCAACACGCGCCGGCCCCCGGGCGCACACGCGTGTGCGGGGCTGCACACTGCCTGCGCCGCCCCGGCCCTGCGGCTGCCGAGCGCCTTCCCGCCCGACCTGGCCGTGGGAGCCGCCCGGCCCCCCAACCCCCCGGCCCCAAAGCCTCTTAGCTGCTAATCCGGGGCCGGCGCTGGGCACGGGCCGGCGCGAGAAGCTGGGATCTGGCGGGCCGGAGCGCCACGCGCCGCCGCAGGGGCCCCCGGACGCCTGGGCCCTGCGCCCGGAGCAGCGAGTGCAGCCGCGGGGCTGAGCGGGACCCAGCGCCCGGCGTTGGGGACCCGGGTGTCAGGGCCCCACGGTGTCGGGGACCCAGGTGTCGGGGCCCCACGGCGTTGGGGACCCAGGCGTCGGGGCCCCATGGCGTTGGGGACCCGGGTGTCAGGGCCCCACGGCGTCGGGGACCCCGGGTGTTGGGGACCAGGGCGTCAGGGCCCCACGGTGTCAGGGCCCCATGGCACTGGGGACTCCAGGTGTCCAGGCCCCACGGCGTTGGGGACCCCAGACATCAGGGCCTGATGGCGTCGGGACCCATGGTGTTGTGGCCCCACAGCATCAAGGCCCTGGGCGTTGGGGACCCACAGCGTCAGGGCCCCAGCTGTCTAGGACCCATGGCATCGGGGACCCCCAGTGTGGGGCCCCAGGCATGTGGACTCACAGCGTCGGGGCCCCAGGTGTCCAGGACCCACAGCGTCGGGGCCCCACAGCATCGGGGCCCCAGGCGTCCAGGACCCACAGCGTCGGGGCCCCAGGGCGTCGGGGCCCCAGGTGTCCAGGACCCACAGCATTGGGGCCCCAGGGCGTCGGGGCCCCAGGTGTCCAGGCCGCAGGCGCCGGCCCCCCTCCTCCCGTCCCCGGGGCCGCGGTGTCGGCTGGACTCTGCTCCTGCCT
>NW_028187079.1:7370-10574 GCF_003343005.1 Rhea americana
GGGGCCCCCGGACGCCTGGGCCCCTGGGGCAGACCAAGCACCTGGACCATCTCCCGGCTGCGGGGGGGGCTGCCTGGGGCGGACGAGGGTCTCTGTGGCTGACGGTCACTGCTGGGAATCTCCAGGGGGTCCCTGGAGGTCCCTGGGATCTCCAGGGGTCCTGGAGGTCCCTGGGGGTCCCTGGGAATCTCTAGGGGGGTCCCTGGGTGTCCAGGGGCCTTTGGGTCCTTGTGGCTCTCAGGGGGTCCCGAGGGTTCTCCAGTGGTCTTGGAGGTCCCAGGGGGTCTCCAGGGGTTCCGGAGGTCCCTGAGGTCTTGGAGTTCCTGGGTGTCTCTGAGGGTCTCTGGAGCACCTGGGGACTTCAGGGGTCTTGGGGATCTCCGGGGGTCCCAGGGGTCCCCGCTCAGAYCTGCCGCATCCCGCAGACGAGCGCGAGGCCGTGCAGAAGAAAACCTTCACCAAGTGGGTGAACTCGCACCTGGCCCGGGTGACGAGCCGCATCGGCGACCTCTATGCGGACCTGCGCGACGGGCGCATGCTGCTGCGGCTCCTCGAGGTGCTCTCGGGGGAGCAGCTGGTGAGCATCCCCGCGGCGTCCCCACGCCGGCCCCGCGCCCCTCAGGGGCCCCGGTGTCCGGGCGCCCCCTCACCCTGCCCTCGCCCAGCCCAAGCCCACCAAGGGCCGCATGCGGATCCACTGCCTGGAGAACGTGGACAAGGCGCTGCAGTTCCTCAAGGAGCAGCGGGTGCACCTGGAGAACATGGGCTCCCACGACATCGTGGACGGCAACCACCGCCTCACCCTCGGCCTCATCTGGACCATCATCCTGCGCTTCCAGGTACCGCTCCGCGGGGGGCTTGTGCCYGCTGTGGGATCCCGGTGCCCATGTGGGTCCTTGCACCCACTGTGGGTCCCTGCACTTACCTGGGGTCATCACTGTGCCTGCTGTGGGGTCCTGGTGCCCACCACGGGTCCCTGCACCTGCCATGGGATCCCACGGGGTCCCT
Source organism: Rhea americana (assembly GCF_003343005.1). Taxonomy (NCBI): domain Eukaryota; kingdom Metazoa; phylum Chordata; class Aves; order Rheiformes; family Rheidae; genus Rhea; species Rhea americana. The sequence continues at coordinate 8,379 of NW_028187079.1, forward strand.
GCACCTGCCGTGGGTCCCAGCATTTGCCTGGGATCCCTGTGCCCACCATGAGGTCCTGGCACCCGCTGTGGGGTCCCTACGCCCGCTGTGGGGTCCCTGCACCCCCTGTGGGTCATGAATCCCCTTGGGCCCTGGGCCCTGGGGTGCCCCAGCTCCGCTCACCCTGCGGTGCCACCCAGATCCAGGACATCAGCGTGGAGACAGAGGACAACAAGGAGAAGAAGTCGGCCAAGGACGCGCTGCTGCTGTGGTGCCAGATGAAGACGGCGGGGTAAGTGCCGGGACGGGCGCCGGGGCCGGGTGGGCTCTGGGGGCTCCCACCAGCCGTCACCCCGCTGCCTTGCAGCTACCAGAACGTGAACGTGCACAACTTCACCACGAGCTGGCGGGACGGGCTGGCCTTCAACGCCATCATCCACAAGCACAGGTCAGCGCGGCCACGGGGCGACGTCCCCGCACGGCGTGGGGCGACGTCCCCGCACGGCGTGGGGTGACCCTTCTGCCCCGCTGCCAGGCCCGACCTCATCGACATCGACACGCTGCGGCGCTGCAACGCGCACTACAACCTGCAAAACGCCTTCAACGTGGCGGAGCGGGAGCTCGGCCTCACGAAGCTGCTGGACCCCGAAGGTGGGGGGCGCCGGGGGATGCTGGGGAGTGCTGGGGGGCAGCAGGGTGCCCGGCTCCAGTTCAACCCCCCTCCCCTCACCCAGACGTCAACGTGGACCAGCCCGATGAGAAGTCCATCATCACGTACGTGGCCACCTTCTACCACTACTTCTCCAAGATGAAGGCGCTGGCGGTGGAGGGGAAGCGCATTGGGAAGGTGACAGGGGCTGGCACGCCGGGGACGGACGGACGAACGAACGGATGGACTGGAGGGAGGGGGGATGAGAGGGTGGATGGATGGGTGGGCTGATAGATGGGCGAGCAGATGGGTGGAGGCGCAGACAGCTGGAGGGGCAGATGGGCAGCGTTGAGGCTGGGGCCGGGCCAGGGGGGCGGCGGCAGGACGGAGGGAAGGGGCGGCGGAGGGAAGGGACAGCGCCCGCCGCGTGCCCCCAGGTGCTGGACTACGCCATCGAGGCGGAGCAGCTGGTGGAGAAGTACGAGACGCTGGCGTCGGAGCTGCTGCAGTGGATCGAGCAGACCATCGTGACGCTCAACGACCGGCAGCTGGCCAACTCGCTGGGCGGCGTGCAGAACCAGCTGCAGGCCTTCAACACCTACCGCACCGTGGAGAAGCCCCCCAAGTGCGACCCCACGCCGGGCACCCTGCCCCGTCCCCTCCGCTGCCCCCCGCGGGCTGGCGGCTGCGTGGGGCCAAGCAGGGCTCAGCGCTGCCTCTCGGCCCGCCAGGTTCATCGAGAAGGGCAACCTGGAGGTGCTGCTCTTCACCATCCAGAGCCGCATGCGGGCCAACAACCAGAAGGTGTACATGCCGCGCGAGGGCAAGCTCATCTCTGACATCAACAAGGTGTGGGGCTGGCGGGGGGCCGAGGGGGGCCGGCGGGGGCCGCCCGGGCCGGGGCTCACGGCGGCACCCTCCCTGCAGGCCTGGGAGCGGCTGGAGAAGGCCGAGCACGAGCGGGAGCTGGCGCTGCGCGACGAGCTCATCCGGCAGGAGAAGCTGGAGCAGCTGGCGGCTCGCTTCGACCGCAAGGCAGCCATGCGGGAGACCTGGCTCAGCGAGAACCAGCGCCTCGTGTCCCAGGTGTGGCCCTGCCGAGGGGGGCCCGGGCGTCCGGGGGCTCCTGCTCCGCCTGCCCCCACCCCGGGGGGCCCAGGCGTCCGGGCTGCGCTCCCCCCTCCTCACCCGTCGTCGCCCTGCTCCAGGACAACTTCGGGCTGGACATGTCGGCGGTGGAGGCGGCGGTGCGGAAGCACGAGGCCATCGAGACGGACATCGTGGCCTACAGCGAGCGGGTGCAGGCGGTGAGCGCCGTGGCGGCCGAGCTGGAGGCCGAGCGCTACCACGACATCCGCCGCGTCCTGGCGCGCCGCAACAACGTGGCCCGGCTCTGGGACTTCCTGCGGCAGCTGGTGGCTGCCCGCCGCGAGCGCCTCCTGCTCCACCTGGAGCTGCAGAAGATGCTGCAGGACCTGGCGCACCTCATGGACTGGATGGAGGAGATGAAGGTAGCTGCCGGGGTCGGGGCGGGTGCGCGCGGGGCGGCCGCCGCCGGTGCGTCCCGG
>NW_028187079.1:11605-16716 GCF_003343005.1 Rhea americana
GGACGCCCTCAGCCTCTACACCATGCTGAGCGAGGCCGACGCCTGCGGGCTCTGGGTGGGCGAGAAGGAGCAGTGGCTCCACGCCATGCTCATCCCCGACAAGCTGGAGGACCTGGARGTGGTGCAGCAGCGGTGAGCGCAGTGCCTCTCCCCTGCCGGCGCCGGCAGCCGCCCCTGCTCCCGGCCCCCGCTGAGCCGCCCCCGTCTCGCCGCCCCGCAGGTTCGAGACGCTGGAGCCGGAGATGAACAACCTGGCGTCCCGCATTGCTGCTGTCAACAGCGTCGCCGCCCAGCTCCTGGACGCCGACCAGCGCAACGGGGACAGCATCCAGGCCACGCGAGACCAGCTCAACGCCAGGTGGGCGGCGGGATGCTCTGGGCAGCGGGATGCGGTGGGCAGGGCAACACCACGGGCAGCGGGACACTACGGGCAGTGGGATGTGGTGGGCAGGGCAACGCCACGGATAGCGGGACACTACGGGCAGTGGGATGTGGTGGGCAGGGCAACGCCACGGACAGTGGGGCACCACGGGCAGTGGGATGTGGTGGGCAGGGCAACGCCACGGACAGTGGGGCACCACGGGTAGCAGGATGTGGTGGGCAGGGCAATGCCATGGGCAGCGGGACGTGGTGGGCAGGGCAATGCCATGGGCAGCGGGATGCAGTGGGCAGGGCAACGCCACGAGCAGCAGGATGCAGTTGGCAGGGCAGTGCCACGGGCAGCAGGATGCTCCAGGCAGCAAGATGCTGCAGGCAGTAGGATGCTCCAGGCAGGGTGATTCGGCAGGCAGTGGGATGCTGCAGGCAGGGAAGGTTGCTCCGGGCAGGATGCTCCAGACGCGGAGGGATGCTGCGGGCAGGGATGCTGTGGCGTTGGCGGGTAGGACCAGCCCGCCTGACCCCGCTGCTGCGCAGGTGGGAGCGTTTCCGGGCGCTGGCCGACCAGAAGAAGGACGCACTGACGTCAGCCCTGAACATCCAGAACTACTACCTGGAGTGCAACGAGACAACGTCCTGGATGAGGGAGAAGACCAAGGTGATCGAGTCGACGCAGGGGCTGGGCAACGACCTGACTGGTGTGATGGCCCTGCAGCGCAAGCTGTCGGGCATGGAGCGCGACCTGGAAGCCATCCAGGGCAAGGTGCGGGACCTGCGGGCCGAGGCGGAGAAGCTGGCAGCCGAGCACCCGGAGCAGGCGCCCCCGATCCTGGCCCGGCTCTCGGCCATCGAAGCCGTGTGGGCCGAGCTGTGCCAGAGCCTGCGGCAGCGTGAGGAGTCGCTGGGGGAGGCCAGCAAGCTGCAGGGCTTCCTGCGGGACCTGGCCAGCTTCCAGGCCTGGCTGTCCCGCACCCAGACGGCCGTGGCCTCTGAGGACGTGCCAGCCACCCTGGCCGAGGCCGAGCGGCTGCTGAGCCAGCACGAGAGCATCCGCAAGGAGATCGCGCACTACGGCGACGACTACCAGAGCACGCGGGCTGTGGGCCGGGAGGTGACGCAGGGCCAGACGGATGCCCAGCACGTCTTCCTGCAGCAGCGCCTCGAGGCCCTCGACACCGGCTGGAAGGAGCTGGGGCAGATGTGGGAGAACCGGCACCACCTCCTCTCCCAAGCCTACGCCTTCCAGCTCTTCCTTCGCGACACCAAGCAGGTCAAGGGCGTCCTCAGTACCCAGGTGAAGAGYCGGGGCGGGCGGAGGGGACCCCAGCGTCTGACGGGGCCACCATGATGCCCCCGGCTCACCCCCTGCCCAGGAATACGCCCTGTCGCACACGGAGATGCCCAGCACACTGCAGGGAGCGGAGGCGTCCATCAAGAAGCATGAGGACTTCATGGCCACCATGGATGCCAACGGGGAGCGTGTGCAGGGGCTGGTGGCCACGGGGCGCAAGCTGGTGGCGGAGGGCAGCATCCACGCCGACAAGGTGCAGGAGACCGTGGACTCGGTGGAGAGCAGGTGAGGCCCCCGTGCGCAGCCCGGCCTGGGCACCTGTTCCCCTGCCCGGCCTCACCCTCCCGCCCTCGTCGCAGGCACAAGAGGAACCGGGAGGCAGCCCAGGAGCTCCTGGGGCGTCTGCGGGACAACTGGGAGCTGCAGCGGTTCCTGCAGGACGGCCAGGAGGTGAGCGTGGGCCCCCAGGCGGGCTGGGGCCGGGCCGGGCYGGGCCTCATGGCAGTCTGCTCTGCTCGTGTCCTGGCAGCTCACGCTCTGGATCAACGAGAAGATGCTGACGGCGCAGGACATGTCCTACGACGAGGCCCGCAACCTGCACACCAAGTGGCAGAAGCATCAGGCGTTCATGGCTGAGCTGGCGTCCAACAAGGACTGGCTGGACAAGATCGACAAGGTGAGGCCAGGCACGAGGCTGGGGGGCCAGGGCCCCACCGCCACCACTACCACCACCCCGCTGGTGCCTGTGTCCCCACCAGGAGGGCCGCCAGCTGGTGACAGAGAAGCCAGAGTTGGGCACAGTGGTCACGGAGAAGCTGGAGGCACTGCACCGGCTCTGGGACGAGCTGGAGTCAACCACCAAGACCAAAGCCCAGTGCCTGTTTGATGCCAACCGCGCCGAGCTCTTCGCCCAGTCCTGCTCGGCGCTGGAGGCCTGGCTGGCTGGCGTGCAAGCCCAACTGCAGTCCGACGACTACGGCAAGGACCTCACCAGTGTCAACATCCTGCTCAAGAAGCAGCAGGCGAGTGCGGGGCTGGGATGCACAGGGCTTGRGTGCACAGGGCTGGGGCATGGAGGTCCGGGGCTCCCGGCAGCGCTCCTGCGCTCACCCGCTGCCTCGTGTGCTGCTGGCAGATGCTGGAGAACCAGATGGACGTGCGGGAGAAGGAGGTGGAGGCAATCCGGGCGCAGGCGCTGGCCCTCAGCCAGGAGGACGCCAACACGGCCGAGGTGGAGGGGCAGTTCCGGGCCGTGGAGGAGAAATTCCGGGGGCTCCGGRGGCCGCTCCGCGAGCGCTGCCACAAGCTCCTGGCCTCCAAGGAGGAGCACCAGTTCAACCGCGACCTGGAGGATGAGATCGTGAGTCGGGGCCCGAGCCCTGGAAACTGGGAGAGAACCGGGGCGTCCGGGGGCTGCCACGCGCCCCCCGCCGGGGACCCAGCCGTCCGGGTGTCCCTGACCCCCCGCTTGTGCCTCCAGCTGTGGGTGAAGGAGCGCAGACCCCTGGCTGTGTCCACAGACCACGGCAAGGACCTGCCCTCCGTGCAGCTCCTGATAAAGAAGAACCAGGTGGGTGGCGGCGGGTGGGTGGCTGGAGCCGGCGACCGCGGGACGCCCACGGCCGCCGCTGAGACGCCCACGGCCGCCCCGTGTGCCCCTAGACGCTGCAGAAGGAGCTGCAGGGCCACGAGCCACGGGTGGAGGAGCTGCTGGGGCGGCGCGCGGGGCTGGCACGGCCTGCCGAGCGGGTGACGGAGCTGCGCGAGGCCTGGCAGGAGCTGCGGCTCCAGGCGGAGCAGCGGCACCGGCGCCTCGAGAAGGCCCACGCTGCCCAGCAGTTCTACTTTGACGCCGCCGAGGCCGAGGCCTGGATGGGTGAGCAGGAGCTGCACATGATGTCCCAGGAGAAGGCCAAGGTGAGGCCGAGGGAGCCAGCGGGGAGCGGGGGACCCCGCGCCGGCCCCGGGCGCCCCTGAGCCTCGGCGCTGCTCCCCTCCGCAGGACGAGCTCAGCGCCCAGGCCATGGTGAGCAAGCACCTGGTGCTGGAGCAGGCGCTGCGGGACTACGCGCACACCGTGCAGCAGCTCTCCGGGCAGAGCCGCGAGCTGGTGGCCAGCGGGCACCCCGAGAGGTCAGTGCCGTCCCCGTGCCGGCGTGCGGCAGGGCCTGGGGCGTCCCCCTGCCACATCCTGTCCCCGTGCGCGTGCAGGTGCCCGTGCGCACGTGCGTCATGCGGCGTCTCCCTGCCCCATCCCCTTCCTGCGCCGACGTGCCTCCCGCCGCGAGCCCCTCTGTGCCCGACCCGGCGGCACCTGCCGTCGCCGTCCCCGTGCGCGGTGCCCCGCCGGGCTCACGCGCGGCCGTGCCCGCAGCGAGCGGCTGACGCTGCGCCAGGGCCAGGTGGACAAGCTCTACGCCAGCCTGAAGGAGCTGGCAGAGGAGCGCCGGGCAAAGCTGCAGGAGCACCAGCGGCTCTGCCAGCTCAAGCGCGATGTCGACGACCTGGAGCAGTGGATCTCGGAGCGCGAGGTGGTGGCAGCCTCCCATGAGCTGGGCCAGGACTACGAGCACGTCACGGTGCGTCCCGGGGGCGGTGGGGTCCGCGGCGGGGGCTCTGCCGCCTGCACGCCGCCCCAGCACAGCCCTTCTCTGTGTCCGCCCGCCCGCAGATGCTGCGGGACAAGTTCCGGGAGTTCTCACGGGACACGAGCAGCATCGGGCAGGAGCGCGTGGACGGCGTCAACGGGCTGGCGGACGCGCTCATCGCCGCGGGGCACTCGGAGAACGCCACYGTGGCCGAGTGGAAGGACGGGCTGAACGAGGCCTGGGCCGACCTGCTGGAGCTCATCGACACGCGCTCGCAGATGCTGGCGGCCTCCTACGAGCTGCACCGCTTCTACCACGACGCCCGCGAGACCCTCACCCAGGTGCAGCACAAGCAGAAGCAGCTGCCGGACGAGGTGGGCCGCGACCTCAACACAGCCGAGGCCATGCAGCGCATGCACACCGCCTACGAGCACGACATCCAGGCCCTGAGCGCGCAGGTGAGCGCTGCGCTGCGCCGGGGGGGCTGCCACGCGACGAGGCGGGGGGAACCGCGGCGCGGAGATGGGGGACTGCCACACAGCACGGGGACCACGGCGCAGCGAGGGGACTGTGGCACGGCGTGGTGCAGAGCAGCAGAGCGTGGTGGGGACCATAGTGTGGTGCAACACAGCACGGTGCAGCGTAGGAAGGTGCAGCACAGCGCAGCACAGCATGATACAGTATAGGAAGGCACAGCATGGTGCAGCACGGCATGGTGCAGCATAGAAAGCCACAGTGTGGTGCAGCACGGCACGGTGCAGTATAGGTCGGCACGGTGCAGTATAGGAAGGTGCAGCACGGTGCAGTATAGGTCGGCACAGTGCAGTATAGGAAGGCGCAGCACGGTGCAGCAC
>NW_028187079.1:23379-24678 GCF_003343005.1 Rhea americana
TCGGCACAGTGCAGTATAGGAAGGCACAGCATGGTGCAGCACGGCACGGTGCAGCGTAGAAAGCCACAGTGTGGTGCAGCACGGCACGGTGCAGTATAGGAAGGTGCAGCACGGTGCAGCACAGCACGGTGCAGTATAGAAAAGCGCAGCACGGCGCGGCGCGCCGCAGCGCCGCGATCTCAGCCGCCGTTGCCCGTAGGTGCGGCAGGTGCAGGAGGACGCCTCGCGCCTGGAGAAGGCCTACGCCGGCGAGAAGGCGGACGACATCCGGCGGCACGAGCGGGCCGTGAGCGAGGCCTGGGCCGAGCTGCGCAGCAGCAGCCAGGGCCGCCGGCGCCTGCTCCTCGACACCGTCGACAAGTTCCGCTTCTTCCGCACCGTGCGCGACCTCATGCTCTGGATGGACGGCGTCTGCCTGCAGATCGAGGGGCAGGAGAGGCCGCGGTGAGGGGCGGCCGGGGGGCGCGCGGGGCCGGCGGGGGCGCGGGGCCGCCACCTGACGCCCGCCCCCCGCCCGCCGCACAGGGACGTGTCCTCGGCCGACCTCGTCATCAAGAACCACCAGGGCATCAAGGCGGAGGTGGAGGCGCGGGCAGACAGCTTCAACGCCTGCGTGGCCGCGGGCACYGCGCTGCTCGACAAGGGCCACTACGCCTCCGACAAGGTGGGTCCCGGCCCCCCAGCCATCCCGGCCCTGTCCCCAAGGCTCCCACGTCCCCAAGGATCCCCCATCCCTGTGGCTCCTGCATTGCCCCATGCTCTCTGTCCCCTCCCTACACCTCCCATGTCCCCGTCCCTGTGGCTCCCACATGGCCCTGGCCCTCCCAGCGCCATGGCTCCCATGCCATCCTGTCCCCCATCCCTGTCCTCCTGTCCCTGTCCCCACGGCTCCTGTGCCAGCCTGTCCCCGTGCCCACAAGCCCCCACAGGCCTTGCGCCATCCTGTGCCCCTGTCCCTGTCCCCCTTGTTCCTGTGCTGGTCCATCCCTGTGGCTGCCGCACTGTCCTGCCCCCTCGTCCCTGTCCCCGTCCTCCTGTCCCTGCAGGCCCCCAGGTCCCGCGCCATCCTGTTCCCTGGTCCCTGTCCCCCTTGGTCCCTGCAGCCCTGTCCCCGTGGCTCCCATCCCTGTCCCTGCGTCCCCCTGTCTCCACGCTCACCCCTCTGCGCTCAGATTTCAGAGAAGCTGTCGGAGCTGCAGGAGCGGCGCCGGGACATCGGCGAGCGCTGGAAGGAGAAGATGGACTGGCTGCAGATCGGTGAGTGCCGGGGGCACCTGGCCGCGGGGGCCGGGGCCAGGC
>NW_028187080.1:0-9902 GCF_003343005.1 Rhea americana
TTTGCTCCAGTCCAGCTCCATCTGCTCTCACTGTTCTTCTGCAGAGGCTAAAAGGAGACCCTAACCCACCGGAGGAAAGGAAGGCACAGGAAGAACGAGCGTAAAGGCTGCATGGAGCCCCACTCATGCGTAGTGAGCTTCACCTCCCAAAACAAATAGCTGTAAGTCATAAGAAAAATATATCCAGASAAGATGCTGGCCCCCTGCTTCAGTTGTGGGGGAGCGGAATCCTGAAGGTGCTTGCTGTCTACATGGAGGTATGCCCTAAAAAGACAAGTGTCCAAATTTATACATGATTGTGTTTGTTTCTTTCCTTGCTAGCACTCTGAATGCTGTATACATTTTTATTTTCATCATCCTGCTTTGGTAATCTTAATATTCTATCTTCCAAATAATAAGAAGTAATATTACTGAGGTCTTTTATTGACCGCTTTTTATTGACTCCGGTTTTATTCACCTCCCCTGTTTGCCTAAGGTTCTTGGCCTGTACGTATTTGTAGTATATGTATTTTCTGTCTGTGAACCTCGTGTTACTGTACTTTTTCTGAGCCTAAGGCGAAGTTTCTAGGTCATGTTGGAATTCAGAGCTGTGGAAATCTCAGCATTTTTCATAGTGAATTAAGATACTTCTGTGACAAAAATCAGTATCTATAGACTATTCCAAAATTAAAACAAAACAAAACAAAACAAAACATCATTCAGTCTTAGATTGATATGATCACTAAGATTAGATGAGAGAAATACCTTCCAAGAAAAATGGTGAGCATTCCACATTTGAACAAGTTAAGTTGGGGAAGGACAGAACAGTACACGTACTCCCTTATTCAAATTATTTTTGAATAATTGAGAAAACATTGCATTCTATATAAAAAGAAGAAACATATATTACTCAGGAGAAGAAATTTGTCAAAATAGACATGGCACTGAGGTTTTTTTTTTCCAAAATAAATGTATAGTATGCTAAAATCTGTTATTTACAATATTTAGTCTAAAGTAAAAATATGCATTCTTCAATGCAGAGATATCATCAATGCAGAGAAATCTCAAGGGGATCTTCAAACTTTCGATTGTGTGTTTTTTTCTGGAGAAAATCTTGGGCTAGAGATAATACCATCTCAGACAGAATATTTCCAGCAGTTCAGACTTCCAGTACACCAGTGTGTGCTTGAAGATGTGTAAGGATCATGAAATGCATGCTTCGTCACTTTTGTTAATGTGGCTCATGAGTATATTTTTACTTTTATTTTTGAAATTTTAAATTAAGCTCTTTTCTGAGGAAATTTGCAGGTGCAACACAACTACATCAAACAGCTGAAAGTGTGCTCAGTTATATCCTAAAGAAAATAGTGAACAGTGACATAAACACTCCCAAATACCCAACCACACACTCACCATATGACTAAACATTCCTCTAGAGGAAGCTCCCTGAAAGATGTACCTGGGAGACTGTAGCGACTGCTTGCTAGGGCTTGTTCACTTTACGTACCAGTGCTACTATCCTGCTAAGGCTGTTACTGATGCTGCCGTCTATACCGTTTTGCTCAATTAACTGGACGTACTGGGCTTGCTTAGTTATCCTGGAATAGTAAAATGAACAGAGAAGTGTTCCTAGGTCCTGATTTTAACTTTCCTCAGCCCTCACTGGTATTGGTGTTGTAGCCTTCTATGAAACAGTTATCTAAGTTCCCAAAGGGCTGCATAGCTGTCTCTCAGAAAAGAAAATAGAAAAAGAGAGTCTGAGTAAATTAAGAAGGATAGAGGAAGCAAAGAATATCAGAAAAAAGAAAAAATGAAAAAGAAGCCAAATATGAGACGAAATGGAGAGAGAAGAGAAGAGTGGAACTTGATGAAACAAATGTCATTTGCCTAGAGTTTTGTGCTTGGCTCTCTCAGATGCTTTGTTGCTGAGATTTCTCTTAGCAAATAGATGCCTGAGTTATTGAGATAGGCACAATATGTTTTTCTCAGGAAGAGTTCCTCTAGGATCACATGCRATGTATTTGAGTGCCCATACAAAGGCATGAAAACCTCATATCAGCCTGGGATTACAAGAGGAGAGGTGACCTTCTGTGTCACTGTGTTCTATGTGTGTCTGTTGAGATACAAAGGGCAGTGTGTGTTAACCTGACCCTCCCCTCAACTGAGGGGAGGTGCTGGAAGGAGCCAGATTTCTTCACCCTCATACAGTTACCAGGCATGTCTCTTTTCCCTGCTGTGGGTTAGAGAGTTCAGCACTCTTTCCCTCTTTAACTGAGGGAAGGACATGATCCCCTGCAACTTGCAATGTCTCAGTGCTGCCAGTGAACTGACATTTCCCCATGGCAATTGTCACTTAGGGAAGTTTGTGCCATTGTCAGCATGCTAAACTCTGATGTGCCCTTTGCTTCAAGCACAAGAAATGGTTTGGGCCAGTGTTAYCGTTTTTCTCTCCAGCACCAGCTTTGTGTCACTGATCCACTCACATCAGTAGGTTGCTCCACTACCTGGAACTTCTTCAGCTTTTACAGTGGTTAGAAATGCTGCAAGTAATTGCAGCTGTCCTTGGGCAATCTGCAGGTTGTAGCTTCTCCAGAGGGACAATAGCTTTTCAAGTTGAAGGTCCCTGACAATCTCTCATTCACCTGTGACAGATCAATAAACCCCTACAATGGAAGAGCTCAGAGGAGATGGTGAGGTAACCATGAAGCACAGGAAAAATGTAGGATGTGACTCATAAACCACAGCTATTGCCCAAAGAAACTGACTTTATCTCAACACAAAAGGGACCAGAAGATGACTTTTGTTTTAGATAAGCAGCTGTATCTGTCGAGTGGATCAACTAGTGTAAATGTTCCTTCCTGAGTTTATCAGAAGAATGTGAATATTTCCCTGAGTTAGCCAGACCAGCATTGAGAAAGTGTGTATGTGGCTCAGCCCAACACAGAGTATAACATTTGAACAACCACCAAAAGAATTTTGAAGACACCAATGGGCGTGAGCTATCTACAACCCATGTATTTCTTCCCAGCAACTGGGGATGCCCAGCGTCACGATGGTGAATCTATTATAGAGACTGGTAGTGGGGACTCTGATATCACCCCTGGAAATACCTCTGTCTCATAACTCACCACCCTACTCTGTGAAAAAAGAGAAAAGATTGGATCTTGTAATGGCATGGCATGAAGAAAATCATAGATGAACCCATACTCACCCAGATTGGTCCTACAGGGACCCCTGACCTCACCTGTGCAAGCAGTGGCCTGTTGGCTATTCCCAGAGATAGTGGAAGCAGAATATCCCCAGCTATCAGAGTATTTGTGCTGTATGTTCAAGATGTGGGCAACTTCTCAGGGCTTTGGTGTGGGGAAAGCTGTGATAGGCCTCCTATTTCCTCATATTGTTTTCCTGTCCAAAATTTGAAGCATTTCTAATCTCACTCAACATTATATCTTCATCAATGCAACTGTCTTGAACAAGATGCTGGTAGGGCAAAACAAATTCTACAATTATGTTATCTGAATATGGGATTTCTACCAACAAGATTCCTGTAATGTTTCTATTTTCCCATAACATTTTCAGCTGTTACTTGTGATGTTACCTTTCCTGTATGGTGGCAATCCACAGCTTGGATGTTCTTCTCTGTTACTTCTGTAAAACTTATGCCTTAGCAATACCATGCCACATTTACTATTCTCTTTCCAGGAGGTCCTTTTATTCAATTAGTATTGATTTTTGTTACCAAATGCTCTTTTCCCCTATTTTACTTTTCAGCCCTCCAACACTGACTTAGAAACATTCATAAGCTTTGCTCTTGCTTCATTGTTAGATACTGCATGTGTTAGTCAAATGGCATTGCAGCATGGGGGAAAAGTATACATGGCTCAGTCCAACACAGAGTATACAACCTAAGCAACTAATACAAGAAATTTAAAGAGAGCTAGTAAATTTCCCTATTAAATGCAATTGTGCCTTTTTTTTTTTTTTTTTGGTCTGGCTATTTTAGAGGTACATTGAAAACTAGCTACACTGCATGCTCCCAAGCAAGTGTTCCAGCATTCTTGTCAGCTTTCCCCAGCTTTTGGCCCAAATACTAGTTTACACCTGTTCTGTTCTTAAGTGCCAGCAGCTTTTTCTTCCTTGTATTTCTTCCTCTTACTGCAGAAGGCTGGCAATTTCCTAACATATGTAAATCTATTCTACTGTCCTCTCATCTATGCTCAGACTCTGAATCTCTGCCTGTCTTTTGAGCCTCTTACATGGACCAGGCAGTATGTCAAAAAAAGTCCTGGTCTTCAATGTCCTTTCTTGTGGAATGAATTTAGCCTTCAGAATGTCACTATTAAGCTTTCATATGTCACTCGCAACAGCATGGACCTTGCCAGGTTCTCCTCAGCACATCAAAGAAGTACTCTATCTAGACACTACATGAAGTCCTCTACTGTAATATCAACCAAGTAAGATACTGAATTGTCCTCTCAGGTATCAAAAAAGAAAGAAGTGAGAATAAAAGTAGACAGAGAAAGAGAGAGAGAGGAAAAGGAGACTGAGTAAGTGGGAAGAAGAAGAATAGGAGAAGAAAATGAAGAGGACAGGCAAGAGGAACTAACTTTGRGTGAGGAGAGGTGGATGGAAAAGGCAAGGGAGAAATGGAAAGGATAAGAAGAAAGGGACTCCTGTGCCAAACATAGGGTTGAATGAGGAGAAGGGAAATTCCTTTTGTTCACAGGGAGATTTGTTCTCGGTTTCCTCAGCATCTGAGTCCATGTGTATCTTAGCATGGTAATATGTGCCAGAGTCATTAGCTGAGACAAAATTTATTGAAAAGGACAAATGATAGCCTCTACTTCCATTGCTCTTGAAGTGACTGTGGAATTTCTCCTCAAAATCTGCCTTTTTACCTTCTTCTGAAAACACTACCAGCTGTAACATGGTGCCCTTTCTTGGAGCCTGCTTATACCATGATGTGTAGGCATGTGTGATTCCTGTCTGCAAACAGATCAGAGTCACAGCTCCTCACTCTTTGATGAATGAATCTGGAGACTGTTAAAGGTCCCTTGATGGTAGAGAAAAAGACAGAAAAGAGAGAGAGAAAAAAAAAGAGACTAAGCAGGAGTTGAAATGATTTGGGGAGGGGGTGAAAAAGACAAGAAATCTAGAATGGGTAAAGGATGGGATGGGATGAGATGGGATGGATGTCAAAATTATAGGCCAGTTTCTCATCTGCCTATAAAAGACCCAACAGAAAAAGCTGGCAGAAATCATATCTGTATCAGAAATATTTCAGAGGATGATGAAATTAGAAAAAAAAACAAAAAGTCATATTTGGAAATCTGCCTAAATTACAGTCTAGGAATGTAACTTTTTAAATTTCCAATCTTCTCCCTAGGAGGGCTTACAGAATGGAACACTGCCCACAGCTGGGTATGCAGCTGAGCAGCTGCAGAGGAACTGATGCAGCTGTTCAAGGGGGAGGGAAGTTCACTTACCCATGGGAGCCAGGATGGTCAAAAAGACCCAGTGGAGGAGGATGAGGAAAGGCTGTATCCTTCTAGGAATCCACTGAGGCAGTAGCACAGACCTCCCAGACACAGAGATGTGTAAGGAGGAAGTGCTGAGAGAGGAAGAGAGAATCATAATGGAGATGGGCAAGGAAGTGAGAGAGCCTGAACTGTAAGAATGCACTTGGCTGTCCAGGAACTGTGCTAAATAACACTCTTGCACAGTAATGAGTGGTACAAACCCTGAACAGTTGGCTTTATATGTGYGTTTATGTGCATGTGTGTGCGTGTGTGTGTGATAACAAGAACATGGTAGACCTGTGTGGGAGCCTGAGTTTGAGGCAGGGCAGAAGGATGCTGAGGGTTTCCCCTTCTCCCTTTTGCATTGACTTAGAAATGCAAAAATAAGGCATACAAAGAAAGGAGAAACAGAGAAGGGATTTTGTTTTTGCCTCTCTGTTTCATATCTGACTGTCTTTTCTAGATCCCCTGAAACTCACAGGCTCCTGGCCCCACAAATTTTAGTGTGAGATGTCTGTTCATTCCACTGCTGCTCATCATGTTGCCCCAGATTCAGAGCAAGCTGCTGACATAATGATCCTGATGTGCACTGTAGATTGACAGAGAAGAAGTCTGTTAATGTTTATCTCTTCTCCAAAGAGAGACCTGAAGGAGAGGAAAAAGACTGCCCTTGTTTCTGCACATTGCAGGTGAGAAGTAGGGGTTATTTCTGCTATTTGAGAGACACTCAGGAGAGATGAAGTTTCTCCTCTTCCAAGCTCCTGACCCAGTAACTATTCATCCTTCATGACCCAGTGGCCAGGACACCAGAGACAGTGGGCTGTATGAATTAGGCTACTGGATGGGAGGTTTCCCAATCCCTTAGGTGAGTGCTATAGATCAGAGTATTCCTTTTTGCCCAAGTCCTAACATTTGTCCCACTGAAAAGCGCTAAGTAGTTGGAGACTGTTTCTTGAAATGATGGTTGTGCTGGAAGATAAGATGGTTGGAGGAGAGAACATGACATTGGACTTAGGGAAATTATACTTGAGGATGGTAAGCAGGACCTCAGCCTGTGGGTCCAGGAGGGAAAGTGGTTTATCCTATCCTGGATACCTTGTTCATGCAGAATGTTCCCAATGACAGGGATGGTGGCTGTCAGGGCATGGCAGGCAGCTTCTCAGAAAAGGTCTGTCAGTGGAAGCGCCATCTCAAATCAATGGGCACCCCAAACCTGAGGGCTTGCAGGGGCACACTCTTGGAAAACCTCCCCTAAAAGGCAGAGGAGAAACATTGTTGATAAGCAGCCCCTCAGTCATAGGGATCAGCAAGCACAGGCTGCTCGCTAGGTGGTCCAGGAGCTGACATCAGTAGCAAAGCAGGAAGTGGCAGTGACCTCACCACAAGGAGGCAGAAAGTTGATTCAGCAACTCAGAGTCAAGATCAAGTCCAGAGACAGTGGTCAGGATGAGTCTTAGCATAACAATCAGTCAACAAATCCACAGTGACAAGTCAAGTAGGAGGCCAATACAGAAGGTCAGGTCAGCAGGTCTGGATCAGAGTCAGAAATGAAGAGATACGAAACTAGGTGCAGACATAGCTTCTACACAGCTGTGATGTAGTACAGGTGGGGCCCAAAGTGAGAGCCTCATCTTAAAAGCAGCTCTCAAGGGAAGGAGGAGCAGGCAATTGCTTCAAGCTTGCTTTACAGTGTGTCTTGTTAGAGAAAGAGCTGATCTTGGACTCAGCCAACTAAACTTCTTGAAGGGCCCTGACACAGCACCAAGACACTGCCTAAGGCCACAGCTGGAGTGTGGTAAGATCTCCCATACAAGACAGATGAGGGTGAAAAAGCTGATAGCAGTGAGCATGCCCATTGCCATGTTTTTCACCAGTACAGCCACACTGCATTCAGGAATGTTATTCAGGCCCTTTGGATCAAACCTTTGCAGTCCACAACCCACAACCAGCTGGAATATCTGCACTGAGCATTGATCAGAGCCAGCCTCACTAGCTGCTCCAGCCCCTTTATCTTTTCCAGCTCTTGCCTAGGGGGCATGAACTAAAAGCACTTCAGCTCCTCTCCAGTAGGCCCAGAGCTGCAAAATAAGACTATACAGATGATGGGGCCTTCACTGTGCCCTGGAGTTGTCATTTGATGTTCTCATGGGAGGGTGATTAGGGCAAATATAGGAGGGGTATTCAGGGCAGCAAGAAGGGGAAGTGCTTTAATGCACTCATTTCTGCCTGCCCTGTGAGATGCCTTAATAAGGTCATGTAGAATGGCCATCCTGGATGCAGTGAGTACTCATCACTATATAAAATGTGGGAAGAAAACTTCTAGGTTTAGCACATGAAACAATTAACTGCAGCTGACTTCTCTGTTGGGGAAGTTTTACTGTGGAGATGACCTCTGATTGAGTGGAGCATCAGTTCAAGTTTCTCAGGGCAGAGGGTGCACCAGTCTGCTTTCTGCTGAACTCCACATCACAACATATTTATTTCTTCAGAGATGGCTGTGCAGCCTCTTTGCCGTGGTCAGCTTAGATGAAGGAGGCCTTGTAGGACAGATTCAGGGAGGAAGATATGGAGCTGTGTGGAACTCCTGGCCTGGGACACTGCAGTTTGCTACCGCCTCAGCCATGAGCCTGGAGCTAGTTACCCAAGTTCAGCTAAGGAATAAGAAGGAGATTTGCTTCAGTCTTGTGGTTCTATAGAGCTAGTACAAGAGGACRTCAGGGCAAACCTATGGTTTGACTGGAGTTCTATTGTTCTCAAGAAGGAGACACTGGGATGGACAAGGAAATCTGTGACCTGGAGAAGAAGGAAAGGGCTATGTGAGTTATCCAACTCCCTGCTTGCCTTTTGCATAGAAAGTGAGTTAGTATAACAGGCTGTAATGGTGAAGAAATGGAAGGGGAGCAGGGAAACAGGAAGGGAACAGGCATGAGAGAGGACAGAGAAGAGAAGGAAGAGAAGTGGGATAGAAAAGCCGAGGAGAARCTGAGTCTGTGGATGGCAGAGAAATGAGAGGGAGTGAGTACAAGAAGAGAAGAGGCTCAGAAGATGATCTAGAGATGGAAAGAGCAAGGAAAGAAAATAGAGAGCAAGCAGAAAACAGAATGAATCATCACTACCCTTGAAAGGACAGAGCATGAGTACAAGAGGAGAAAGCAGTAGCACTGCAAAATACAGGGCTGTGTGCTGGAGGCAGGTCCCCTGTTTGCATGGAGAATTTTGTGTCATGCTGCTCCAGCTGTTGAGTCACTGTGCATCTTGCTTAGCACAGAAATATGTGCCTGAGTCATTGACTAGGGCATGATCTATCTCCATAGATAAKCGGCTGCCTTTAGTTCCACTGCTCTGGAAGTGGTTTCTGAATTCCTCCTCAATCTCTGCCTTCCCACCTTCTACTGAGTATATAACCAGCTGCAGCCTCGCATCATTCTCCACAGGCAGCTTGTACCAGTACATGCTGGCGTATGAAGTCCTCTCTTGGGAACAGTCCAGAGCCAGAGAGTCTCCCGCTCGGACAACTGTGTCTGGGGATTGCTGAATGGCCCATGCTGGAAAGAAAAAGGAAGAGATGTGAGGAGGACCGGAGTGAAATTGGTTGAAGGGGACATGAGAACACATGCTTCAAGTATGGGATGARATGAGAATGTGAGCCAAGATATCAGACAGTGTCCCATGTCCCTGAGAGAGATGTGTAGACAAAAACACAAGTGTCAAATAGGACAGGAAATTTATTTTGAAAAATAATGACTTTGATGCTCTTGTTGGAAGCATTAAATTAGTTAGAGAAAAGGAATCTGTAGAGATCTCTGAGAAATAAGGCAAGGACAATCTTGTAACCTCATTCATTTCTGATCCTCTCCCCAGGAACCCTTGGGGAATGGAGCACTGCCCTCAGTGGGGTATGCAGCTGGGGCAACTGCAGAGGAACGGATGCAGCTGCTCAACAGGGAGGGAAGCTCACTTACCTGTGGAGGCCAAGATGATCAAAAGGAACCACTGGGGACCCATGAGGAAAGGCTGCATCCTCCCAGAAGCCCACCGAGGCAGCAGCACAGGTCTCCCAGGCATAGAGGAGGAAATGCTGAGGGAGGAGGAGATAAAACGCAACAGGGCTGGGCAGGGCAATGAGAGACCAGTTGACTGTGGGGGAAAGACTTCCTCTGTCCTCGTGAAGGAGCAGCCTGGGGAAAGCAGAGGCATGAGTGGGAGGAGAAAGCCTGTGTGGCCAAACACCCAGACGCAAAGGACCCCTTTCTGTAGGGAGAGTATGGACTGAATTAGCACAGAAGGCAAACAGTGTGGGAAGGGTGGTGGCAAATAGTGGAGGCAAAGTAGGGAGACTAGGTGGAGAAAGAGGCTGGAAAAGTGGTAGCAGGGAAAAGAAGCAGTATGAGAGAGAGAGGAGGG
>NW_028187080.1:10292-12771 GCF_003343005.1 Rhea americana
TCACTGAAATCCTTCTCAATCTCTACCTTGACATCTTTGAGTGCAAAAACAACCAGTTCAAGCTTGGACTCCACCTCCATAGGCAGTTTGTACCAGTACATCTGATAATGTGAAGTCTCCATTTCAGAACAGCTCAGGCTGACAGACCGCCCCACTCTGCTGACTGTGTCAGGGGACTGTTTGAGGGCACACCCTGAAAAGAGAACGGAGCAACAGGAGAAATGATATGCAAAATCTGGGATGCACAGTGCCTGGGTTGGGATAGGAAGGGAGGCTGACTTACCCAGGGGGGCGAGGATGATCAGASGGACCCAGTGGGGAAGCATGAGGAAAAAGGCTGTGTCCTTCGAGGGCCCTGCCTGTGGCAGCAGCACAAAGCCTGCCAGGCTGCAGTCGAAGCTGCACCCTGAGTCCCTGGTGCAAGAGAGCTGTGCGTGAGTATGGGAGAGTGAGAGAGGGAGAGAGAAAGGTGTCAAGTGGGGGTGGGGAGAGCGGTGGGGTGGTGGAGGGGGGAGGAGCGACTGGCTGGAGGGCAGTGAGAGGAAAGTGACAGTGACAGGCAGTTGCAGAGGACATGATCCCGATATGGCCCTTGCTCAGGGCTCTATTTCTSTGTGTGTGTGTGTGTGTGTGCGCGCGCACATGTGTGTGTTTGAGTGTGTGTGTGTGTGTGTGAGTCATTCCTGAGAAGRGAAAGAAGGGCGACAGATGGCCGCGCAGAGCACTGCAACCTCGGATCCGTAGGACACAGGCACATTCCACTCACCTGCACCCTCCCTCTGAGACTCTGACATGTGGCRGATGGTGCTCAGRGTGCGGCTCCTTCCCTCACCCCCAGTCTCTGTGTGGTGCTGTGGGCCCAGCACTACACGCCAGTGGAAGGTAGGTCCACAAAAGAGACCAAGGGCACAGGTGTTCTGGCYACTCAGGGCTGTCATGGGTTTTGGAGTGAAGATGTTCTCCTGTGCTTTTAGCAGAAGAGCATCACAATGCCCTCTCCTTGCACCCCTCTGCTGCAGGTACAAGTGTAACCCAYGGCTTTCMATTCCCCCTGCATCTCCCCAGGAGATTCAGGAATGATCCTGCATCCCTCAGAGGAAAAGGGGAAAAGAGCTGAGCGGAGAGTCCCAGATGTGCTGGAAAAAGGACGAACCCTCCCACCTCTGTTTCCCTCCCAGTGTGGGACTGGGGCTCTCCTGTCCAATATCCTCTCCTTCCTGTGTCACAGCTCGTGCCTGTGACCCCAGGGGCCCAGGACAGAGAGCAGGCCAACAGGGGTTTTCAACACATGTCCACTGCTCTGCTCGTGTGAAAAGTCTCCCTGGATTTCTCTCCCTGGAACCACAAATATCCTCTCAAGTAGAGAGGCCATGCTGAACACTCAACACCTGTCAGCACTGGCTGCAAGACCGTTCCAGGCAGGATCCTGCTGAAAAATGCCTTCATAGGAATGGCAATTTCCCCTGGTTCCCAGTAAAGCTCTCCACCTCTGTGTGTGGGAYCTCTGTTGTAGGATGTCCCACCAAAAGACCCTGGCGAGAGTTGTCCCAAACCTACCTGTGTTGGGCATGTTCCTGGAGCCCTTGCCTGGCCTGGCAGCTCTCCAGGCCTCAATGTTTGGGTGTGCTGAAGTTGCCTCTGATCTCTTCTCTTTCAAAAGTGCCTTCCTCCCAGAGGAGAGGATTTGCTGGCAGTGGTAGAGGTGAGAACTGCCCCAAGATGGCCAGGATAACACTAAGACCTGAGATTCTTCAGAAATCCAGTGGTGCAGTAGAGTCAGAGCAGGATGTTCTCTGTGGGAACAGCTGGGCATACTCGGTAAGGTCCGCAGCGACTTCAAGGCAAATCAGAGCCGGTTCAGGGAAGACAGGAGAGCTCTGGCTCCATCTCAGCCTCAGCCCCTCTGYACTCCCAGGAATTGCCTTGGAAAGGAGGGGCAGGACAGCAGGGAGGGGAGTGGGGAGCACCAGGTGTCAAGCGTGCGGGGCTCCTTGTGTCCCACRTGTGTGCTTAGAAACAAAGCACAAGAACTAGAGAGGGAGCAGAGGGAAGCCGTTGTGCTCAGCCAGGAAGGCAAGCAGGGCAGACAGCACAGCTGGCAACTGCCAGGCAACCGTCAGGCAGCTGTCCTGCATCTGTGAGAACTGCTGCCACAGGGCTTTGCAGCTCGTGCCCGTGCTTTTGGTGGAGCCYGCACGCAAGGTCTCAGGGGTGCAAACTGTGCTTTGCACCAGAGCTGTTTGCATTCCCACTGCTACAGCACCACAACACCTGCTTCGGGTGGGCATGCGCTTCTGCTTCCTGACAAGGGCACAGGCTGTGAACCTGCCTTTGGGAGTGATGAGGTGGTGGGAGCACCCACTCCAGAGACGCACTGCGAGCCTTTGCAGAGTGGGCCGCCTGCTCCCCTGGGTCTCTTACTTCTGTGACAGCTGCTACAATACACTGTGGTCCCTGCTTCTGTGGGGAGATGTTGCTG
>NW_028187081.1:0-902 GCF_003343005.1 Rhea americana
GCTTGCCGTGGGGCGAGAGCTTCTGGGGCACGTTGCGCTTCTTGATGAGGGTCTCGACGGCGTTGCCGTGCAGGAGCCCCCGTGGCGCCCGCGGCTTGAAGAGCCCGGGGTAGCGCTTCTCCAGCGCCTGCTCCCGCCTGCGTGCCAGGGGCGGGTTGGGAAAGGGGCCGCCAAGGACGTGGGGTGGGCGTGGATGTGGGGAGAGGGGCCACGGGGGTCGCCATAGGGTGGACACAGGCCCGGGGTGGACGTAGGGTGGATTTGCAGAGTTTAGGGGTGTTTTTTTTTTGAGGGGGGCCATGGACACAGAATATGCATGGGGTGGGCTTGCGTGTTGGCGTTGAGGAGGCTCATGGTGGTTATGGGGTGCTCATGACATGGGCATGGCTTAGGCATGGGCCCAGGTTGGACCAGGGGTGGGTTTGTGGTGGTTACGGGGTGCTCAGGGCATGGACATGGCTTTGGCATGGGCCCAGGTTGGACGTGGGATGGGTTCGTGATGGTTACAGGGTGCTCAGGGCATGGACACGGGGTTGGCGTGGGCACGGGGTGGCCAAGGGCCCAGGTTGGACATAGGATGGGTTCATGGTGGTTACCTCGTACTTATGTCATGGACACGGGGTTGGCATGGGCGCGGGGTGGCCAAGGGCCCAGGTTGGACATAGGATGGGTTCATGGTGGTTACCTGGTGCTTATGTCATGGACACGGGGTTGGCATGGCCATGGGGTGGCCAAGGGCCCAGGTTGGACATAGGATGGGTTCGTGGTGGTTACCTCGTACTTATGTCATGGACACGGGGTTGGCATGGGCACGGGGTGGCCAAGGGCCCAGGTTGGACATAGGATGGGTTCGTGGTGGTTACCTCGTACTTATGTCATGGACACGGGGTTGGCATGGGCGC
>NW_028187081.1:7396-12308 GCF_003343005.1 Rhea americana
GGCGCTGGCTACACCGGGCACTGGCTACCGCGGGCGCCGGCTACCGCGGGCGCCAGCTACACCGAGCACCGGCTACACCGAGCACCGGCTACACCGGGCACTGGCTACCGCAGGCGCTGGCTACACCGGGCACTGGCTACACCGGGCACCGGCTACACCGGGCACCGGCTACCGCAGGCGCTGGCTACACCGGGCACTGGCTACACCGGGCACTGGCTACCGCGGGCGCCGGCTACCACGGGCGCCAGCTACACCGAGCACCGGCTACACCAAGCACCGGCTACCACAGGCACTGGCTACACCAGGCACCGGCTACACCGGGCACCGGCTACCGTCGGCGCTGGCTACTGCAGGCACTGGCTACACTGGGCACTGGCTACACCGGGCACTGGCTACCGCGGGTGCCGGCTACACCGGGCACCAGCTACCATGGGCGCTGGCTACACCGGGCATCGGCTACCATGAGCGCTGGCTACCGCAGGCACTGGCTACACCGGGTGCCGGCTACACCAGGCATCGGCTACCACGGGCGCTGGTTACTGTGGGCACCGGCTACACCGGGCACTGGCTACCGYRGGCRCTGGCTACACCGGRTGCCAGCTACATCAGGTGCTGGCTACACTAGACACCGGCTACCGCGGGCGCTGGCTACACTGGGCACTGGCTACACCAGGCACCAGCTACTGTGGGCACTGGCTACACCGGGCACCAGCTACACCTGGCACTGGCTACACCAGGCACCAGCTACACCGGGCACTGGCTATACCAGGCACCGGCTGCACCAGGCACGGGGATACACTGGGCACCAGCTACCCAATGCACTGGGATATATTGGGCACCAGCTATACCAAGCACTGGTTACCCTGAGCACCAGTAGCCTGGGCACTGGGATATACTGGGCACCAGCCACCCCATGCACCGCTGCCCTGGGCACTGGGATATACTGGGCACCGGCTACCCCGGACCCCGGCTCCCGCGGGCACGGGGCTATCGCTGGCACCAGCCACCGGGGTCCCCCGTATTCAAAATAAATCCCCTGCGGGGTGCTGGGTGCCCCGGGGGCGCTGGTGCCCGGGGTTGGGGGGCGCAGGGGGTACCTGGGATTTGAAGTAGGTCTCCTGCGGGGTGGAGAGGACGTCGGCGGAGGCGATGTCGAGGTGCAGCAGGATCTGGCGGAAGGAGGGCCGGTTCCGGGGCTTGCTGTTCCTGCAGGGAGCGGGCACGGCGCTGGGCGCTGGGCGCTGGGCGCTGGGCGCCGGGGCGTTTCGGCACCGCAGGCGAGGAAGGTGCAATGCGGGGTGCCCAAGGGTGGGGTGCCGCAGTGCAGTGACCAGCCCTCGCACATGGTCCTCATGGGCACATCCCCCAGGGCAGGAAGGTCCTCCATGGGCAACGGGTCCTCCATGGGCAAGGTGGCCCCGTGGGCATGTCCCCCAGGGCAAGGGGTCCTCCATGGGCAAGATGGCCCCACAGGGAGGTCCCTCAGGGCAAGGAGGTCCTCTATGGGCAGCAGGGCAGCGGGTCCTCCATGGGCAAGATGGCCCCATGGGCATGTCCCTCAGGGCAAGGAGTCCTCCATGGATGGCAGGTCCTCCTYGGGCAAGATGTCCCCACGGGCATGTCCCCTAGGGCAAGGGGTCCTCCATGGGYRGTGGGTCCTCCATGGGCAAGATGGCCCCACGGRCATGTCCCTCAGGGCAAGGGGTCCTCCATGGGCAAGGGGTCCTCCATGGGCAAGGTGGCCCCACGGGCATGTCCCTCAGGGCAAGSRGTCCTCCATGGGYRGTGGGTCCTCCWTGGGCAAGATGKCCCCACGGGCATGTCCCYCAGGGCAAGGGGTCCTCCATGGGCAAGGGGTCCTCCATGGGCAAGGTGGCCCCACGGGCATGTCCCTCAGGGCAAGCAGTCCTCCATGGGTGGTGGGTCCTCCATGGGCAAGATGGCCCCACGGGCATGTCCCCCAGGGCAAGGGGTCCTCCATGGGCAAGATGGCCCCATGGGCACGTCCCTCAGGGCAAGCAGTCCTCCATGGGCGGCGGGTCCTCCATGGGCAAGATGTCCCCATGGCAAGGTCCCCCATAGCAGGGTGTCCTTGTTGGGTGTCCACGGGATGTCCCCCATGTCGGGGTGCCCATTGGGTGTCCCTTTGCAGGGTGCACATGGCACGTCCCCATGCAGGGTGCCCGTGGTGCTTCCCCAAGGTGGGTGCCCACGGTGCGACCCCTCTCCACGGCGTGTCCCCAGCGGGTGCCCACTCACCAGCACTGGCGCAGCAGCACCTTGAAGCCGTCGGGGCAGCCGGAGGGCACGGGCAGGTGCAGGCTGTTGCTGCCCACCCCCCAGATGATGGCCGACGAGTCCACGTCCTTGTAGGGGATCTCGCCCGTGAGCAGCTCCCATAGCACCACCCCGAAGGACCTGGGCGCACCGTCACCCATGGGCCCCGGGCATCCACCGCCTGCCACCTCAGGCACCCGTGTCCCCTGCTAACCCTGTGTCCCATGGTCTTTCCAGTGTCCCCTTGGTCCCACCAGTGCCCTCTGGTCCCTCCAGTGTCCCCTATGCCCCCTTGCCCTGCTCTGGAGCCCCCAGTGTCCCCTCTCCATGCAGGGGGACCTGATGTCCCCTCATGCCCCCCCATCCCTGTCTCTGCAATGCCCCCGTCCCCCTCCCAGTGTCCCCAATGCCTCCATCTCTGTTCCTTCCCAGTGTCCCTGGTGTCCCCAYTGCCCCTGTTCCCAAAAGGTTTCCAGTGTCCCCCATGTCCCCATGCCCCCTGGTGTCACCCAATGCCCCTCATCCCCAGTGTCCCTGCTGTCTCTGCAAGGGCCCTTTTCCCCAGGTCTCTGGTGTCATTAAGGACCCCCGTGCCCCTTGTGTCCCCAAGGTCCCCGAGGTCCTCAGCATCCCTGAGCCCTCACCAGATGTCGACCTTCTCGGAGACGGGCTCGTTGCGGATAACCTCGGGCGCCATCCAGGCCACGGTGCCCGCAAAGGACATCTTGGTGCTCTTGTCGATGAGCTCCTTGGAGGTGCCGAAGTCCGAGATCTTCACTACGTCGTCGTAGGTGATGAGCATGCTGGGGGGCACCCGCTCAGAGCCACGCCACGGGTATGGCGTTGCCATGGGCACCACCAYGGTATGGCACTGCCATGGGCACGTGACCATGACGGGCACCGCACCGCCACGGGCATGGCACCGTCGTGAGGACGCAACCACAGCGGGCATGGCATGACCATTTGTATGGTACCGTCACGGGCATGCCACCACTATGGGCAGGACACTGCCATGGACATGGCACCGGCATGGCCATGACACCACCCTGAGCCCACAGCCACGACGGGCACACCACCAGCACGGGCATGGCACGGTCATGGGCATGGCACGGTCATGGGCATGGCGTCGCCCTGGTTGCGCCACCGTCATGGGCGTGCTACTGCTGTGGCACTGCCATGGGCACAGCACCGCCACAGGCTTGTCATCAGCATGGCAYGGCACCACCACGGTCACGGCACCACCACGGTCACGGCACCACCACGGACCTGGCGCCGTGATGACACCATCCTGGGCAGGGCACCATCATGGACGTGCCACCACCACCGTCACCATACTGGACACCACCACGTCCAAAAGCTCCAGGGAGGGAGCTCTATCAGGACCTACCCCAGGCCCACTCCAGCACCCATGGGTGCCCCAAGCCCGCATCCCCGCTCACTTGGGTGATTTGAGGTCGCGGTGGATGATCTTGTGGAGGTGCAGGTAGTTCATGCCGCCGGCGATGCCCATGGACCAGTCGACGAGGAGCGAAGGGGTGACCTTGCGCCCGGCGCGCAGCACCTCGTAGAGCTGGCCCTGGGCGCAGAACTCCATGATGATGCAGTAGCAGGGGGCCTGGGTGCACACGCCTCTGCGGGCACAGCAGCACCCATCAGTGCATGGGCGCCCGGTGGCACAGGGGCATCCTGCTGCGCCACGAGCACCCGTCTGTGCCCAGGCAGCCGGCTGCACCCAGGCACCAAACAGCTCTGGAGCACCCAGCTCCACCCAGGCACCCATCAACGTTGGGGCATCCAGCTGCACCGTGGGAACCCAACAGCTCTGGAGCACCCAGCTCCACCCAGGCACCCAACAGCTCTGGCGCACCCAGCTCCACCCAGGCATCCATCAACGTTGGGGCATCCAGCTGCACCGTGGGAACCCAACAGCTCTGGAGCACCCAGCTCCACCCAGGCACCCAACAGCTCTGGAGCACCCATCAGGATTGGAGCATCCAGCTGCACTGTGCGAACCCAACAGCTCTGGAACACCCAGCTGCACCTGGGCACCCATCAACGTTGGGGCATCCAGCTGCACCGTGGGAACCCAACAGCTCTGGAGCACCCAGCTGCACCTGGGCACCCACCAACATTGGGTCATCCAGCTGCATCTGGGCACCCACCTGCATCTGGGCACCCATCAGCACTAGGACACCCATCTGCCCCTGGGCACCCATTAGTGCTGGGGCACTCAGCTACACCAGGACACCCAGACACCCGTTAGCGCTGGAGCACCCATCCACACCCCCGTCCCCCCACCCCGAGCACGTCCGTGCCCCCTCTCGCCCACCCTGCACCCATGTCTCTGTGTGGGTAGCACCTCCGTGGGCGACGCATGGAAGCCTGGGAGGTGCCCGTGTCCCCGTGCCGCGGCCGTGTCCCCGTGCCGCGGGGGTGCCCCCTCACTTGAAGGTGATGATGTTGGGGTGCTTGAGCTTGCGCAGGTGCTTGATGTCGGTCTCCTTGAGGTCCCGCACCTTCTTCACGGCCACCTCCTCGCCGTGGAAGCGGCCCAGGAAGACGGCGCCCTGCGCCCCGCTGCCCACCCACTGCAGGTCCAGGATCTCCTCGAAGGGCACCTCCCAGGGGTCTGCGG
>NW_028187081.1:14020-15698 GCF_003343005.1 Rhea americana
GTGCCGTCCGACGCCAGCGCCAGCGAGGGCGACGGCGTCCGCGTCTCGTGCAGGCAGGCCATGGCGGGGACCCCCCCCCGCCGCCGCCGGCCCCCCCCTGCGCGGGGACAGCGGTGTCAATGGGGGGGACACAAGGCCCCCATCTGCACACATGCACATCTCTGTGTGTGTGTGTGTGTGTGCGGGTGTGTGCAGCGCCGTGCATCAGTGCGGACATCTCTACACCTCTGTGCATCCCTGTGCATGCGTGTGCATCCCTGTGCATGCGTGTGCACGCCTTTGCATATGCGTGTGCAGCGCCGTGCGCCAGTGCGGGCATCTCTACACCTCTGTGCATCCCTGTGCATGCGTGTGCATCCCTGTGCATGCGTGTGCAAGCCTTTGCATATGCGTGTGCAGCTCCGTGCACCAGTGCGGACATCTCTACACCTCTGTGCATCCCTGTGCATGCGTGTGCAGCCCCATGCATGCGTGTGCAGCCCCGTGCACACATGTGCATCCCTGTGCATGCCCGTGCAGCCCCATGCGCCTGTGCGGGCATCTCTACACCTGCGTGCACCCCCAGGCATGCGTGTGCAAGCCCTTGCATATGCGTGTGCAGCCCCGTGCGCCTGTGCGGGCATCTCTACACCTGCGTGCACCCCCAGGCATGCGTGTGCATCCCTGTGCATGCGTGTGCAAGCCCTTGCATATGCGTGTGCAGCCCCGTGTGCCTGTGTGGGCATCTCTGCACCTGTATGCATCCCCGCACATGAATGTGCATCCCCGGGCATGCGTGTGCAAGCCCTGCACATGCGTGTGCATCCCTGTGCATGCGTGTGCATCCCCATGTGCCTGTGTGGGCATCTCTGCACCTGTGTGCATCTCAGTGCATGCGTGTGCAAGATCTTGTACGTATATGTGCAACCCCTTGTGCCTGTGCAGGYATCTCTACACCTGCGTGCATCCCTGTGCATTGGTGTGCAGCCCCTTGCACCAGTGCGTGCACCTCTACACATGCGTGTGCAGCCCTTACACCCGTCTGCTGCCCCTCGAGCCTTTGCATGCGTCTCTACATGYGTGTGCCCCCGTGTGCACGCGTGTGCCGCCCTGGCACCTGTTCGGGCACTCCTGCATTCTGGTGCCCCACCAGTTAGGTGCACGTGCAGCTTCTTGCACACGTGGGCAGCCGCCTGCATGTGTGTGTGCACCCCTGCACACACACACACCACCCCCTGGCATGCGTGTGCACAGCTCTCTGTGCCCCTTTCCGCCGCGTGTGCATCCCGACACATGCCTGCACGGCCGTGCTGCCCTTTGCACGTGTGTGTGCACCCATAGGCATATGTGCACGCCTCTTGCACCCCTATGATGTGCACGCACCCCCTTGCACACCTATGCAGCCCTTTGCACACGCGTGTGCACCTCAGTAGGGTAGGGGAGAGATGGGGTCCCTGGACAGGGTGCACACGCGTGTGCAAGGCCAGGCACAGTTGTACAAGGCCTGGCACACGGGTGTGAGCGTGCACACACATGTGCAAGCCTGGTACACGTTTGTGCACACGTGTGCAGCTCCCCCCCCCTTGCCCCCAGCTGCACAGGGAAGGGGGGAAACTGCCCCCGAAAATTGGGGGGGGGGTTGCCGTGGCAACAGCGAGCCGGAGGATGAGGTCATCACTAAAATTAGTAGGGGGGTGAG
>NW_028187081.1:17028-18454 GCF_003343005.1 Rhea americana
GTGCAAGGGCATGCACACATGTGGGGTGCACACGAGTGTGCAAGGGCATACACACACATGGTGCACACATGCAAGGGGGCACACGCATAGAACGAGGTGCACACGAGCTTGCAAGGGCATGCACATATGTGGGGGTGCACACGAGTGTGCAAGGGCATGCACACATGTAGGGGTGCACACACATGTGCAACAGCATGCATTCAYGTGCTGGTGCACACGTGTGTGTGAGAGAGAGGAGCACATGCATGCTTAGGGGTGCAAACACGGTGGAAGAGTGGGCACAGGCCTGCGAGGGGGTGCACATGCAGGAGAGGGCATACACACACGTGTGCCAGGGGATGCACACGCCTGTGCAAAGGGATGCACATACATGCAGGGGAGTGTGCTCCCCAAAGGGCGCACACACATGTGTGAGGAGGGGGTGCAACACAGAGGGGCACACACTGATGTGCACCGCACATGTAGTGGCATGCACATGTGTGCTGGGGGTGTGCACACACATGTAGGGATGCACGCACATGTGCAAGGGGTGCACATACCTGCAGGTGCACACATGCATGTGCTGGGGGTGCGCACACATATAGGGGTGCACATACATGTAGTAGGGGATGCACAGGTGTGTGCAAAGTGTGCACCCCTGTATGTGTGCATGCACACGTGCTGGGGATGCACAGACATGCAGGGGTGCATACACATGTGCACACACCTGCAGTGGTGCCCATACATGTAGAGGTGCACACACATGTGCAAAGGGTGCACACACCCACAGGGGTGCACAGGCATGTGCTGAGGGTGTGCACACACATGCAGGGGTGCACACACATGTGCAAAGGATTTGCACACATGTGTAGGGGTGCACGCACATGTGCAAAGGTGCACACACTCTCAGCAGTGCACACGCGTGCGCTGGGGTGAACACGTTTAGAGGTGCACACACGTGTGCAAGGAGTGCACACACCCACAGCAGTGCACATACATGTGCTGGGGGTGCACACACAAGTAGGGGYGCACACGTGTGTGCAGGGGGYRCACACGCATGGAGGGGTGCACACGTGTGTGCAGGGGGTGCACACACGTGGAGGGGTGCACTCATGTGTGCAAGGAGTGCACATACCCGCCGGGGTGCACACACGTGTGCAAGGGGGCCCTTATATCCCCCACACCTTTGGGCTCAGGCCTGACCCAGCTCAGCCCCAAACAGGGGGCCCAGGCGTCCGGGGAGCACCAGGGGGTGGCAGCGGGGGGGGGGGTATGGTGCAGCCCCCTCCCCCAAGGCCCTCCCCATGCTTGCCCCGGATGCCTGGGCCCCCCCAACCCCCACCGTGCCTCAGTTTCCCCCACCCTGGGCACCGGGGGAGGGCACAAGCAGGGGGGGGTACATCCCCCTCCTCCCCTTCCCGGGCCCGGACGCCTGGGCCCCTCCACC
>NW_028187082.1:0-1810 GCF_003343005.1 Rhea americana
GCTGGCAGCACCCTGCCCTGGCACTCCGCCATCCGGCACACCTGCCTCGCTCTGCCTGACCCAGCTTCGCTGGGTGGCGGGTGTGCGGAGCTTGGGAGCGGGGTCAGCCCCCCCCCCCCGGTCTCCGTGTGGAGTCGGGGGGAGTGGGTGCAGTTCCCCATCTGTCCCATCCTGCCCGCCCGCCTGGCACCAGGCGTCTGTCCACGGAAGGGCCGGGGGAGCGCATGGTGTCATCCGGGAGGCGCATGTGCACGCATGGGCATGGGCGCCGTCTCGGGCACGGCGGAGCTGGCGGAGGCTGGCGAGGCAAGTGCAGAGCTTGGGAGTGCGGGGCCAGTGGGCTGCAGACACGTGGGCAAGTGGTCTGGGCCGCTCCCTGTATTGGCCAGCCTCTGATGCTGGTGGTCCAAGGGGACCCCCATCCCTGAGGAAGGCGGGCGCGGCTGGCGCGTGGGCTCCCTGCAGGCCCGGGCCATTCCGGGCGCCTGGACCGGACTCAAAGCGAGAAAAGGGTTGTCCCAGGTCGGGAGCGAGGGTTCCCCGCTCTTCTTGTTTGGGTCTGCCCTTCCCCCACCAACCTCTGTGCTTGTATGGTCGGTGAGGTGAGCCCGCTCTCCCCACTGTCCCTTGGTCAGCAGCCGTCGGTGGTGTGAGGAGGGAGGTGGAGGGGAGGGAGCCCTCAGAGGCTGCAAATGCTGCCTGTTCCCCTTGTGCGTGCGGCGGGGACCGAAACCGAGACAACTCTTAGCAGTGGATCACTCAACTCGTGCGTCGATGAAGAACACAGCTAACTGCGAGAATTAATGTGACTTGCAGGACACATTGACCATTGACACTTCGTACACATTTGGCCACTGCGCCAAGCTCCCCCACCCCATCCACACAGCTCGCCCGTGTCCGTAGCATGTTTCGAGCCACTTCCACCCGCTGCTGGCATCAGCCATGGGGTTGTGTTGAGGTCGGCAGTGATGGGTGTGGGTCCCACACTGGGCTGGAGGGGCGGCGTGGGCCCCAACTGGTGCCAAGGAGCGGGGGAGGATAGGGGAGAAGAGAAGAGGGCAGGGTAGCGGAGGGTGCCGTGCCGCTCCGTGCCAGGCTGAGAGTGGAGGCAGAGGCCGGGAGGAGGAGGAGGAGATCAGCCCCAGCCGGCGGAGGGCTGCGCGAGCGAGCAAGTGTGCGYTCATGAGCYGGGCCCGGGGGAGGTGCGGACCTTGYCCCCCGTCCCTGCGCGGCTGTCTGCGGGTGGGTACCACGGTGGTACCGCACCGTGCTGCCACATGCACGTGTTGGAGGGCCCCCCCGCAGTCCTCCCCCCTCTGTGGCGGCGACTTCGGGTCACTGCGCCGCTTTCCCCCTGGTCCTGGCTAGGGGCCTTGGGCCATCCTCCCGCTAGTTGGCATGTGCCCGCTGGCTGAGCCCTGTCTTGGGCTTCTCTCCTCTGGGAGTCGAAGTGCGAGGAGCAAGCGTGTGCCTGCCCCGCCTCCATCCGATTGCGACCTCAGATCAGACGTGGCGATCCGCTGAATTTAAGCATATTGATGAGCGGAGGAAAAGAACCTAACCAGGATTCCCTCAGTAACAGTGAGTGAAGAGGGAAGAGCCCAGCGAAGAATCCCGGCCCTGCGGTCGGGTGCAGGAAATGTGGACGTCACCTGTCCCTGGCACTGCTCTCGGGGGGCCCAAGTCCTTCTAGTCGAGGCCCAGCTGGTGGACGGTGTGAGGCCGGTAGCGGCCCCCCGGTGTGCCGAGACCGACCAGTCAATAGTATACAGGTGGATTTTTGACTGCAAGTTTACACTACCTGCGCATC
>NW_028187082.1:2856-9765 GCF_003343005.1 Rhea americana
ACTGTGATCATATTTTCACTTACGCAGTGAGGGGGTGAGGTCAAGCCCCCAGAGGTGTCCCACTCTGGGGACAGTGTCTGTTGGGGATTTTGTCCGGGTCACTTCACCTGTCAAACTTTTCCACAGGTGTCCCAAGGCGAGCTCAGGGAGGACAGAAGTGTCCTGTGGAGCAGAAGGGCAAAAGCTCGCTTCATCTTGATTTTCAGGGCAAATAGAGACCGTGAAAGCAGGGCCTCATGAGCCTTCTGACTTTTGGGGTTTTAAGCAGGAGGTGTCAGAACACCTCTAAGTAACAAGATCCCCCCCTAAACGTAGTGTTACAAAATCACCAAGGTGCCTCAGTGGGCTCGCAGTAGCTGGCTGCCTTCTCTGCTGGCTTCTCTATGGAAGTGGGCGGGGTGGGGGCAGGCCTGGCGTGGAGTGCTGCTCGTTGTTGTTGGGACTGGAGCACGGACAGATGTGATGGTATCTCTCACCCGTTGCAAAGCACATGTTAGTGGGGAACCTGGTGCTAAATCATTTGTAGACAACTYGATTCTGGGTCAGGGTTTCATACACAGCAGAGCAGCTCCCTTGCTGCTATCTATTGAGAGTCAGCTCTTGACAGAAGCTTTTGTCGGTTGGCCAGGAGGGGCCAATGGCCGGCACACACTGGGGGAATGGTCAGCCTTTACCCTCCTCCAGTTCCTCCCGGGCCAGATCCTCCTCTCCCGATGCCTCCAATGGAGGTGACAGTGGCAGGGGTGAGGGTGGGCAGGAGCAGGAGACCCCTCCTTGAGCAAAGGTGACTCCAGCTCCAGTGTTCCTTTTTTCCCCTGCCTGCTTGGAAGCAGGTTGACCTGAAGGACTGCTGCAAAGGTGGTGGTGTCCTGAGCAGTGGCCAAAATCAACATGCAAGGAGGCAGCTGCACCTGCATCAGCAGTGCGGTGGGTCAACCTCCGGTGTGTCTTTCAGACTGCATGGTAGATGTGGTGTTGCCTTCCCATCCCCGTTGCTATCCCAGGGCAGGGGCACATGGGAGATGCTCACTCTCGCCTGTGGTGGGGTAGATGTGGTGTCAGTTGCCTGCTCTGATGTCAGTGGCTGTCTCCCCAGGAAACGTGTCTGCCTGAGTGGAGGACCCCGGGCAGGCCTGTTGCYGCTGTCCCAGTCCCAKTGGAGATGGGGGAGGCAGCGCTGTGGGGATTTGAGGTTGGTGCCCTCCCACTAGGGCCAGGTACCCTAGCATCCACGTTTCTCCTGCCCCTCCTTGATGACACAGCTGTGTGATGTCCAGAGATGCTGCGTGGTTGGCCTTGCGCCGACCTGCCCTGAACGCATGACCTCAATTCTAACCGATGCTCGCTGCTGAGACGGTTAGCCCCCACCATGGGTGGTGTGGACGCCGAACCTCTGCGCATCCACTCTCCTGCCTCGGCTGGTGCTGTCAGCCCCCCGCCGTGGCCGCTGGCGGCGCCCTGCCCCAGCACTCCGCCATCCGGCGCGCCTGCCTCGCTCTGCCTGACCCGGCTTCGCTGGGTGGGGGGCAGGCTGCCGGCAGACAGCGGGGGCGGCCTGCCCGGTGTCCACGTGGAGTCGAGGAGAGCAGGTGCCGTTCCCCATCTGTCCCGTCCTGCCCGCCCGCCCGGCGCCGGGCATCTGTCCACGGAAGGGCCGGGGGAGCGTGGGGTGTTGTCCGGGAGGCGCGTGTGCGCACGTGGGCATGGGCGCAGTCTCGGGCACGGCAGAGCTGGCGGAGGCTGGTGAGGCAAGTGCGGAGCTTGGGAGTGCGGGGCCGGTGGGCCGCGGTCATGCCGGCAAGTGGTCCGGGCCGCTCCCTGTGTTGGCCGGGCTCTGATGCTGGCGGTCTGTAGGGATCCCCCCTGTCCTTGAGGCTGACGGGCGTGGCTCATGTGTGGGCTCCCTGCTGGACTGGGCTGAACCGAGTGCCTGGGCCGGACTCAAAGCGAGAAAAGGGTTGTCCCAGGTCGGGAGCGAGGGCTCCCTGTCCTTCTTGTTTGGGTCTGCCCTTCCCCCCACCAACCTCTGTGCTTGTACGGTCGGTGAGACGAGCCCGCTCTCCCCGCTGTCCCTCGCTCAGCATCCGGCGGTGGCACGAGGAGAGAGGTGGAGGGGAGTGGGCCCTCAGAGGCTGCAAATGCTGCCTGCTCCCCTCGTGCATGCGGTGAGGACCAAAACAGAGACAACTCTTAGCGGTGGATCACTCGGCTCGTGCRTCGATGAAGAACGCAGCTAGCTGAAAAATTAACGTGAATTGCAGGACACATTGATCATCAACACTTCGAGTGCACTTGCAGTCCCGGTCTCCTGCCAGGACTACCCCTTTCTGAGCATTGCTTGATGGTCTATCGTCAGCCCCCCATTGGTGCAGCGGTGCCATCCCTCCCGGGGGACGGAGGAAAAAGCATGCGGCGGTGGTGGTGCAAGGCAAGTGCGATGTGGTGCGGCTGGGACACCTGGCAGGCCCTCACCCTGCATGGCTGGGCCTTCGCCCCCCCTAAGTGCAGACGCGGGAAACCCCCGCTCCCGGAGCGCCCGCTTTGTGGAGTTCGTCCCGCCGGGCCTCAAGGGTGGGTCGGTCATGGTGGCCCAGCACTTGTCGCCGCCGCCCGCCACTGCTTGCCACTGCCACCATACGGGCTCTTCTCCATCACTCTCCCTGTGGTGCACTGGTCCCCCATTCCCTTCTGGGGCGTGGCAGCTGGCTGCCTGTCCCCCACCCCCTGCCCTGACTGCTGCCATTTCGGTGCCCGCCAAGTCCCCCCACCCCATCCCCACAGCTTGCCTGTGTCCGTAGCATGTTTTGAGCCACGTCAACCCGCTGACTGGCACAAGTCGCGGGGTTGTGTTAAGGTCGGCAGTGACAGGTGTGGGTCCCACACTGGGGTGAGGGGGCAGCGTGGGCCCCAACTAGTGTGAAGGAGGGAGGAGAGGGGAGAGGAGGGGAGAAGAGAAGAGCTGAGGAGAGGAGAGAGTGCCGTGCTGCTCCACGCCAGGCTGAGAGCAGAGGCAGCAGCCGGGAGGAGGAGATCAGCCCCAGATGGCGTAGGGCTGCACGAGCACGTGAGCGAGCGAGCGTGCATTTGGGAGCTGGGCCCGGGGGAGGTGCAGACCTTGCCCCCCAGCCCCACGTGGCTGTCTGCGGGTGGGTACCGTGGTGGTACTGCACTGTGCTGCCGTGTGTGCATGTTGGAGGGGACCCTCCCCCCTCCTCTGTGGCGGTGACCCTGGGTCCTCATGCCTCTTCCCCCCTGGTCCTGGCTGGAGGCCTCAGGGTGTCCTCCCGCCGGCAGGTGCGTGCCTGCTGGCTGAGCCCTGTCTTGGGCTTCTCTCCTCTGGGAGTCAAAGTGCGAGGGGCGAGCGTGCGCCCGCCCTGCCTCCATCCAATTGCGACCTCAGATCAGACGTGGCGACCCGCTGAATTTAAGCATATTAGTCAGCGGAGGAAAAGAAACTAACCAGGATTCCCTCAGTAACGGCGAGTGAAGAGGGAAGAGCCCAGTGCCGAATCCCTGCCCTGCGGTGGGGCACGGGAAATGTGGCATACAGAATCACCCACCCCTGGGGCAGCTCTCAGGGGGCCCAAGTCCTTCTGATCAAGGCCCAGACCGCGGATGGTGTGAGGCCGGTAGCGGCCCCCCAGTGTGCTGGGACCAGGGCTTCTTGGAGTCGGGTTGCTTGGGAATGCAGCCCAAAGCGGGTGGTAAACTCCATCTAAGGCTAAATACCGGCACGAGACCGATAGTCAACAAGTAGCATAAGGGAAAGTTGAAAAGAACTTTGAAGAGAGAGTTCAAGAGGGYGTGAAACCGTTAAGAGGTAAAGGGGTAGTGTGTGCAGTCTGCCCGGAGGATTGAACCCGTTGGGCTTGGTCGGCCATCTCGGGTCTCAGTGGATCCCTGCCTCTGCCTCTGCTCTGCCCCCCTCGCAGGTGCAGGTGGGCCAAGGACGGCCGCTGGGCCAGCTGCTGGCCCCCGTTGGGCGCATTTCCCCTCTGGCATTGTGCCGCGACCAGTTCCGGGTCATCTGGGAAGGCCCCGTGGGCAGGTGTCTCACCACCGCGCAGTGGCGAGTGTTACAGCCTCTGGGCAGCAGCTGTCACTGAATCCCGGGACCGAGGGAGAGGACTACTGCCGCACCTTCTCCTGCGGCGGCCTCCCGGACCCTGGTGGAGTTTTTCTCCCCACCCCCGCTTGTGAGGGGCAGGGAGGGCAGTGCATGTTGCTTGGTGGCGGTGGCGAGTAGGGCCCCCATCCAGGGGATGGGCTGCCCAGTCCCTGGTGCGACTGTCAACCGGGGCGGACTGTCCTCAGTGCGCCCCGACAGTGTCGCGCTACCGGGCAGGGAGTGGCCATGCTTGGGTGCCGGGGGTCTGCGTGATGTCGGCAACCCACCCGACCCATCTTGAAACACGGACCATGGAGTAGAGCACGTGTGCGAGTCAGTGGCTCACTTGAAAGCCTGTGGTGCAATGAAGGTGAGGGCCAACGCGCACTGGCTGAGGTGGGATCCTGAGGCAGAGACAGAGCCGAGGGCGCACCACCGGCCCGTCTCGCCCGCTCCGTCGGGGAGGTGGAGCATGAGCGTCCGTGCTAGGACCCGAAAGATGGTGAACTAGGCCTGGGCAGAGTGAAGCTAGAGGAAACCCAGAGGGAGCTCTGTAATGGTCCTGACATGTAAATCAGTTGTCCAACGCAGGTGTAGGGATGAAAGACTAATCAAACCATCTAGTAGCTGGTTCCCTCCAGAGTTTCCCTCAGGATAACTAGCACTCATGGGCAGCAGTTTTACCTGGTAAAGCGAAAGGTTAGAGGTCTTGGGGCCAAAACGATCTCAACCTCTTCTCAAACTTTCCATGGGTAAGATGCCTGCCTTGCTGATGCGGAGAGGGAACATGGAATACAAGTTCCCTTGTGGCTGAGCCTGTACATTGGGTCTTGGAGATCCGGTCCCCAAATGACAGTCTCTGGATTTGACAGGCCACCGCTCAAATCAACTGGGAAAAGGCTCCATAGAATTCCATGGTTTGTAAATAGCCAAGTGCCTCABCAGCTACTTAGTGATGTGCATGATTGGGTGGATCCCAGTCCTGGGGTGCATTAGGAAGAGTGTCGCCAGCAGGTCGAGGGAGCTGATCCTGCACCTCTGCTCAGCCCTGGTGAGGCCTCATCTCGAGTACTGTGTCCAGTTCTGGGCTCCCCAGGACAAGACAGACATGGAGCTACTGGAGAGAGTCCAGCATAGGGCTATGAGGATGATCAGGGGGCTGGAGCATGTGCCCTGGGAGGAACGTCTGTGAGAGCTGGGCCTGTTTAGCCTGGAGAAGAGCAGACTGAGGGGGGATCTTATCAGTGTGTATGAGTACCTGAAGGGAGGGTGTCAAGGGGATGAGGACAAACTCTTTTCAGCTGTGCCATGTGACAGGACAAGAGGCAGTGGGCAAAAACTGACCCCCAGGGAGTTCTGCCTGAATATGAGGAGGAATTTCTTCCCTGTGAGAGTGACAGAGCATTGGAACAAGTTGCCCAGAGAGGTTGTGGAGTCTCCTTCTCTGGAGATCTTCAAGGCCCGCCTGGCTGCAACCCTGTGTAACATGCTCTAGGTGACCCTGCTTGAGCAGGGGGGTTGGACTAGATGATCTCCAGACGTCCCTTCCAACCTTACCGATTCTATGATTCTATGCTTGGATGGCGTGGAGGCAGGCCGTGGAATGGGAGTGCTTAGCGGGCCACTTTTGGTAAGCAGAACTGGTGCTGCGGGATGAACCGAATGCTAGGTTAAGGCGCCAGATGCTGACACTCATCAGACCCCAGAAAAGGTGTTGGTTGATATAGACAGCAGGATGTTGGCCATGGAAGTTGGAATCTGCTAGGGAGTGCGTAACAACTCACCTGCCAAATCAAGTAGCCCTGAAAATGGATGGTGCTGGAGTATTGAGCCCATACCTAGCTGTCGTGGGTGATGCGAAGCCACATGGGCTATGCTGCGATGAGTAGGTGGGGAGCTGCGGTGTGCCTTGAAGCCTGGGGCTAGGGCCTGGGTGGAGCTGCTGCAGGTGCAGATCTTGGTGGTAGTAGCAAATATTCAAACGAGAGCTTTGAAGGCCGAAGTGGAGCAGGGTTCCATGTGAACCGCATTCGAACATGGGTCAGTCAGGCCTAAGTGATAGGCGAGCGGCGTTCGAAAGCAATGGGCGATGGCCTCCGTTGCCCTCAGCCAGTCGAAAGGGAGTCAGGTTCAGATCCCTGAATCCGGAGTGGCGGAGATGGGCGCTGCGAGGCGTCCAGTGCAGTAACACAACTGATCCCGGAGAAGCCATCTGGAGCCCCAGGGAGAGTTCTCATTTGTTGGGGTGGAGGGATAGTGTAGTGGTTATCACATCTGCTTTACCTGCTGAAGGTCCTGTGTTCATGCCCCAGTGGAACCAGCACCAGGAAATCTTTGGGAGGCTGGACTAGATGATCTCCAGAGGTCCCTTCTGATCCTGCTGGTTCTGTGATTTGTGAAGGGCTAGGTGCCCTGGAATGGGTTCAGCCCGAGAGAGGGGCTTGCACCTTGGAAAGCGTGGTGGTTCCGGTGGCGTCGGGTGAGCTCTTGCTKGCCTGTGACAATCCAGGGGAGAAAGTGTAAATCTTGTGCTGGGCAGTACCCATATCCGCAGCAGGTCTCCAAGGTGAACAGCCTCTGGCATGTTGGAACAATGGAGGTAAAGGAAGTCGGCAAGTGGGATCCATAACTTGAGGCTAAGGATTGGCTGTAAGGGCTGGGATGTGAAGCAGGGCTAGGCGTGTGCTGTGGCTGGACAAATCCCTGTGCACGGCACCCAGTTCCCCAAGGTGGGCACAGGGCCGTGACTCTGGATGGGTGCCAGACCCTTCCAGTGGATCGCCCCAGCTGTGGCAGGCACT
>NW_028187082.1:9780-12548 GCF_003343005.1 Rhea americana
CCCGGCCCCTCCCTCCCTCCCTCTCAAGCTCCAGCAGCAACCACGGTGCCCCTCCACCCATCCACGGGGGTTAGGGGTGCCCCAGCACCCATGACTACCAGTGACGGGTTAGCGGGGGGAGCCACGATTCCGGACTGGAGCCCTGCCTCAGCTGGCACCTAGCAGCTGACTTAAAACTGGTGTGGACCAGGCCAATCTGACTGTTTAATTAAAACAAAGCATCGTGAAGGTCCGCAGCGGATGTTGCCGTGATGTGATTTCTACCCAGTGCCCTGAATGTCAAAGTGAAGAAATTCAATGAAGTGTGGGTAAATGGTGGAAGTAACTCTGCCTCTCTTAAGGTGGGACCATATTACTAGCTGGACTTAGCTGCAGAGGTCACACCTCCACGCGGTCCCCCTGGATGCCCATTTTTTGGTAACCAAGGTGGCCTGTGCCCCAGTGCGTGAGCATTATAGCTGCTTCCACCCCAGTGAGTGACCTCACCAACCAGTCCATAGTATACAAAGTGATTTTTGAGCGCAAGTTCACACTAACTGCGTATCCAAAGCCCTTTGCCTGATGGCTGATTGAAGGCACGCCAGTCGACCTTGAAGGATGGTTCTTCTGGGTTGTATCCGAACCCCCCACAGATATGTTTGCCAGCCTTTAAAAAGCTCGGGTTGTGAGTTTTGTGTTGGTGGCCACCCAAACGGGAGAGATCCCCCAAGAGATTGCAGTGCCARAGCCTGCAAGAGTAACATCAGCGGAGTGGGTCCACCTTTCTCAAAACTTGCCATTTTTCAATTCGGACTGTGACAGATGGGAAGGGAGTAGTCTCATGCTCTGTGTTGGAGGACTAATGAGAAACATTAGTATTGCCTGCCACTTCCTGAGATGCCAGGGAACCCCAGCTAAAGCTAAAGGCGATGAAGGTGTTTATGTGGAAGTTGAAGGATGGAAGTGTGAGGAATGCAGAAGAGCGCTTAAGACCAAAAAGCAACCTCTGTCAGCACAAMAGGATTGTGGGTGTTATCCATATCTTTTTCCAGCAAAGGTAAGGATGTTTAACATTAACTGGAGTATAATGACATCTTAGTGACTTTGTGTATGCAAAGTCCTTCCATGGAAGGCAACAATAAAATTCTTCACAAAGATGACATGGGTCTGCTCAGTCTTCTGTACACGCTGAATTTTGCCCTTGCCCGGCTCCCTTGTGGTTGAGCTCTGTAGGTATGGGACGTGGGATCTTGTCCCCAGTGACGCTCACCGAATTTGACAAGGGCGGACAGGCCGCCTACCAAGCCCAATTCAGAAAAGGTGTCATAGAAATTCAGTGGTTGATTAATAGCCAAATGCCTCGTCATCTAATCAGAGATGTGCATGAATGGCTGAAGGAGATTCCCACTGTCCCTACCTACTATCCAGCGGAACCACCCCAAGGGAACGGGCTTGGCGGAATCAGTGGGGAAAGAAGGCCCTGTTGAGCTTGACTTTAGTCTGGTGCAGTGAAGAGACGTGAGAGATGTAGAATAGGACCTGTCTGCTGGTGAAATACCACTACTGTGATCATATTTTCACTTACCTGGTGATAATCCCTGTGGGGATTTGAGGTTGGTGCCCTCCCACTAGGGCCAGGTACCCTAGCATCCATGTTTCTCCTGCCCCTCCTTGATGACACAGCTGTGTGATGTGCAGAGACACTGCACAGTCGACCTTGCGCCGGCCTGACCTAAACGCGCGTCCTCGGCGCGAGTGCGTGCTCACTGCCGGGACGGTGAGCCCCCACCGTTGGTGGTGTGGACGCTAAGCCTCAGCGCATCCACTCTCCTGCCTCGGCTGGTGCTCTCAGCCCCCCAACGTGGCCGCTGGCGGCATGCTGCCCCGGCCCTCCGCCACCCGGCGCACCTGCCTCACTCTGCCCGACCCGGCTTTGCTGGGCGGTGGGTGGTCGGCGGGTAGGCAGCGGGGGTGGCCCCCCCGGTCTCCGTGTGGAGGCGGGGAGAGCGGGTGCTGTTCCCCGTCTGTCCCGTCTCACCTGCCAGCCCGACGCCAGGCGTCTGTCCGCGGAAGGGCCGGGGGAGCGCATGGTGTTGTTCGGGAGGCACGTGTGCGCGTGTGGGCATGGGTGCCGTCTCGGGCACGGCGGAGCTGGCAGAGGCTGGCAAGGCGAGTGTGGAGCTTGGGAGTGTGAGGCTGGTGGGCCGCGGAGGCGTGGGCAAGTGAGCTGGGCCGCTTCTGGTGGTGGCCAGGCTCTGATGCTGGTGGTCTGCGGAGACCCCCCCCGTCCTTGAGGCAGGTGGACGCGGCTGGCGCGTGGGCTCCCTACAGGGCCGGGTCGATCCGAGCGCCTGCGCCGGACTTGAAGTGGGAAAAGGGTTGTCCCAGGTCGGGAGCAAGGGCTCCCTGCCCTTCTTGTTTGGGTCTGCCCTTCCTCCCCCCCATCAACCTCTGTGCTTGTACGGTCGGTGAGGCGAGCCCACTCTTCCCGCTGTCCTTCGCTCAACAGCCGGTGGTGGCGCGAGGAGGGAGGTGGAGGGGAGGGAGCCCTCAGAGGCTGCAAATGCTGCCTGCTCCCCTCGTGCGTGCAGCGGGGACCAAAAAAGAGACAACTCTTAGTGGTGGATCACTCGGCTTGTGCGTCGATGAAGAACGCAGCTAGCTGCGAGAATAAACGTGAATTGCAGGACACATTGATCATTGACACTTCGAACGCGCTTGCAGCCCCGGTCTCCCGCCAGGACTACCCCTGTCTGAGCATTGCTTGATGGTCTATTGTCAGCCCCCCA
>NW_028187083.1:0-12497 GCF_003343005.1 Rhea americana
GGAGGATTATGCCACCCACCGAGCTCAGACTCCTTGGCTGCAGGGACTGCCTCTTCTCTTTCCTTAGCTACCTTGATTAGGGAAAACCAGAAAGACAAAAAGAGGAAAGGGATGTTGCCTTATTTATGCTCCATAGCTTGTCATCTCAAGGCTACTGAGCACTGCCTGAATGCGGCCTATCCCCAGTTTGCCTCCCTGCAGACTTAGGGATCCAAACTGCTGTTAAAACCAAATACAATGCTGCTACAAACGTTACTGCAAACCTGTTACCTCCAATTACTAGCTATTCACTGGACATCTCCTGTAGACATGTAGCTGAGCATGGCCAGGCTAGTAAAGAACCACGCTCTGGCTATCGTCCAAGGAGCAAAAAGCCCTCCAAACCCAGGGGCAAGAGCTTTCAAACAAAACATGTAGAAGCTTGGAAAGTGTGCTTAGCCCAGGGACACAGGCAAGTCACTGGGTCCCAGTGGCAGTGGTCTTGGCTCTTGCCAACCACCTCCCTACATGCCACACACTCCTTGGCCGCAGGTGAGGGCCCAGCTGCTCCTCCTACTGTTCCTCCAAAGGAGGAACTCAGAGGGCAGGAAACCTCCAACCCCTTAACTCCACCTGTGTTACATGGATCTTTTGGATGTACTGTTATCGGCACAAGGGAACTGACCTGTCTGTTGTGGCATGGAGGGTGCAGCTCACGGGATCTTTGGATCCGGAAATAGGTGTAACCCTTAATGACTAGTTACAGCTATGCAGCCTTATTGATACAGACACTCACATTTCTGTTATTAATTAGTTTTATTGCCRGGGACCACTTCACTCCAGCTATGTTATGTCCATGGATTCATGGGACTTCCCTCAACGCTCTCCCTAGCTGCAGTCACCTGTGACTTGCTAAGAGACAGACAGGTGGAGGAACTGCAGTCTTAGGGGACTCTGACATCCTAGGCATGATCTTAGGCACCAATCTTTGCGTGATGCTTAAGGGAACATATTGTGATCGGTGGCTTTCAACTAAACCTCCCACTAGTCCAAAGACTCGGAGGAACATCTTTGCTACCCTCTATAACCTACATTGTTAATCTGATACACTGTCCTGTAAACCTGCAAGCCCCCCAAACAAATCACTTTTTCCCTCTCAGAGGAGCAGGGAATAATCATCCATACCCACTCCCCCCTTTCATAGTTCTGTGTCACCTGTAGGCCAACCCAAAGCCTCCTAGTGCCTGACAGTTGACTACAGAAATGGAAATTCCACCTCTTCTCCTCCCCATGTGGCTCTCTGCAGAGCTGCTGAGGTAATCAAGGCCATTCACTGAGCTTCTTAGATGTGGATGGTGCTGTTCCATGTTAAACATTTTTTCACATCCCAACATGCTCCAAAGACTGAGTTTGCTCTGCTTTTATTTGGCATGCAATTTTATAACCTCTACTCATTTGCTTCGTGGCAACTGCAACAAGTCCACGACCRCTCACAACCTCTTAGCTGCAGCACTAGCCAAAATCCTTCCCACTCCTGAGACCTCCTGTCACCAGGATATCGATGGTATCCTGTTGGACATCCCACTGCACAAAACTTCTACACAAGAGAATACCCAGTTTGTTTTAGTCCTTTGGGAACACTATGATCTTTCCATTCCCCTGAAAACCGTCATGGCCTCACCCAGAATGCGTGCTTTCCCTGTGTGCTGGTAAAAGACCTGAAAAAGTTTTACAGTCTCCCCATAAAACATTTACTTACTCCCTCCTGCAAGCATGGCCTGCAGAGCCTCCTCAGTCCTTTACAGTTCTGGCATTCCCAGAACTAGCCAGTCCTTTGTATCCCAACTGCCCAAGTGCTCCACCTTCATCCACGGTTACCAGCAAGCTCGATCCTTACCCTTAAGAAACATCCAGCAGGACCAGCATTTAGACACGCTGTCTTCTACAAGCACATAGGAGCTCAGGGTCCAATACAGAGAGCATGAGGCTTGATGGGGTCTATAGCAGGAGAGAGGCCTCAAAGATCCCACCGCGACACCAATTCATTAGGGTGGCTAGGGGTGGCAGGCTGCAACAGCCTCACACCAAGAATGAGAGGGCGCTTTAGTCACCGCTTCTCTTGCCCTGGCACAGACACTCTTATTGGGTATCATCCTTTCACTCTTCAACTTCTGCAGCCTGTTCTCTGTAATGTTCTTCACAATGTTCCCTTTCCAGATAGAA
The DNA here is from genome assembly GCF_003343005.1 of Rhea americana. Taxonomy (NCBI): domain Eukaryota; kingdom Metazoa; phylum Chordata; class Aves; order Rheiformes; family Rheidae; genus Rhea; species Rhea americana. The sequence continues at coordinate 2,203 of NW_028187083.1, forward strand.
GAACCCTTCAGAGTTCAACAACATCACATCAGCACAATCCATCACAGTTCAATGCTGAGTGCTCAGTATGTCTGCCATCTCAGACTGAGTTTGCCCTCTAGGTTCTAACCWTTTGTCCTCACTCTATGAGCTTTTTCTTATCCTATTTTAGATGATGATGCCCCAGATTCACCTGTTAAAGAAGACCCACCACACTTGAGGATTTGTGTTTTACCAGCGCAACCTGTAGTCTTCCACAATAACACCTGAGTTTCACATGTGCTGCTGCTGTCCACATGGTACATGTCCAGGCCATTATGGCTAACCGCTGAGGTGGTTCGCAGATGGCCAAGCTCTAGTTGCATTTCACCTTGTACCCTTCTACCTGCACAGTAGGTACAGACTCACTGCCTGTTGATCCTGGGTGTACCCAGGGCCTTCCATTTGGGAACACCCCCTTGAGGAAGAAACCCGGGATTATGCTCATTCCCACACTTTAACTGTAGCTCGTGTCAATTCTCATTCTGCCGACTCACAACCACAGAACTGTTGAGTGTTGATGGGACCTCTGGGGATCACCTAGTCCAACCTCCCTGCTCAAGCTGGCTCACCTAGAGCATGTTAGGAAGGATTGCATCCAGGCAGGTTTTGAATATCTCCAGAGAATGAGACTCCACAGTCTCTCTGGGCAACCTCTTCCAGTGCTCTGTCACACTCACAGGAAGCAAATTCCTCCTCATATTCAGATGGAACTTTCTGTGCTTCAGTTTGTGCCTGAAAAGTGGGAGGCTTTGAGGGTTGGGCAGGCTACTGCTCACTGTGAGGTCCAGAGTGGAGCAATTTGTCTTGCCTAACAGCTCCCCACCTCCAGTACATTTTGGAGTGTACAAGTGTGGCTGCCAGCTTCTGCAGAGGCCTCTGATACATGAGAACCATGCAAGTGGCCAGAAATGGTGACGGCAACGGGACTGACTTATTTCTGGAGTGTGAGAGAAGGGCAATGAGGCCTGGCAAAAGGAGACACTTGAGATGCAGAGTGTCCTGTGGGTTGGGAGTGTGGTCGTGCTGCTCTGAGGAGATGACCCTTGTGACTATCGGTATGGGCTTGTGTTTCCTGCACTGAGAGCCCAGGCTGGCTGAGGAGAAAAAGACCTTTAAAATGAATTCACAGAGTAACCCCATCACATGTTATTTCCCTTGGGCATGTGGCATCACAAGCACAAGAACTGTTGGACAGCTGGAGATCTGGCTCTCCAGGCTRCCCAAGGAGGCCAGCAAGAGCCTGCTCGCACTCTGTGCCAGGACTCCTTGCTCCCAGGTCTCTGTGTGTTCATATTTCTAGTGCATGCAGGGCTCCCTTCTGCTTTCTTGAGAAGCTGCACAGAGGTTCAATTTCCAGAGAACAATTCATTAATTTTTGGAACTTTTATATTCTTATCTTGAGAGGCACTGTGTGTGTGGCAGTCCACAAATCATTCAAAAGTGCCTTCTTTATTCGGGAACAGTGGGTCCAGGAACTTATCCCCTCCACCTTCACTGCCGTATGAGTTGGCAGAAGCACCAGGTAAGGTCCTTTCCACTTTTCTCTTAGTGATTCTTCCTTCCACATCCAAACATAAACCAGATCCCCAGGTTGAAGTCATGCACGGGGGAGTTCAGTGGGGGGGGGCTATGTTGATTAAGGTACCTATGTAAAGATGTTAGTAGCCATGACAAAGACAATAAATACTCTCTCAACATTTCTTCCCCTCTAACATGCAGCTGATCACTTCATCCCCTTATTTCATTAATTGGGTAAGGTTTTCCATAAAGTATTTTGAAAGGGTTTTCTCCCTCTTTTATTCACTGAGCTTCTTAGATGTGGATGGTGCTGTTCCATGTTAAACAGCCGAGGGGACGCTTCTGACCAGTGCTCTGTGGCAGCACCACTGCTGGGGGCAGGCCCAAGTTGCCCAGGGCACCTTCATTTCCTCCTTGAGGTTTTCCCTTCTCCCTTGGAGCACTTCTACTTCATAGCAATGTGTATTCCTTTAAGGGAGAGCAGCCTTTGGTTTTGCTTCAGCCTGCAACACACTTGCTTTCTTCCCTTCCCCTGGTTACTCCTTTCTSTTTCAGAAAGCTGAATGACTGACTCCCACTCTCTGCAGGCAGCGGAGGGAGCRGTCGCATCTACAGTTGGGGTCTGCAGCAGCACGGCTCTGTGCGCTGTGCCCAGCTCTACAGTTCTGGCAGCGCAGGCCAGAGAGCTTCGTCACACCAGGAAAGCACCACAGTCAGCCACAGAGGCTTAGCGTTCGGTGCTTTCCACCATCTCTTTGTGCCTCTGCTTTAGTTCGCCTCAGCCAGAAAGAAGCTCCTTCCTGGAAATATCTTCCAGAGGCCCTGGCACAGCCACAGTCCCATAGGTATTTGCACCCAGGGCTATAGTTCAGGAGCAGGGCATCTGTCCAAGGGTTTCCATTAGGAAATAGTCACACCAATTATGGCAAGTCTGCCATTGGTGTTATCTACACAAAGGTACTGCACTGAGAAGCAAAGATGTCCTTAAAAGTCTTGGATAAAAACCTTGTCGTTGCAAAGATGTGTTCAAACTGGTAATTGTGATAGCGCTTAGAGCAAACAAAGAATAACAGGCAAGACCTGAATGTTGTGTTGAACTATATGGTTGACACAGGATGTGTGCTGCCAGAAGTTTCGGCAGGAGACTTCTTGGTTTTTACAAGACCGATTAGAAACTAAAAGATAGACACAAAAAAATATAAGGAAACACAAAACAACCCATTGTATCGTTAAACACTGGGAAAACTGCAGGAGAGAGGAAATGTTCTTGTGCATCTGTATGGCCTTCTGCAGCTCCATTTGTAACATTAAAGAATAACTGTGTTTTGTTAAGTATGTGTCCTCTTTATTTCCCAGGTTATTGATGGTGTCTTTGCAGAAAGCAAAGTGTATGTTCTCCTCCTCCAGCTCACTCACAACAGCTCTAAACACAGTGGTGATGTCATAGTGTCAGAATGTGACAGTAGTGACTAAAAAAGCAGCAATGTAGATCGGGGACAGCGCCAGCAGGGGCAGCACTGCTTCTGCTATGAATCCCACGTGGCTTCTCTTTTTATCTCTGCTGGCTTCTGCAGGGACTCCCCAGCAATATGACTCACCTTCTGAAGGTATGTCCTCATCACAGTATCCTTCAGGTAAAAAGAATTTCGGAGCTTTTGTTCAGCTCTAAAAGAAAGAGAAGTTTTTTTTTTTTTCTCTTACTATTTTTGTAAATAGGTGATAATCATTTTTCCCCCAGAAAGCTCAATAACACTGTTCCCTTCTAAGAAACTAGTAGCACTGCTGGTTTCAAAACACCTGCCACACTGCTTATTCTGCCTGTGTAGAGATGCAGAATTGACTAGGATGCAAAAATGCCGAGGACTTCTCCAGCATCCCCAACCGCCATGCTACATCCAGGCAGAACAGAACCATTAGAGCTCAGCAAACCAGAGAGAACACTGTCTCCTCTGAACTCTTTGACACAGCAATGGGTTGCACTGAGAGTTACATAATGTTTGCCCTGACCTTGTTAGGGGTGATTCTTCTTCACTCCTGCAGCTACACCATGGAGTTTAGTCCACAAGAACTACAGAGCAGTAACACTGAAATACACTGACTGGTTTCTTCGGCTTTCTTAGGTTCACAGTCTCACAAATGGAGGGCAACAAAGCTTTGTTTAACAAGGACATCAAAGGAAAGTGGCTTTCTGGCACTTCCACTGCAGCCAGTCTGGCACACTTGCAAACTTGAGCCTGGGATAGTTTTCTTAGCACATATAATTTCTTGGCCTGACTGAGAAATACCATGATTAGCATGCTATGCCCAGAAGGCTGAGGCTGAGGGAAGTAGAAACTTGATGCTTGAGACAGTTCCTGAATGTCAGTGCAGGTACCCAGCTGCTGGAAGCAGGCCATGTTTGGAAATAGGATCACCTGGGACTCTTCAGGTCTTCCGTAAACAATGACTAACAACACCTTGGAAAAGTGAACAGTATTGCTGTAACATCTATGACACTCTTTATAGTCGCTTCTTGCAGCAAAAACGTTCTTCAGCCTGCCAAGTCATCAGCAAATATAGGTCTCAAAAATGTTGCCTTTGACAAAAGAGTTCTCCCATTCTGTGGATTACTCCAAAGGAGCTTTACCCGAAAGTCACTTGGAGGAGGGTGAAGAAGAAGAGGATAWTGCTGAGGGAAACAGAGATGTTGAACAAAGTGCAGGTAAGGAGATAATTAGAGAAACTGGTGAAATGAGATTAAGTTCCACAGTATAGATACTCTGTCAGTGCATAGCCAAATASGCAAATGTTCTGTGAAATAGAATTTTCTCTTTTTATATATTGTGAACTTGATGTTCACAGTTCATCCCCATGATAGTCTCTCACAGAGTTCCTGTCTCCACACAAGCCAGCTGAACGGCTTACACATTCACACAGGTCCAGGAGTTTGCAAGTGCAAAGGCTCTGCAAATGCACAGAGGCTCTTACTAGGCCTCTTCCAGAAATAGAACCCTGTTCTGCTGCCACGGTATAATCCATACAGTGCTTACAGATGGCACAGGAAGGAAAAGTCTGTGTGCTAGGAGACACAGGGAGGAATGAACTAGACCATGTCTCTAGGACAGAGTCAACTTGGCTCTATTTCTGCCACCACAGGGAATACACAAATTTGTTACACTAGAGCATTGCAATGGTAAAAACTGGAACCATAAAGCAGCCCTGTTAAGAAACAGAATTCTGCTAAATAGTTCTTCCTGTCATGTACTGGGTGGATGGTAGTGGGGAGGTGGGAAGCAAGTGAGAGGAATTTTGCAGCTCTTAGTAGTCCTTGAACTGATTATCTTCCAGATTTGTGCTCTTCTYTTATAAGCATGTTGTAGACTGGTAATAAAGCAGGTATTAATTAAAAAAGAGAGGAAGAAATGTCTGACCTCCAGAATGCATATTCAGATTGTGTTTCAGGCAGCTACAGAACAATGCAACGCAAAGGTCCAAAGAAGAGAATGGTTGAGCTCTGTAAAAATGACTGCATTTAACAGCCAGAAATGAGCTGGAGCACAACTAGGGAGCTGGAAAACTTGCATATGATTGTTTCTTTTAACAGCTTCCTTTGTGCTTCTTTTGGAAAACACCAGACTTGTATGCCAAAGATAAACGTTTAACTTAACATGTATTCATTTAGACATTTCTGCAAGTCCACCTGTGTCCAAACTCAACGGCACACAGGATCTGTTAGAGAAGACTGCACAGCATTTGCAGGAGTACTGTAAGTAGCAGAACATGCTATCTGAACTGGCAGAAGCTATCTGCAGCTGCTGAAGGAGTTGTAAAGGTCAGAAGGAAGAACCCCATTGGGCATGAGGACTGATTGTGCCTCTCAGAGTATATCCTGTGTCATATTCCCTTGCTACTCAGAAAACCCTTGTAAGAACTAAACAGATAGGGGGCTAGGTCAAGAAATCCTGAAGCAGTCCCAAGCTAAGAAACAAAGAAAGAGAATGAGAGATGAGAGAGGGCCATGAGTATCCTGCTGCCCAACTGCTTTCTAACAAAATAAATTGGCAGAGACAATTTGACTTGTGTTAGAAATTGGAGCCCACAGGTTCCCACATTCTTGTACCAACTAGATTTAACCGAGTGCTCCCTGGTGACAACTGTGATCACCACTATGGCCTACAATCCCTGCTTAAAGAGAGCCCGCCTCTGAATTCACTGTGGACAATAAATAAAGCCAGCACAGAGGTAGCTGCCCACTAACAAGGTGTTCTCTACATGCTGTTACACTGGTGTTCCAGCTCTGCCTCCATGACTGAGCTCAGATATCTTTAGAGTTAGCGATGGAGGATAGTGAGAATTGATTCCAGCAGTATGGTAGTAATTTCTTCGGAGAGAGCTTACTGCATAGAGGAAGTAATGTATTTCCACTAGTCCTTACACTCATCAGCTTCTCTGCCAAGAAGCAGAAACGGGGACCTCAGGAAAAAACTGTGTTAGTCCATCCAGGACACCACAGGGAAATGACATGTCACTTTCTTCAGGTGGCCATCAAAATTCAAACATGAACTTAGAAAAGACTTCTGCATATGTAGTTTTGCCTAAAATCCCTGTGTAGAGGTTGGGATCTGCAGAAGTAGGAACTTTCTGTCCCTAAGCGATTCCTTCTGCCTAACTCCAACTGCTTTGTCTGTTGCTGCTCCTAGCAAAATTCCTCTCTATCCAAAGAGCTGAAGAGGAGAGGTCTCTGGAGCAGCAGACAGTAGGTAAGAGCTAACTTGTATTTTCCATTGTGGTTTGTAGTACTATACTGACAGGCTAAAGAAAAAGAAAAAAAAGAAAAACAAAAAGTGCTTTGAAATGCTAATCTGACATGATTTTCCTAGTTTCCTTGAGTTCACGAGGAGGTATCCATTTGCTCCTCCTAAGTTCATCATACAACTATTTCAATCTCTCAATTTTTTAATCACTGTAGGAGGGCTAAGTTCAAGAGAATCAAATACAGGGAGTTTTATTTTTTTTGGCAACAAAAAGTGGTCTTAGCCTTTTCCAATCACGTGGAACGTGGCAACACTTCCACCTTTGACAGCAACAAAGCAAATCTCCTACACACTCTTCCTGTCTTTTCCTCTGATCTCAGATGTTCAATGTTATCATTTTTCTCTCACTGCTCTATCTGAGAAGTAATCTTTGTAGCTCTTCTCTTTTCTTTCTTTTGTAGAATCAAGACTTGGACCCCACTATCTCAACATTCGCCCACAAAGCCCCAGGGAAGAACAGTTCCTGGAGGGTATGATATAGAGAAATCATCAGAATATTAAGTATAACTATAATTTTTCAAATTCAAGAGCGTGAGCAGGTCAATATTCTGTATTGGGTGGACAAAAACACAATGAAAAAGCATCTTAAAAATGCATCTTAAAAGCATCTTAAAAATCAAGAGAGTTTGTCATTATTTTCATCTAAGAATCACAGAAGAAGAGATGATCGATAGGCAAGCCCTGTTCTTGACACATGAACTTATTGGTAGGTAGAGAAAMAGAAGCCCAAGGAGGAGGAAATGTACAACAGGCAATGTAGCATGCTATAGAAATGTCATGAAAGTCTGTACTTCAAAACCTGCAGACAAGCTTCTGTCCCAACACCATGAAACCTTCTCAAGTTGGTGTATCTGATATTTTTGCACCCCCCTTACCTGTAACTACTACCACAACTGGGGACAAATGCTCACTTCACTCAAAAATAGCTGGATGAAGTTAACTTTCCACTGACCTAAATGGAATACACATGTTTATGAGCACTGGCAAAGTCTGGCACTTTCTTGACCTGTATTGATTCATGAGTGAAACAACAGTGTTTGTCTTTTGAATCTCTGGCAAAATACTATTTCTTGCTTCTGTTTCTCAGTCATTAGCACAAGAGACCAATCACATTTCATTTTCCAAGAAACAGCTAATAAGCAAAGAGATTTATACAAAGCAAAATGCTAGGAAAGAAATTACTCTCAGTGGTTTCTTTGTTGGCTGTGAAGTTGTCTATCAGATCGCAGAAGATATTACTGCTTATGCTTAGGGTTTTCCTTGTACAGTAGCGGAGCCTTACTAGGTCTTATTACACTTTTTCAGGTCCAAGAGCCAAACGTGTGAACAGTCATTATAGAACACTTCTGAAAGTCATAGTTCACTAACAGCTAGCAAAAAATCTTCACCTGCCTGGTACAGGTTAGAACAAACTGCATTCAACACCATGAACACACACCAGGGAAACTTAGGTGGTCTTAGATCTGTACAAATCCTAGCAAAACTAAGAAACATAGATAGCTGTAAAAAGCAGTAAAAAACATCAAAGAATTAAAAGGCAGAAACAAGGAACTCACTGAAGACAGCTCAGGCATTAGAAGCAACAAAACAATGCAATCAAGCGTAGCTGTTCGAGCAGTGGCAGACAAATTGTTTTAAATTCCACCAGTGCAGTCCACTGCTTGCACAATGTAGTCCTGTTTGTTTCTGTTGAGGGAAAAGAGTGAGCTACAAACAGCATGTGGAGAAAGAGGTGGACTTTTTGCATAGCATAACAAAAAATGCAGATCATCCAACAACAGCACGTGATCAGATTCCTGATTTCCACCACACTGGTTTTCATCCAAGTGAAGTACTTTTTCCAAGAAACACCAATGAAGAATACAGTACAGCAACCTGGAGGGGTTTTACACACAGTAAACTAGGAATACATAACACTAATATTTCCAAGGACATTTAGGAGCACCACAGCCTCTCCTAGCGAAAAAAAATGTGTTCTAATGAAACTGAAAATATGATCCATGAAGCCTGCTCAAGTTCAGTCAAAACAACCCTTGTGATAGATACAGATTAGGTAGAGAATGGCTAGAAGAGGCTTCCTTCAGGTTAATCTATGGACACACAAACAAATTCCTCTTTTGGCAAAACAAGCCCTTTTCTTGGGAGGTGCTAATCTGGATTGGCAAATTGCATAGGTGTAATCCTTTTCTGCCTGCATCCTTAAGACATTACCAATTTGAACACAGTCGCTGTGGTGTGCTTTACTGTTGCAGTGTCAGGCAATGCTGATTTGCTTCAGAGGAAAGCAGCTCRAGAAACCAGCCAAGACGATTTTAAAGTAAAGGTCACGCTTGCTGTGTCCTCTATAACTCTCATCTTTTCTTTACTACTTCTGGGCTGTGCGATGGCTTTCTGCAAGTGCAGAAGACCAAAAGGGTAAGTTTTCCAATCGTGGCCTGTGCCCATGGGATTCAGATCCCTTCCGGGCACCTTTGAGCCCTCCACAAACTGAAGGCGGACACTGCCATAGGCCTCAAGTACTGCACACATCTGCAGATTACTATTTGGTGTGCTTCTTAATAGTAAATAGACTTCCTATAAATAATCATTGCTAAGAGGACTGTAGGCTTGGGGTAATAAAGGAAGGTTGCTGTGCCACACACAGTATAAAAACTTTACAAAAATGTGGTAACAGCTGCAAAAGGCTGCATGAACATACAGTGAATTTGCTTGTTTTCCTCCCACCAAAGGAAATAGAAGGGAGGAATTATTAAAACACACAAAATACTGTTTCTAAGAGTCAATGCATGAAAAATTGTGTGATTCCCCTGGTTTAGAATAACATCTTGATTCCTGTTCTGTATTTCAGGCTTTTTTCTAATACACTCCGATGCTCATCCAAACAGAGGATACCTTGTCCATCCTTCTTTCACCCTCTGATGGGAGTTTCCATTTCTTCAGTTTCTAGAGCTGCAGAAAGCAGCACACAGCCTGAGACAACCTCATCACATCTATGGAGCGGCTCACATGCTGACAACTCTAAATCAAAACCTTTACCCTTCGCAGCCTCCATGGACGACGTATCATCCATTTCTGCTGAATCAGCTCAGAGTAGTACTCCTTCATGGAAAGCCTTAAATGCAGACCAAAATTAAATATAAACTCACTGTGTCAAAGGTTGATGCGATCTCAAACTCCCATGCTGCTGCAATAATGCACAGGCAACTATGTTTTTAAAAGCAGTGTTTCTGATTCATGGGAAAGGTGTAACATGAAATTTCATGAAGGGTTGCAAAGAACATTACTTTTTGATGGGAAATGACTCAAAATTAAGGTGTGATCACAAACACAGGTTTGCAGCCAAACTTTAACCACTTTGAAGTCAAGGGCCAGGGGATACAATCTTGGTACGTGCAGTGCAGCTCTAGGCTCATTTTGCCTTGTGCCCTCATCATGCAGCTAAGGACCCCACGAGAACATGCATGCGCCTTGTAACAACATGGGACAAAGGGCCACAGGCACAGAGAATTTCACAGCCCCAGGAGGGAAAAGMACCTCCAAGGAGGTGCTTCACAAGGTGAAAATGAGCTGCTGAGTCSAGAGAGAGCTCTGATGACTCTGTGAATAGAAGGGACTGAGCCAGCTGTGGAAACTGGAAATTCCCAAGTCCCTTGCCTGATCGGGGATGTTCATCCAAAGAAACCTCATTCTGGTTCCTGCAAGCTTTCATCATAGCCGTGGTCTTGTAAGGGCTTGTGCGCCTAGATATTAACCTGACCTCACCGTTGTGGGATGGCTGGGCTAGCTGTAGGTTTCGCTGGAATCACCATATTATTTGTCTGCCTTTCTTGTTGTTTGGTAGTTTCACAGTAAACTAGCTAGCCTTCAACTGATAGTCATGGTGTCATGTCTGCTATCACATCCCAAGCCAACATGGCAGTTAGATCTTTCTGTGCAAATTTTTTTTTTTTTTTTTTTTTTTTT
>NW_028187084.1:0-998 GCF_003343005.1 Rhea americana
TCTTTCCCTCCTCCCCTGCCCCAGGGGAGAAGATGTGCCCAGCTCCAGAGTGATCCCCAGCCCCAGCATGCCAGAGGGAAGCTTCCCTCTCCCARCCCACCCTGCTGGTGCCAGTCCCACCTCCAAGGCTTCAGCACAGACCTCCAGGAAGCTGGAGCTGCCTTGGGCCTCAAGGCAGTCTGGTGGCAGGAGGGATAGGCATGGGCACAGCAGCAGCAGTTCCAGGAGCTAGGGGAGGAGCAGGGCAATTGGGGTGGAGAACCCTGCCCTTGGCTACATAGCTGGGACACTGCAYGGCTGATGCCTCTGTGGCCAGCCAGGCTCCAGGTTCTGGGTGGATGGCAGCTTGAGGATCATAGCACTGGGATTTTAATGGACTTCCAGTGCAAGCATGGCTGTGGTGAAGGCAAGCGGGCAGACCCAGGCACATGCAACTGCAAAGGATGGGGGTGGAAACGGCAGTGCGGGGCTCGTGGAGGCTCTCCCTCTTCTCCCTGTGAGAAAGAAAGTCCTGGAGAGATGGGAGAGGAGCACAGGGCAGGGTGAAAGAGGCAGACGGAGCCACTTGGGGTGCATCAGGGAGTTTTCCAAAAGCCTGGGCTCTGCCAGAGACCTATGAATCTTCCCCTGACACTCTCCCAGCAGCGCTTGTTCTGTCCCGCCCTAGTGACTCTTGGCCCCACACCAGCCGTACTGGAGCAGAGGCTGATGAGCTGGAGGTGCCTCTGGGCAAGCTGTGCCAGCCCCAGGCAGCTGGCCCTGAGCATGGGGCAGCCCAAGCCCCTCCTCACATGACCTGTCCTGCTTGGAGGGCAGCATGCGAACCGGGGAGCAGCCTGTTCCTGCCCAGGGGGACCTTTCGCAAGGGAGGCAGCTCGACAGCCGTCGCACTGCAGCAGCACCCACTGTGGCCCCTGCCGCAGCCCTGCCACCCCGGCCCCTGCCTGGCCTCCTGCCTCCTTCGCTTCTAGCTCCCAGCCCCTCTCTTTGCACTGCAC
>NW_028187084.1:3206-4587 GCF_003343005.1 Rhea americana
GTCTTTTTCTGCAGAGCTGCTCTCCAGAAGGTCAGCCCCCAGCTCGTACTGATGCCTAGGGTTATTTTTCCGTAGGTGCAGGACTCTGCATTTGCCCTTGCTGAACCTCATGAGGTTCTTCTCTGCCCAGCTCTCCAGCCTGTCCAGGTCTCTCTGTATGGCAGCACAGCCCTCAGGTGTGTCAGCCACTCCTCCCAGCTTGGTATCATCAGCAAACTTGCTGAGGATGCACTCAGTTGCCTCATCCAGGTCATTGATGAAAAAGTTGAACAGGGTGAGACCCAGTACTGAGCCCTGGGGGATGCCACTAGCCACAGGCCTCCAACTAGACTCCACACCACTGATGACAACCCTCTGAGCTCTGCCTTTCAGCCAATTCTCAATCCACCAAGGAGAGCACCCAATGGCATGCCCCTGTGGGGCTGTCCATGCTCGCCCACCCGGGCCAGCCTGGCCTAGCACACACCGCCCGCCACGTGAGGCTGAGCCGGAGCTCGCCATCCTTCGGTGGCAGGCATAGGGGTCTGAGCTTCCCGAGGGCACCGGGAGGGTGCCAGGGGCACAGGAAAGCACACCGAGGGTGCTGTAGGGGAGACCGGGGCTCACCCCGTGTGTATTTTGTGGTGCCTGCAGAACGGAGTGCCTTTGCGCGGTCGGGCACAGTCATGTTGCTCGTCTCCCAGCACATCTCTCTCGTCCAGTGCCGGTTTCAGGCCTCATTTGTGTCCCAGCTCTGCCAGGGCTCAGCTTGGGTTCACAGCCAGTCTGTCTGCABGTGCTGTGGCCTCTCTGCAGCTCCACATCACCTCAGTGGACATGGGGATGGAGCATCCCAGTGGCAGAGTGGTTTCCTATTGCCCCTGCCTGCACACATGCTGCTGAAGGACAGAGGGATGGAGGTTGTGGCGTGTTACCTGAGGAGCCATCGAGGAAGCCCTTGCCCCCTGCCAAGTCCTTCCCTCTCTGGCAGCACTGAGTCCAACCTCTGCTGGAGGAAGAAAGAGCAATATAACCATCGGAGCCCCCTGAAGTGGCCTCTGGAAAGTGTAAGCCTGGTGCTAAGGTAGAAGGAGATCTCCCCCCCCCAAAAAAAAGAAAAAGTTGAAATGTTTTTTGAAAATAATAACTATTGCAGCATTTACATTTCCATGTATTTGTTTAAAYTGATGAGTATTCACATCATGTAATCGATGGTTATAGCATTTTCTTAACGTTCACAGAGGAATAYTGAGATGTAGCTTAAGAATGGGGCAGATGAGGACCCCAAGGGAAACAGACCCCGACCAGAGGGCTGGGGGCACAGGAGGCCCCTGTGGCCCAGCCAGTTCCCACTCCTGGCCCACCTGCTGGGCACAGCAGTGCAAGGAAAGTTCCTGGCACC
>NW_028187084.1:5280-8260 GCF_003343005.1 Rhea americana
CTTGTCTTTTGAAACTAAAGACAGTGGCACATTGGGGGTTACAACAGTTGTTTCTGACTTAAATTCCTGGGTTTGTCAAGAGAAGACTCAGCTGGGGCTGCAGGCCCATTTGGTGGCAGCAAAAAGCTTGGGTCCCTGTTYGTATCTTTATGGGGAGGGTTGTTCTCCCAAGTGAGCATTTCCAGGCAGGGTGGTCCTCAGAACAAGCCTCATGGGAGTTTGTTTGTGCTGAATTGCGGCAGAAGTAGAAGCTGGTGCTGCTCAGCAAGGGCTGGAGCTCAATGTCTGCCCCATCTGCTTTGCCAGGTTCTACAGCGTACAAGACAGTGCTGTCCTTTGCAGCAGTCGCTGTCTTTGGGCACCATCGCAGTGTTTCCCAGTAGTTTATACAGCAGATTGAGGCCCCTGTTCCCAGAATGCTAAAACTCTGAGCAGCATTATAACAGTCCATTTGCAGTTGCCTGAATCAAATAATTTGTTTTCTCTCCCGACTGTGTTCAGTTCTCTGTGCTAGGGGAGAGGACTGGTGCAGTTGACAGTGGCTGATGCACTCTCCTGCCTGCGTTACCAGTGCATTCCAGCCCAATGGACTGGGAGTGCCCACGGCTGAGCTCTCTGCTTGCAGGAGCCATCCATCTCTCCTGGTGCTCCCTCTCAAGCACACCCTTTCCTCAGCAGCAGCAGGGAGCAGGGTGCAGGACCCCCCCCACAAGCCGTGTAGACCTTGGCGCATCTCCTTGCTGCCCCTCCTTGCCGTGCTGTGGAAGATTGGCAGTGTAGCAATGTGGGCTCCTGATATCAGCTTGGTCAGGGATTGCCGTGTCCTGCAATCACACGTGCTGGGCTCAGCACTGGGGTAGGCAACTAGAGTGATCCTCCCACATCCCTCTGAGGCCTACTGCCATCACGCAGGTGGCAGTATAGCCTTGGTACCAGGACCTAGTGGAGCACGGCGCAGGCTGCTGTGTGACACGGTCCTCGGGAGAAGGAGCAACCTGGGGCACACCAGTGGCAGGCCTGTCTTGCAACCCCTAGCCACAAGCTGTATGGAGACAAGTCTCTTCCGTGGCTGTTGGGGCTGAGCAGGAGCCCCATGTCATCCCTCACTGTCAGCCCCAGTCTGTGCCTGACTGCTGAGTAGTGTTGGGGATTGGCTGGGCTCAGGGAATGACAAGAGTGGCTGGGAGACTGTCACAGCTCCATGTATGCCTGATGGCTGCTGTGTGCAGGCTCTCAGGTTCTTGACATCCTTGGTCTGGCAGTGGCCTCTTACTTTTCTCATTTTTCCCCTTGTTTCAGGGCACCAGTCCATTGACCTGACAGGAGCCGAAAAAATGGAGGCTGCAAAAACCTAGGAAAAGAGATGCCTTGACTGGGGTCTTCTCGCATCAGAGGTGAGCTGGCTGGCACATGGGCCTGAATACTATGCTGCCAGTATGGCCTCAGTGTTGTGCCTTTCCCAGGAGCATAATGGAGCAGCACATCCAAGCCTCAGCTGCAAAGGCAGCTTGTTCTTCAGGGAAGGGGTGAATGCACCACATGTCTGTCCCAAGGCTGGTCCAAAGCTGGATTCAGAGTGAGGCAATGGAGAATGCAGGAAAGGATGGGTCTCCTTGGCAGGGCCATGAGAGAGGGCAAGATGATCTTCTCTTCTGCCCAGGCTGTGGCTGCTATGATGAAGCTGTTCTGGTGCAGGAGCTGACCATGACATTGAGCTCGCCCAGAAGCTCAGGACCTGTGCCCAGTGGCAGAGCCCAAACAAAGCCCCTCCTGCTGAGRTCTGTGGCCTCAGCTGTCTGCTTAGGTGATACTTGGGCACTGATGCCACTGTTCACCATGTCCTGCTCTATCTGGATATCTGATGTGGTCCTCTTGGCCCTCTTTGGTGCCTGAAAAAGGAAAGGAGRCATTTGCAGGTAGAGGGATGAAGCCAGCCCTCATCCTGGGGGAGGGGCTGGCAAGTGGCATCATCGCTGTGCTGCTGAGCAGGCTCCCATCTATCCCCAGTCCCTTTTCTAGGGGAGAGAAGTGAGGGCAGAGGAGAGGCATCTCTCATCTCTGCTGAGAGTTCAGCTATAACATCTGTCTCTTCCCTTGGCTCCAGACCAAGTTGGAAGGTTTTTTCCCTGGAGCTTTCCATTGACAGCAGTGTCTTTCCCAGGGTGAAGAGCAGCCTGGCAGGTGGCAGAAAGCTGTCCCCAGCACTGCCACTATCACCCCTGGCCAACAGATCGGGCCCAGCTCCCCATAAGCCCATCTCCCTGCTCTCAGCATGTGGAGAGAGATGTGCCTATGTCCTGCCTGCCTGCTCCCAGCATGGCAGTGATTTCCTCGTGGGCATTGCCAGTGGCTGCTGCCGGTGCCGGGCACCTAGCAGCATTTGCAGGAGGGGCTGCTTGAGCACCAAAGCCAAAGATRCCACAGTGCTGTTAGGGTTCCACTTGGCCTCTTCCTCCACTTAAGACCTGGGGATCAATCACAGGTAGGGGCAAAGTTGGGGTGGGGGGTGTTGTGCTGAAGGGAGCCGCTTTCTCAGCTCCCAGCCTGTTTCCTCCAGAACAGAAGTCATCCAGCCACACCTGCTGCATTCTAAGCCACCTTCTGCCTTGTGTTGTCTCTTGGTTAACAAGGTCTTCAGGAGTGCCAAYCCAGATTTTCACTAGGGAGCTCAAAGGCTCCTTCCTGAAAGACCTCCCTGTGACTGTCCAGGATTCTGCTAGCAGTGCATCCTGGATCCTTCCAGGAAAACTTGAACAGGCATTGTATCGTCCCTTCCCATCCTGTCGCACTGGCACAGACCAGCTGTCCAGGTGCTGTCAGCAGCGAAGAGAGTTTTGCGCCTCAGACACACTGACACAGGCTTCTAGAYGTCAGTGCAGATCCTAGGTCAGAGCCCCATGAGGCAGACGATGTGGTGGGACCCACTGTGCCCCCCTTCAGGGCCCTTCATTCAGATACACCAGGAAAAGGGCCTTGGTCC
>NW_028187084.1:8560-9927 GCF_003343005.1 Rhea americana
GAGGGGGAGGTGCTGGGGCATCCTCAGCAGCACTGGGGGGACAGGACTGGTCCCACAGAGGAGATGGGCATTCTGGACACTCAGGTCCTGCTGAGGGTGCATGTGTGTCCCCTCCTCAACTGGGAACGGCTGATCACGGTCATGCTGTGGGGTCCCAGTGTGACACCAGACAGAGCAGCCCTGGTATACTCAGTAGAATGCTGAGCTGTCTGGGTACAGAGGAGGTTTGGGAGGAACTGGCAGGAAACCTCATCTTCCTATATCCGCTCTAACACTCAGCTGTGCAGAGCATGAATTGCTCTTGGTCAAGTTGAGGGCACCCAGTACAAGAGGGTCCTTCTGCCCGCTGCAGYGTTCCAGCCTGACACTGGGAAGGGGTGAGCCCTCATATCAGGAAGGGCCTGGCCGCATCACCCTGAAAGAGAGCTCTTCCCCATGTGCATGGAGCATTCTGCCAGGGTGGGCTGTAGCGTTGACTCTTGCTTGCTGTCGAACAGGGAGACCACCTGCAGAGCCTGGATTTTTCTCACTCTGGCATGGGCTGTGGGATCCTGGCAGCACTCTCATAAGAGAGATCCTCCAGTCCTCTAATCCTCTTCGTGGCCCTGCGCTGGACTCTCTCCGGTAGTGCCATGTCTCCCTTGTACAGAGGAGCCCAGAACTGGACRCAGTATTCCAGATGTGGCCTCACCAGGGCTGAGTAGAGGGGAGYATTACCTCCTTGGACCTGCTGGCAACACTCTTCCTAATACACCCCAGGATACTGTTGRCCTTCTTGAACATAAGGGCACATTACTGRCTCATAGTCAACTTGTTGTCCACCAGGACCTGCAGGTCCTTCTCCGTTCCAGCAGGTCAGCCCCAGTCTGTACTGCTGCCTGGGGTTATTCCTCCCTAGGTGAAGGACCCTGCACATGCCTCTGCTGAACTTCATGAGGTTCCTTTCTGCCCAACTYTCCTGCCTKTCTRGTTCTGCTGAATGGCAGCACAGCCCATTGGTGTATCAGCTGCTCCTCCCAGTCTGGTATCATCAGCACACTTGCTGAGGAGGCACTCTGTCCTTTCATCCAGGTCACTGATGACTAAGCTGAAGAAGACTGGCCCTAGTACGGAGCCCTGGGGGACATCACTAGCTGCAGGCCTCCAACTAGACTCTGCACTGCTGATCACAACCCTCTGAACTCTGCCATTCAGTTGTGAATGCACCTCGCTGTGCACTCATCTAGCCGACGCTTCCTAAGTGTACCTGTGAGGATGTTATGGGAGAGGATAGTGTCAAAAGCCTTGCTGAAATCAAGGGAGAAAGTATCTGCTGCTCTCCTATCATCTACCCAGCCAGTCGTTCCATCACAGAAGGCTATCAAGTT
>NW_028187084.1:11172-12232 GCF_003343005.1 Rhea americana
AAGTTTCTTGGAGCATTAATGAGTCCCACTGAGGGCCATTACTCAGAAAGCCTCCCCAGGGGCCGATTACACCTGAAAGTTGGAGGCACTAGYTGCAAGTAGGCAAAGGAAATGTGCAGGTGGCCCCAATGTCATGCAAAGCTGGGTGAGTTTTGTCAATCAAAATGGCCAGGCACTGACACCCAGGCCCTGGGTAGTGTGATGCTTTCCCTCGCACTGTGCTCAGGCCTCTTCCTAGGGCAATGTGAGTGTGGGGGTGCGCCGTACCGAGAGCAGGAGAATGGTACAGCACCTCCTGGGTTTCCCGGGGACAAGGAGGCAGCAAGGCCTCAGTGGCATAAGGAAACCTCTTCTCAGAGGCCTTAGTGGCAGAGACAACAGCCATAGCCAAAGGACAAAGACCTCAGTTCTGTTGGGAGCTTTCAGCCTCGGCTTTCACCCTTGGTTGTTTCCACCACAGGCTGTCCTACGCTGTCTCATACCTCCTCCTCTTTCCTTGCAGACTGTAGACACCCARCCTGCTTCCTCACCTCACTACCACTGCAGGATCTCTCTGCCTTTACTGATGTCYCCCTGCCCTCRCTTGCTTTTCCTTGAARCACAAAGCCAGTAGCTGATCACAGACTCCYTCAGGGTGACCTGTTGCACTAMAGCACTACRCTTCAGGTGACATTTCTTTTCCTGAAGTCACATCTGCACRTTACAAGCTGSMGTTTGTRGTTGTTTCCCCTTCTCATGCTGTTTGCCAAAACCAAGAAAAGCTCCATCCTGTCTGAAACTACCTTTCAAGCAGTCTCTCCYGAAGAGTTTGGACCCTGCCCTCASAGCCCTCTAGCTGTATGAGTGGTCCCACCACATCTCAGTTCCATGAATCCATGCTGACTACTCCTGATCACCTTCTTTTCCTTCTAAGCATGATCATATGCTTAGAGGTGACCTGCAGGGTGAGCTACTCCATCAGCTTTCCAGGGATGGAGGTGAAKCTGACTGGCCTGTAGTTTCCTGGGTCATCCTTCTCACCCTGGCTGAAGACTGGAGTGACACTGGCTTTCTTCCAGGC
>NW_028187085.1:0-1911 GCF_003343005.1 Rhea americana
CCGGCAACGGGAGGGACCGCGTCGCCTAGCAACGGGAGGGACCGCGTCGCCTAGCAACAGCACGGGGTGGGCAGAGGCACCGGCACCGACACGCGTGTGCGGACACGGACACAGCACCGGACGTGCCCACGTGAGCACGGCACCGGCACACGTGAGCGGCAAGGCCAGACTCGTGTGGGGACTCGGAACCGGCCACCGGCCGGACACACGTGCGTGGACACGGACACGGGCCTGTGTGCGTGGACACAGCTCCGACACGCGTGTCCCTGTGCCAGCTCCACACCCGTACGCGTACGGCACTGGCCCCAACACATGTGACTGTGCACCAGCCCTGCTCCTGCATGTGTGTGCACACGGACACAGCACACGCACAGGTGTGACCGGATACAACGCGCACACGGACACAGTGTGCGCACATGCGGGTGGACCTGGCCGGGCGCGCACACACATGTGCATGGACACGCCATGGTGCCCTCCCCGCCCCACACACACTCCATGCCACACACAGGCTGCCCAGCACACGCAGCCCCAGCCCCGCGCAGGCTGGGGGCAGCAGTTCCTGAAACACCCCTGGAGTTACCCTGTTCCCATGGTGATGGGGAGTTGGTGGAAAAAGGGAAACAGGCAGAGAGACAGGTGTGTGGGTGCACATGCATGTGCACACACCACCAGGCAGTGATGGTGGGCAGCTGCCCGGGCCAGCCGTGCACGCAGGACCACAGCGGCAGCTGCCACAGTCAGCACGGCCGCGCACAGCCACACACAGGCACTTCCTTGCGTGTCGCCGCGCAGCCCCCACGCACACGCACGGCACCATGGCAACCCGCGCACACGCACCGCCACATGCGGCCGCCCCCTCACCGGGGGATGTGGGGGACGGCTGGGTCCCCCCAGCAGCCCAGTGCCATAGACACCTACAGCTCCGCAGTGGCAGAGAGACCCTGGCCCACGCTGCAGACACCAAGGCCTCCCCCGGCACAGAGACCATGAGACCCTCAGCACCACAGAGAGCTACTGCTGCCCCCCTGGGGTGCCAGAGTGGCCTGGCCCCCTGGCAGTCCCCTACTCCAGTGCGACACCAGAAAAACAGAGAGAAGCCCCCCCAGTGCTACAGAATACTCCCCAAGTACCATAGAGAGGACCCCCAGCACCCCAAGACCAGCGAGTGGCCTCCCCCAGGACTCCCCCCATACCATAGAGAGCCCCCCCACACCGCAGAGAAGGCCCCCACCGGTGTCATAGAGTGCTACACAGTTCCCCCTGCCTGCGTATCATGCAGAGGGTCGTCAGACCACCAGTACCATAGAGAACGGCCCCAGGCCCCAGTGCCACAGAGTGTTCCCCCAGACTCCACAGAACCATAAAGATGTTCTCCCCCTCAGCACCACAGAGTGGTCCCCTCAACCCTCAGGACCATACAGAGCCCCCCCCAGGACCTCCGAGTGCCCTCCCCAGGCAACCGGGAGCATAGAGAGGCCCCGCAGGACCACAGAGTGCCCCCTTCTGAGCTCCAAGACCATAGAGAGGCCCCAAAGGACCACAGAGTGGCTCCCCCCGACCCCCAGGACCATAGAGAGGCCCCGCAGGACTGCACAGTTGTTCCCCGATGCCCAGGACCATGGAGAGCGCCCCCAGCAGCCCAAGGACCACCGAGCGTCGCCCCTGCCCCCCTCCAGGACCACAGAGAGCACCCCGAGGACTCTAGAGAGGCCCCCCAGAGTCCCCCCGCGACCCCCAGGACCATAGAGAGCCCCCCTAGGACCATAGAGAGCAACCCCCAGGCTCCCCCCAGGACCAGAGAGCCCCCCCGGGACCCCAGAGTGCCCCCCGACCATAGAGAGCCCCTCAGCACCACGGAGAGCGCCCTGCATCACCATAGAGCTCCCCCCGCACAGGACCATAGAGCGGCCC
>NW_028187085.1:4439-9247 GCF_003343005.1 Rhea americana
CGCCCCCCTGCCGGGCACCCGCCGGGGGCAGGGTGAGCGCGCGCCCCATAGACCCCCTGCCCCCCTGCCGGGCACCTGCCGGGGGCAGGGTGAGCGCACGCCCCACGGACCTGCCACCCCACGGACTCCCTGGCCCACTGCCATGCCCCATGGACCCGTGGACCCGCTGCCCCACAAACCTGCCCCCCCCACTGCCAGGCACCCGCTGGCGGTCAGGGTGGCCTGTACCCCAGGGACCTGTCACCCCACAGACGCAGCACCCGTCCCTGGGCACCCACGGGGCATCGGGACCCACAGCCCACGGAGCTGCCTGCCGTTGGCCCGCTGCAGGCCAGGGCTCACCCACAACCCCCATCTCAGGCATCCACCGACCCATGGCCTGGGGCACCCACGGCCCCCGATCCTGCAGTAGGGCCCCCTGGCCCTGTGCCCCACCCGCCGTGGGGCAGGGCCCCGGCCCCTCACCCTGCTGTGCCCGCGGCATGTCCGGGAGGCTGCTAATCGCCTCTGAGCCGCCCGGGGCTTAGCGGGGATTTGCCCCCCCCGCGCCCGGGGCACGGCGGGTAGCGTAGTCCGGCCATGGGGCGGACCCACGGCCCGGCGTGGGGGAGCCGCGCGCCGCCCTGCACCGGCCCCCCGGGTGCCGCAGCGGGAAGCGGTCGATTAAGGCGCGAGCTGCCGCCAGCCAGCGTTCCCACAGTCGCCGTTTATTAAGCTGCGGTAATTAATCAGGCAGGAGCTGCAGCGGGGCCGGGGGAGCCGCCGCCGGGGGCAGCAGGGAGGCTCCTCGGGGCCTTGAAACCGCCACCTGGATGAGGGGGGCCTCAAAACTGCTGCTGGGAGGGGGGAACCCCGAAACCACTACTTAGATAGGGGAAGCCTCGAGGTCACCCTGGGGATGGGGAGGAGCCTCAAAACCACCACCGGGAGGGGAGCCTTGAGACCACCACTGGGAGAGGGTGGAGCCTGAAAACTGCCACAGGGACAGGAAGGGGGCCTCAAAACAGCCTTTCTTAGGCACCAGGGACTCTAAACTACTGCAAATGTGTAGCAGGAGGCTTCACCTCTGCCCCACGGAGTGTAGAAGGGGCCCTGCACACTGCCAAAGGTGAGGGGCAGCAGCACAAGTGTCGTTCCCCCCCCCCCCAAAAAAAATGGGGGGAGACCTGAAAAGAGTCACCCCAGCCTGGAGCAGGAGGCGCTTAAGGCATCACTGTGAAGCGCAGCAGGGGGAGCAGCCCCAGGGCCCCCAGCAGAGGCTGGGGGGCACACGCAGGGGCCGGGGTCAGAAGCCCAGGGGGTTGGGGGCCACGACGCCGCCGCTCTCCACCACGGCCCGCGAGATGGCCCGCAGGTTGCGGAAGGTCTGGCGGGAGCTGTCGGCCGTCAGCACGCGCAGGGTGGCCGAGACCCGCTCGTGGGCCTGGGGGAGACATGCAGGGGTGAGCACGGGGCACCGTGGAGCAACAGGGCCGCCCCACATCACCCCACGCCACCCCACCGCTCACCTCCTGGCACCAGGTGTCACAGAGGAGTCGCTCGTGCTGCGCCGTGGGGAGCCCCTGGCTCAGCGCCCGTGAGGCCCTGGGGGAGGACGGGAGGATGAACTGGGCCCCTGGGTGTGGGGCTGCGCTGACCCACGGCCCTCCGACCAGCCCTCCACTTGTGGGGCTGCACTGGCCCCCTGGCACTGGTACCTGGAGAGCACCACAGCCATGGCGTAGATGTCGATGGCAGCGTCAGCCACTCGCTTCAGCACAAACTGCTCATCTAGGGGGGCAGAGCAGAGGGCGTGGGTCCGGGCCGAGCCCCCCACGCTACCCCCCACACTGCCCCCTCGCTCACCCACGATCTTCTTCCCATGCTTGAGCAGCAGCGTGTCAGCTGTCTCCGCAAAGAGGTCCAAGCACTGAACGGTCTGGGGCAAGGCGCGGGCGGTCAGTGGCGTGTGGGGCAGTGCCCCACATGGGTGCCCAGCCCCCCCCCCACCTCACCTTGCGGGCACTGTCCTGCAGGTCAGGGTGCACGTGCTCACGCAGGGAGAGCCCCGAGCCCAGCCCCGCTTTCCTGGGGACAGAGAGGGGGGTGAGGTCACCTGAGCCACCCCCCTGCTGCAACCCCCAAGCTGGGGGGCAGGAGGGGGGGGGCTGGTACCTGCGGAGGCGCCGGGCAGCTTCGCCCGCCAGGAGACCCGCGTTGCCCAGCGGCTGCTTCAGGGCCTTCTGCAGCCTACGGAGCTGGATGCCGAGGAGCTGTGGGGACGGGGGTCAGCGTCGGGGGGCAGCTGGGGGCTCCCGCCCCCTCTGCCCCCCCCCCCGTCACTGCACCTTGCCTGGCCCTGGCCTCACTAATGGCATCCCCACAGCCAGTGCCCACTTATGGGGTGATCCCAGCACTGTCAGTATCCCCCAGTAACCCCTGTCCCCATACCCCTTGTACAGGGTGATCCAGTATCCCCCATTAACCCTAATCCCACTACCCCTACATGGTGGGGGGGAGCCTAGCATTCCCAGCACCTCCCAGTTACACTCACCTCGGCATCCGCAGCACCCCCAGAAGTCCCCACCCCAGCAGCCCCCACCCCAGTGGCCCGCGCCTGGCACCTGGAAGCCGTTGAGGGCCACAAAGAGCCGCAGGATGTCGTTGGTGCCCTCGAAGATGCGGAAGATGCGCAGGTCCCGCATGACGCGCTCGACCCCCGCCTCCTGCCGTGGGGAGCATCAGGGGGAGCCGGTGGGCGCAGGGGCACCCCGGGGGCTGGGGGTGCTGCTGGGGGGCACCCCCAAGGGCCAGGGGATGCCCCCGAGGGCTGGGAGGTGCTGCCAGGGGCCAGGACTCACCTTCATGAAGCCCATCCCTCCCATGAGCTGGATGCACTCATCCGCCACGGTCCAGGCCGCCTCCTGCCCCGGAGACGGGAGTGAGAAACCCTTAAAAACCCTGGAGGGACCCTCCGGAAACCCAGAGACCCCCAGGAGACCCCCGTCTCCCCGCTGCCCCACTCACGGAGCCGAAGATCTTGCTGATGGCGGCCTCGATCTGGAAGTCGGGGGCGCCTCGGTCCATGTTGGCGCTAATGGCATAGGCCATGGACTGCGTGCAGAGGGGGCTGCCGTGGGGTCGGGGCTGCCGTGGGGCTGGGGGGGGCCCAGCCTGTGCATCCCCCCAGCCCCCCTGTGGGGTCCTACCTCAGTCACGTATTGCAGCAGGGCCATGCGTGCCAGCTTTTCCTGGATAGCCCCAAAATTGTGGATCTTGTCCCCAAACTGGGTGCGGTTGGCAGCGTGGTCCACCTGGCAGGGGTGCGGGGTGAATAGTTGGGGGAGCCACAGGGAGGCAAGGTCCTGGGTGCTCCCAGAGAGGTCTGGGGGTCCTGGGAAGGTTCAGAAGTCCCAGGGAGGTCTGTAGGTCCTGGCCAGATCCCAGGGACATTTAGGGATCCCAGATGGCTCCTAGGGAAGCTCTGGGGGTCCCAGCGGTCTCCCAGGTGGGTCCAGGGGTCCCAGGGATGCTCAGGGGCCTGGTGGGCTCCTGGGGAAGTCTGGGGAGCTCCCAGGAAGACCCAGGGGGCCTGGTGACCTCCTAGGAAGGTCTGGGGGTTTCTGCAGGTGGCCAAGAAAGGCCAGGGGTGCTGGAGAGACCTAGGAGTCTCAGGGGGTTTCTGGACAGGCTTGATGCCTGCGGAGGTTCAGGGGGTCTGGGCAGGCTCCTGGGGAGGTTTGGGGGTCCTGACAGGCTCCTGGGCTGGTTCGCAGGTCCCAGGGAGGGTTGGGGGACCCTGGAGGGTCCTGGGTGGGTTTCAGGGGATCCCGTGCGCCCACACTCACAGCTTTGGCCAGGAGGCCCCGCATGGTGCCGGCCAGTGCTGCGGCCATGCCGAAGCGCCCGTTGTTGAGGATGTTCATGGCCACCTTGAAGCCGGCGCCAGGCGCCCCCAGGACATTCTCCACGGGCACCCGGACGCCCTCGAAGTGCACCTCGGCCGTGTTCGACGCCCGGATCCCCATCTTCTTCTCAGGGGGACCGCTGGGGGCCGAGCAGGGGTCAGCACCTCAAAAACTGCCCTCGTTCGCCACCGAGACGCAGCCAGAGCTCATGGGCGACTCACTGGGTGACGCCGCCGAAGGCCCGCTCCACGACGAACGCCGTGATCTTGTCCTTCACCTCGCCTGTCGCCTCGTCGCGCAGCGGCGTCTTGGCGAACACAGTGAAGATCTCTGCCAGACCCCCGTTGCTGCAAGGGGTGTGTGTGTGGGGGGAAATGGAGGCAGTAAGGGGACCCCGTGCCGCCTCCATCCCGCAGCCCTGCCGCCCCCCAGCACCCACCTGATCCAGATCTTGCTGCCATCCAGGGTGTAGTAGGTGCCGCAGGGGCTGAGCTGGGCCCGTGTGCGGATGGAGGCCGCGTCTGAGCCGCTCGCTGGCTCCGTCAGGCAGAAGGCGGCCACGGTCTCGCCTGGGGAGGAGGGTGGCAGCAGGGGGGGCTCAGGGCTCCTGCCAGCCACCCAACATCCCCCCCTAAATCTGCCCTGCACCCCCTCACCGGTGGCCAAGCGAGGCAGGTACTTCTTCTTCTGAGCAGGGGTGCCATAGAGCAGCAGCCCCTTGAAGCCGATGGACTGGTGGGCGCCCAGCGTGATGCCCACACCCAGGTCGTGCAGCCCCACGATCTCCACCAGACGGGCGTACTGTGGGCAGCCGGTGGTTGGAAGAGTCCCTGGGGCAGGGGGCAAGGGGGTCCCCAGGGTACAGGGAAAGCTGTGGGGGACCCCTGGGGGGGGGAGGGGTGCCGGGGGGCACAAAGAGGG
>NW_028187085.1:11278-12287 GCF_003343005.1 Rhea americana
CCCGGGGCCGCCCCGCCCCGCCAAGGTCAGCGTGGGACGGGGCCGGCGCGTGGGCGGGGTCACTCGGCCACGCCCCCTCCCCGGCGGCCACGCCCCCTCCCCGGCGGCCACGCCCCCTATGCAAACGCCCACCGCCCCGGTGCCCTCCCCCAAAATGGCGGCGGCGGCGGCACCGGCCGCTGCCCTGCCTCGAGATGGCGCCGACGCGCCGCCGGGCCYGCAGCCAAAATGGCGGCGCGCCACCCGCGCCCGCCCGGTTACGGCGCAGCACGACGSAGCCGCCGTCTCTGTTTGTGTGTTTATTCATCCCAGTTGACTATTTTTTATATGCAAAAGAGAGAAAAAAAAAGCCCGCAGCTGCCGGCGGCAAGGCGCCGGCCGGGCTGCGGGGGGGCTGCCACGGCCCCACACCCTTGGCCGCCCCCAGTGGTGGCGAGTGTCTCGTTTTCTTTTTTTGCTTTCTCTGCTTTATACAAGTTCTCAAAAATCACACTACCAAATAAAACAATAGTGATAATAACAAAAGAGAACAGACCAGAAATGCCCCTGCCTGCCCCTAGATAGCCAAAGGTGGGGGTGGGGGCATGGTGTCACGTGGCCCCCGTATTGGGGGGGGGCGGCACGTGATCATGCCTGCGGGGCAGCTGTGGTGCCCGAAAGCCCCAGCAGCCCGGTCGAGAGGCTGAATCGGCTCCTCGGGGCAGGGAGAGGGGGCTCAGCACCGCCTCCCAGAGCCTCCCTGCCCCGGGGGGCCCGGTCTGCGCGGGCCGCTCGCTGCACGGCAGCTTGAAGCAGCGCCGGCGCGCAGGGTCCGTCGGCGCCAAAGGCCTGCGAGAGATGGGAGCCATGGGGGGCCCACGAGGGACACGACGGGCAGTACCTTCCGCCCACCCCACTGATCTCACCCAGCCCCTCCTGCCCTACAGCCCCCATCCCGCGGCCCCCTTGCCCTGCCGATCTCCTCCAGCCCCACGCAGCCTCTCCTCCCGCCCGCAAATCTCCCCCTCCC
>NW_028187086.1:0-1833 GCF_003343005.1 Rhea americana
GGGATGGGAGCAGCACCCAGGGATGGGAACAGCACCCAGGGATGGGAGCAATTCCCAAGGATGGGAGCAATATGCAGGGATGGGAGCAGTACCCAGGGATGGGAACAGCACCCAGGGATGGGAGCAATTCCCAAGGATGGGAGCAATATGCAGGGATGGGAGCAATTCCTGGGAATGGGAGCAATATGCAGGGATGGGAGCAATATGCAGGGATGGGAGCAGCACCCAGGGATGGGAGCAGTTCCCAGGGATGGGAGCAAAAGGTCCCCTGGGGTGCCCATGCCACACCGACCCCTCCTGCTTCCAGGGCTGAGCCCAGACCGGCCAAGTCGGGCGCAGAGGAGAGCAGCTCCCCGGGGTGGGGGGGCAGCACCGGGAGTGGCAAGGCTGGGGGRTCCCCATCCCGCCACAGCCCCCTGCACCCCATAGCACCCGCTGGGAYCCAGGGACGAGGATGCTCCGGCACAGGGGCTCACGCCGAGGGCCCCCATCCGTCACCGCAGCCACTGCCGGCGCGTGGGTGGTGCGGAGATGTCCCGAAGGTGCTGGGGCAGTGGGGCCAGGCCCCAAATCTGCCTGCTGTCCCCCTCTCCTCCCCGAAGCGGCACCGCACTCCCCGGCAGCGCGCGGCGGGCGGCTGCCGATGCCGATGCCGGCGGCCCCGCGCCAAATTCCTCCGCCCACACAGGAAGCCGGCGGCGCGCTCCGCTCCCGGCACCGGGGCCCGGCCGGGCCGGAGGGACGCGGCGAGCGAGGAAAGGGCTGGAGGAGAGAAAACAGGTCAGGCAGGAGCGGGGCCAGCCGGCCCCGAGCCGCCAACGTCACCCTGGCACGCCGCGGCCGGCTCCTTCGAGGAAGCAGGGCGAGGATCCGGGCCCCGGCGCCGGCCCCTCCGGCTGCGCCTGGCGCCGGCTCTCTCGCTCGAGGAACCGCGCGCGGCCCCGGCGGCTGCAACGAGCCCCGGCCGGGGCTGCCGCTGGCCCCCGGCGCGCCCGTGGCCGTGCCTGGCGGGCCCTGCCGATGCAGCGGTGGAGCCGATGCCGCAGTGGAGCCGATGCTGCGGCGGAGCCGATGCTGCGGCGGAGCCGATGCCGCGGTGGAGCTGATGCCGCGGTGGAGCCGATGCCACGGCCTCATCTCGGCTCTCCGTGGGCTGCAGGAGCTGGTGGCGGCGGAGGGCAACGAAAGCGGCATCGGGTCCCGGCTCCGGGGGGGGGGGAGATCCTGGAGCGGCTGGAGCTCCCTTCTCTGTGCAGCGTTCCCACTCCCAGGAATTGCTCCCATCCCTGGGAATTGCTCTCATCCCTGGGCACTGCTCCCATCCCTGGGTACTGTTCCCATCCCTGGGTACTGCTCCCATCCCTGGGTACTGTTCCCATCCCTGGGTACTGCTCCCATCCCCGGGAATTGCTCCCATCCCTGGGCACTGCTCCCATCCCTGGGTACCACTCCCATCTCCAGACGATGCTCCCACCCCCGGGCACCGCTCCTGTCCCTGGGAATTGCTCCCGTATCTAGGAATTGTTCCCACCCATGGGCATCGCKCCWGYGCCCAGGCACMGCTCCCATCCTCGGTGCCGCYGCYGCGCCGGGTTYGAGCCCCGCTCCCGGCCCYGCGGCMGCAACTCGGCGTTCCCGCGCCGCCCCACCGCCCGCGGTGCAGATCCGGCGGGGATCGCGCTCCGGCTCCCTCCTCTCCTCCCCTCCTCCCGGCCGCGTTTCAAACACAAACACGCCGCAGTGGAAAATGTGACCCGCCGAGGAGCTGCAGATAACTCGGTGCCGGCCGGGGCCAACTGGAACAGCGCGAGTTTGGCTGCGGCGCCCAGGCGG
>NW_028187086.1:3422-6230 GCF_003343005.1 Rhea americana
GGGCAGGACGGCGGTGCCCCATGGAGGAGCCACGTCCCGGCTGGGCAGGACGGCGGTGCCCCACGGAGGAGCCGCGTCCCGGCCGGGCAGGACGGCGGTGCCCCACGGAGGAGCCACGTCCCTGCCGTGCAGGATGGCAGTGCCCGGCGCAGGAGGCCGGGACCCGGCGCAGGACCACGCCGGGGACACGGCAGCCCCGGAGGTGTGTGGGCTGGGAGCAGCAGTGCTCGGAGGAGCCCGTTTGTTTCTCATTAGCGGCTCTTGGCAGGAACTGTGGAAAAAATAGCTTCAAACAGCAGAGCTGGAAGGGAAGAGGCTAGGCCAGAGGGTCGGGGTGGTGCTGGCCCGGACGGGCGCAGGGGGAGGGACGGGGACACGGTCACCCGTGCCGGGTCCCTTCACCCTGGGGAACGGGGTTGAGCCCTGGTGTGAAAGCCTCCGGGCGCGCGTGCATGCGTGTGCATGCGTGTGCATGCGTGTGCATTGGCCCTGCACCAGCAGCCCCCAGCTCAGAGCCCCAAACGCTGCCCCTGCGGCTGCTTGGGAGAGAGGAGAGAAGGCAGGAGGGGGAAAAAGAGAGAAGGAAGGAGGAGGGAAGGAAGGAGAGAAACAGGGAGAGGGAAGGAGGGAGGGAAAGAGGGGGGAGAGGGAGATGCAGCCGCGGGATCCTGGGTGGGAGGACGAGGCCGGGGAGGAGGAGGAGGACGAGCCGGGCTCGGGGACGCCCCGTGGCCCCGGCCCCGCCGTGCCCGGCAGCTCCGTCTCGCCCCGTCTGCGGCGTTGGCAGCTCCGGAATCAAGAAGCAAACGAGGMGGCGGCAGAGCAGCTCGGCGGCACCTTCCGGAGAGCCGGGCAGGGGTTCGGCACCGCCGGCCACCGCGGGCACTGGCCGGGCTGGGCCGGTCGCTTCTCCCGGGGAAACTGAGGCACGCGGAGCGCTGCCGCCCGGCGCTTTGCACGGCATGAGGCTTCGCCCAGCAGCCGCGGTGCCCCGGCCCCGAGGCACCGGCAGCGCCGGGCTGCCACCCTCCGCCCCTCCGCCGGAGCTTCTCCCGGCCCTGCCGAGAGGTGCCGGCACGGCCGCCRGGCTCCCTCCGGAGAGGCGGCTTGTGCAACGCCACCGCGAGCGCCTCCGGCCGCCAGTTCGAGCCCGACCCGCTGTGAGACCGCAGAGAGCCCCCAGGGCCGGGCCGCCCACCGCGGGCGCCGGGGGGGACACGGTGGCGGTGACGAAGGGTCACCTGGGGACAGCGCGGTGGCCCCACGGCCGCCCCGCCGGCGGGACGGGGCTGGGAACCGTGTGCACAGACGCGGGGACGCTCCAGCTCGCCCACCGCAGCGGGGTGCAYGCACCCGTGTGTGTGCACGTGCACACGCGTGTGCGCCCGGGGCCAGCGTCACCCCCGGGCCGGGTTTGGCACAGGTACCCGCCGCGCCGGGACCCACCTGGCTTCGCGGCTATTTCTGCCTCCCGCCTGGATTTAATTCTAGCCTGGCGGCGGCCGGCGTGTAATTAGGAGCCCCAAAGCGGCCCTGCAGCCTCCCCAGGCACCTTGTAATCTTCGGCGGCGGACGAACACGCAGCGCTGCGGCCTCGGGAGGCACCGGCACCGCGGCCTCCGCCCGGGGGCTGCCGCGGCCCCGGGGCGGCRCGGGAGCCCTCGCACACGTGCTGCACGCACGCACTCACGCACACGGTGTGGCGGGCACACTCACACACGCTGCAGGCACACGCATGCACTGCAAATATGTGCACGCTGCACACATGCACTGCATGCACACACACCCAGTCACTGCACACATACAGTTGCTGCATGTGCCCCTGGGCATGTGTGAGCACACACACACACACACACACRCACRCACGCAYGCCTGCATGGTGCTTGCACATACCTTATGCAGGCTGGACACACAAGCACCCTACACACACCTGGCACATTGCAGCACGTGCACAGGCAGGCATGTGCAAAACACACTCACACAGACACATACAGCTTGCAGGCTGCATGCACTCAGTGCGCACACATACATACACACACACTGCATGCACTCAGCGCAGGCACACACAGAGCTTGCACAGTGCATGCACACACACACACACTTACACGCTGCATGCACTCAGCATATATGCACACACACACAGAGCTTGCACGTTGCATGCACACACACACATACACACACACAGCTTGCACACTGCGTGCACTCAGCACACACACACACACACCCAGCTTGCATGCTGCATGCACTCAGTGTGCGCACACACCCAGCTTGCACACTGCGTGCACACACGCAGCATGAGCCTGGGGGGATGCAGCCATTTGGGGTCCCCGTGCCGGGGCCCCCRGCTGCTCTCCTGCTCCCCAGCTGCGGGCAGGTGGCTGATTTGGTGGTGGGGGGGGACAAAGGGGCCGTCCCCCCCCCGGCCACGTCTGGATCCAGCCCCCGGGGAGCAGCCCCAGCCCCGCGGCTTCGGGGCACCCGACGGTGCTGCACCTGGGGGCATGGGAGGACGGGCCCGGGCAAGCCTTCGTTAAGTGCTTGACCCAATTAGCCAATTAGGCCGCGTGCACACTGCACAGATGGGTGCACACGCGCGTAACACCCCCCCCCCCCGGCGACCCCGCCGGCGCATCCCTGCCTGTGGCAGTGCGGCCGCCCGGCAAGGGGACCCGGGGGGGGGGGGCGAGACCCCCCCCAGCAGCCTCGCGCCTTCCCCCCGGCCGGCTCCCGCACGGGCTCTCCCCTTCCTCCTCCTCCTCCTCCTCCTCTCCCAGCCCTTCTCCTTCCCTCAGGCTCCATCTCCCGGCG
>NW_028187086.1:6924-8668 GCF_003343005.1 Rhea americana
CAGCCCTGGGGACACCTGGGGTCACCCCAGCCCTGGGGACACGCAGGGCCACCTCAGCCCTGGTGCACCCGGTGCCACCCTGGCCCTAGTGCACCCGGTGCCACCTCRGCCCTGGGGACACCCGGTGCCACCCCAGCGGCCCTGGGGACACCCGATGTCTGGGCTTTGCCAGCCCATGGTGTCACTGCTGGGGACGTGGGGCCGGTGTGGCACCCACATGAGCCTGCATGTCACCACCCGAGGGACACGGTGCCGTTGGGGCTTCCCGGTTTATTGAATTCGGAGCGATTTCTGCTGGAGCCAGGCGGCCGGGGCCGCCGAGCGCCCTCGGGCACCGTGCCCGGCTCAAGCCGCTTTGCGGCCCCGGCGCCACTTGATCTTCTTCTTGAGGAGCAGCAGGTCCAGGTAGAGGAGGCGGCCGAGGACGGCGGAGGCGCAGAGCAGCCCGCCGTGCAGGGCGCCCGCCAGCCCGCAGCTGAACACGTCCTGCCCTGGGTGGGTGGGGAGGGGGGGGACGAGCCGCCGCTGGGGCCACGTGCCACCGCCGTGGGGCCACCGCCGCCGCCGCCCCCCCGGCACCCCCCGGTACCCGTCAGGTAGAGGTTCCTCACGGGCGTCTCGGCTCGCATGGCGGCCACCACGGCCGGGGCGAAGCGGCCCACGTCGTGCTCGGCCCCGTACATCTCGCCGCGCGGGGCCGCCAGGTAGTGCTGGTTGGTGAGCGGCGAGGCGGCCTCCACGAACTCCACCTGGGCGCCGGGGCGCGTGGGCACGGCGGGGCCCGCGCCGCCCCCGCGCCCCCGCAGCACCCGGACCCTGCTGGGCACCTCGTTCTTGCAGCGCACCCCATCACCACGGTGCACCCCACCCTCTCCCGCCGGGCACCCAGCAGTGCAGGGCACCCGGAGCCCACTCGGGACCCCCTCCCCRCTGGAGACCCAAGCCCCACCGTGCCCTATCCTGCAGGCACCTCGTCCCACCAGAGCACCCCGACCTTGCTGGGCACCGCGGTTGGCACCCCAACCCCACCGGGGTCCCCATCCCTGCAGGGCACCTTACTGGGCACCCCAAACCCGGTGGCACCCAGATCCATGGGGCACCTCGTCCCAGCAGGGTCCCCCATCCCTGGAGGACACCCCATCTCCACTGGGCACCCCGTCCCCACCGGCCGCCCCCGGCTCGTGCTGCCCGGGGCCCCGCGGCCCGGGCCCCGCCGTCACCTTGTCGCGGAGCTGGGGGAAGCGCTCCAGGGCCCTCTCCAGCAGGCGCTGGGCGATGGCCGTCTTGTACTGCTGGTAGCCGGCGCCCCGGTGCTTGGCGCGGGTCCCGGCCCACTCCTCGAACCACTCGTACCGCGCCATGGTCAGGAGGGTCATGCACGAGCGCCCTGCGAGGCCACGCGCCCGCTCCGAGCCCCCGGCCCGGCTTCTCCGGCCGGTGCCGGCRAGGGGCCACCCAGGGCCGTGGGGAACCCCCGTCCCGGCTGGCTGGGTGCCCCAAGGGACCGGTGGCACCTCGAGCCGGTGTCACCCCGGGACGCGCTGGCAGCCCGTAATCCCGCCCGTCGGATTAAGGAGCCTCTGATCCGGCAAAGCCGAGCGGATCAAGGCATCCCATGGCGGGGAAGGGGGGCGAGCGAGGTGCCGGCGGTACCTGGGTGCCTCTCCTGGTACGTGGGGTCCTTGGCCGAGGGGAAGGTGATGAACATCATGGCCAGGTTGTCGGGGACGTCCTCGCGGCTCAG
>NW_028187086.1:9488-12334 GCF_003343005.1 Rhea americana
CCCCCGATATCACGACATGGCCCTGCCTGTCACGACACAACCCTCCTTTGCCGTGACACGGCCCTGCCCGTCCCGACRCAGCCTTCCCCGCTCACCACGCGGCTCTCCTCTGCTGTGACACGGCCCTCTCTATCGTGACGTGGTCCTCACCTATCGCAATATGGCCTGCCCCTATCGCAACACAGCCCTCCCCTTATCGTGGCGTGGCCCTCCCCTATCATGATATGACCTTCTCCTATCATACCATGGCCTCCCTCATCATGACGCGGCCTTCCTCTGTCATGACACAGCCCTCTCCATCACGACATGGCCCTCTCCATCACGACATGGCCCTCCCCTGTCGCGACAGCCCCAGCACGCGCCCCATGCCCAGGACCCCCACACCGTAGAAGAGGTAGCTGAGCAGAGCCCGGAGGTCGCTGTCGGCCGTCAGCCGGGCCACGGCCTCGCTGTGGCTGGTGGCCGCCATGCGGAAGATGGGCGAGATCCAGTAGATGAGGCCGGTGCGGACGAGGAAGGTCACCAGCCACAGCGGCACCATCTTCAACACCGCCAGCAGGGCCACGCGCCTGGCGGCCAGCTGCACGGGGAGCAGCCCACGTCACCCACCAGMCACCTCCACAACCTTGGGCCCACCTCCTGTGTCCCTACTGCCAACACTTCCACTCCCTGTGTCCCCACCATCCCCATCGCCACGCCTACCGCCCATGTGGCCCCCATCCCCATCACCCACGTCCCCACCATGTCCATGGCTCATGTCCCCACCCTCCCCATCACCCACGTCCCCACCATGTCCATGGCTCATGTCCCCACCCTCCCCATCACCCACGTCCCCACCGTGTCCATGGCTCGTGTCCCCACCATCCCAATCACCCACGTCCCCATAGGTGGCAGTGCCACCATCCATGTCCCCAGGCACCCTCTGACCAGCCTGAGCCAGGAGAGAGGCCAGCACCCTGCCCCGGGCACCAGACATGGCACCTCCCACCCCGCAGTCCCCTGGGCAGCAAGGGGACACTGTGCCCTCTGGTCGCCGGGGTCTCCCACCTTGGAGAGCCGCATGAACTCCCGGATGGCCTTCTTCTCGGCAGGGAACTGCTCCTCAAGCGCGGCGGCGAAGGCGGCCTTGCCGGCACGGAGCTGGTACTGCCGGGCGCCCAAGCACACCACGTCGTAGGGGTCGGCCAGGCGCTGCCAGGCCAGCTGCCCGTCCGTGAGCTGGTCCAGCGCCACGCGCAGCATGCTGCCCTCGTGCATCTGCCCCACGTAGTGGATGCCTGCGGGCCCCCAGAGGCGGAGGGGGTGGCACCAGCCKGGGGACGGGGCTGTCACCTCCCCCAGGGACATGTGGCAGGGAGGCCCCCGGGTGGAGGATGGCTGGAGCCCATGGGGTGGGTGCCCCAGGGTGCCAGATGGGGGGGAATTAAGTCATTAGGTGCTGTCTGCTCCGGGTCACCTTGAGAGGTGCCGGCGTGGCCTGGCCTCACCCCGCTGCACGCACACCCCCCCGCTGCAAGCACACGCGTCTCGCACCAGCACAGCCAYGCTGTGCACACACAGGCACACTCACCACGTGCACGCCAACACATGCACGAGCACACACACGCGCGCCGGGGGGCACTGCCAGCCCCGGGGGTCCTCACCCACGTCGAACTCGCTGCCGCGCTCCTCGAARGTGTGGCAGCAGCCGCCGGCCTGGTCGTGCTGCTCCAGCACCAGCACCCGCTTGCCCGCCTTGGCCAGGGCACCCGCCGCCGCCAGGCCCCCCATGCCGCTGCCGATCACCACCGCGTCCAGCTCCCGCGGCACCCGGCTCGCGCTGAACCCTGCAAGGCGCACGTGCACCGCTGGGCCCCTCGGCAGCGCCGGCGCGGGCGGGCCGGCGGATGGACGGACGGACRGAAGGAGGGATGGGCGAATGGTGGGAGCAACGGGGAGCTGGATGGATAGGTAGGTGGAGGGAGGGATGGGTGGATGGACAGATGGACAGATGGATGCAAGGGAGGATGGAGGGACGGACAGACAGATGGACAGAGGGAGGGATGCACAGAGCTGGAGCAAGAGCGGGAAGGATGGCAGGATGGACAGAGAGACAGGGAGGAAGGGATGGGTGGAGAGATGGCCAGATGGAAGGTTGACAGGAGAAAGGATGGACAGACGGAAGGATGGAAGGGTGGACAGAGAGAGAGAGAGCCCCTGCGCAGGGGACCGGCGGACGGAGGGAAGCGCACACCCACACGGACAGACAGACAGTCGGTGCGGACCCAGGCAGATCCACAAAGAGTCACCTCGGATGGACGGACAAGCGCGCACGGGACGGTACGGAGGAGGAGCGCGTGCCCCCGAGGGACAGCCAGCACGCACGCCCGACAGACGGACGGACGGGTGGCCGCCCTGCGCACTCACCCTGCTTCAGCACCTTGTCCCTGGCCCGCTGCTCCGTCACCAGCGGCCCCGGGGCCCCCAGGGGTGGCTCGGCGAAGGGGTTGCGCCCGGGGGCCACCAGCCGGCGGGCCACCAGCCCCAGGGCCAGCGCGCCCAGCACCGCCAGCAGCAGCACAGCCCACATGCTGCCTGGGAGCTTGTGGGCGTGGGAACTTATAGGCGCGGGGGCTTATGGGCACGGGAGCTAATAGGTGCAGGAGCTTATGGGTGCAGGAACTTATAGGTGCGGGAGCTTATGGGCGCGGGAGCTAATAGGTGCAGGAGCTTACAGGCACAAGAGCTTACAGGTGCGGGACCTTATAGGTGCAGGAGCTTATGGGCACGGGAGCTTACTGGCATGGGAGCTTATAGGTGCAGGAGCTTACGGGCGCAGAAGCTTACGGGCGCAGAAGCTTACGGGC
>NW_028187087.1:0-5810 GCF_003343005.1 Rhea americana
CGCGCTCCGCTGCCTGGGTGGGGTTTGAGTCTCCACCGCCCGACGTCCGCCGCTTCGGCACCAGCGCGCTGGGAGCGCACAACTGCCTGCCTCAGGCAACCGGCTTTCTCCCTTGCGAAGCAAATACTCCAGTGTTCCCCGACTAAGGCATTTTTGGAAGTGTTTTGGGACCCTCTCGGCACCCTCAGCCCGGCCCCGCGCGGCCGCTGGCCGGTGCCGGAGGGCACCGCACTGTTCCCGAGCCGGGTGCTGCGCCCTCCTGGCGCCCCGTCTCCGGAGCCGTCATCTCCCAGCTGCAAACCCTGGGAACAGGAWCGCCGCCGAAACACCGCCGCCGTGCCGGGCCCGCTCCTGCTAGGGCCCCACCGCGTTTTGGGCCAGAAGTCCTTATCGCTCGATATACGCAATGCGCCTTACGCACGAGAGCCCCGTTCGGAGCCGTCAGCAGGAACTGGGGGAAGAGTTGGCAGTTAGCACTCAGCCTTCATGGCAAAAGCAGCCGGGGAGCCAAATTACCACCGTGACTTTGCAGATCCCTGGGAGGAGCGAGAAGATTGGGGCGTTCGAGCCCCCGAAGCAAAAGCTGCAAACGCCAGAACCGCCCCGAACTTGGAGCAGCTCGACAGAGCTGGTTTCAAACGCACTTTTCTGCGCGCTGAGCTCGGAGTCAGCGGGTGCCGCTCCGAGGGCGCAGGCGGGACGCGCGTACGGTGCGCGTCTGCACGGGCACGCTGAGTTTGCTATCCTAATTAGCCTTTCTTCTTCGTTAAGCCATATCCCTCCAATGACTGCCTGTAATGCTTCAAAGAATGATAGATACTAAATCTAATTTAATCTACCCATTCACCCATCACTATAGTACTAAAATAAGAATATACCTATAAAAAGAGCATCGCCAGGCAGTGTAGGCCTAAATTATAGCTATTGTGGGAAAACCAGCTTTGCAAAAGCTAAAATTAATGCCAGTGTTTTCGATATTTTAAAAAAAAGAAAAYGTATTTTTTTGCGGCTTGAAAGCCTTTCTTCCACCGTGCACGAAAACCGAACGCTGCAGTGCGGGACGAGCGCCCGGGAGCTGGAGGAGCCACCCAACAGCAAGGTTTGGGCTCTCGAGTCTGCGAATCGTGCAAGGAGGGGGAAGGAGCGGGTTTTTAAGAGAACCCACTGTTGCGATATGCCAGAGTACTGCTAGGAATAGACCTGGTCCCTAAAAATACAATATTCTAAACTCGGCAGCAGCCCTTTTGGAAAGGAATTTTCCAAGCAGCCTTTTGCAGAGGCTGGTTCCTGGGGAGGCCGGTGCTGCGCAGGTGCACCGCGGGCCGGGCCCCCGGGAGCRGGGGGAGCGGGACCGGGGCCGCTTCCGCAGGGGGGCTCAGCCCACCCGTGAATTAGCCCGCACTGACGCACAGCCTGACATGCAAGGAACTTGCTGCGCGAGATGCGGGAGCCCAGGTCTCGCGGCTCGCGAACGGCGACGCCGCGCCTCCGGGCCGGCAGCGCGGCTCTTCCTGCAGCGATCAGCTGCTCTGCTGTTACTACAGTTGAGACACTTCTTAAGCAGCGACTAATTCCTGTTAACTAACCGCAGCCGCCGCAGCCTCCCTCTCCGCTCAGTCTTCACTGAGCGAGAAGCTCAGCGCCACAGTGAAACGCCCGGTGCAGCCCCGGCTCTCCCGCCCCTCCTCGCACCCAGCCCCGCTGCCGGCTTCTCGCCGGGCTCCGCGCTCACCCGGCCCCGCACGCCTCCTCTCCCGGGCGAGCCCGAGCCGGCGGAGCCCTCCTCCCGCAGTCCCCGAAGCGCSGAGACGCGCGGCACGGATCCGCACCGCGCGGAGGCTGCCGGGGCTCGGAGCGCGGCTGCTCCCGGGGAGCTGCGAGGAGCGAGCTGCGAGGAGCCTGCAGCCGCTTTGATGAGCTATCCAGACCGCCAAAGCCCAGCCACAGCTGGAATTTTCCTGGCATTTGGCTGATCAAAGTTTTGCAGACAACTTCATTTCTTGGTCATCCCTTTAAATACTGCCACCATCAAAAATATTCATGCTGGGAAGCTAGAGAAATACGAGCTGCCTCGTTGGGAACAAATGCAGCAAACRCCACCAGGTTCCCTGCAGGGAGAGCGCACGGCCACGGAGGGGCCGGGGCCGGGGCTCAGCTGGGCGAGGAAGCCGTTGCCTGCACCTGTACCGCCGCAGCAGCCCCTCCGCTGCGAGCTCCCAGGCCGCGCCGCGCCGTGCACCATCTGCGCGAGGACTTCATTTCCAGCACGGGCCTCTTCGGCTGCACACGGTTTTCAGCTACCAGCTCTCTACGTATATTTGCACAACCCATATCTGATGCACGGACTTGTCTCACTGCACCAACACAGAAACACTTTAACTACAGACATGTAACCACTAAGGTCTAAACTACCCGAACTTTCCACAGCCAACCTCAGTTCAGGAAAACATTTGAAAAAATAAGTTTGTGCAACTTTTCTGAGCTGTTTCTAGGGGTACACGGGTGAAACCAGGCTGGCTAAAGGCCGAGCAGGGCCAAGCACGTGCACACCAGGGACGGCATCGCTGCGCTGCATGCTCCCAGGTGTGTTAACGCAGTCCGCGTCCAACGTCCCAGGCGAATTCCAGGGCTGAGTCCCGACGCACAGTCAACGCGCTGGCAACGTGCACGACGCAGAGCCGCTGCTGGGAGCGGGGACCGTGCGGGGCAGCCGGGGCGAGGAGCAGCGCTGCGCCGCTGCCCAGCGCCCTTCCCGCTCGCAAACGCTGCTAGCGGCGTCCCTTTGCCTGACGTCGTGCTGCCGAGCGCAGCAGCGATGCTGCAATCTCCGTCTCCAGACCCCGCATGCTGAACCCAGCAACGGACAAATCCGGAGGAAAGGAGAGAGATCCTGGCCCTCGTCTCACTCATTAGCTGGGTAAAAATCCAACTCCAAATCTCTTAATAAAACCCTCCTTTCTGGCTCGCTTGTCCAAAACTGCTGCCAAGGAGCAGGAGGCTTCTGGGAGAACAGGGAGGAAGAGACGCTAAACGCTAMGTCCAAATTAAAACAAATAGGGCACTGAAAGGAACCAGAAATTACTGGGT
Source organism: Rhea americana (assembly GCF_003343005.1). Lineage (NCBI taxonomy): Eukaryota > Metazoa > Chordata > Aves > Rheiformes > Rheidae > Rhea > Rhea americana. Next base: position 3,088 of record NW_028187087.1, read on the forward strand.
GCAAACTGCCACGGGTGGGGAAGAGCCGTAAATGAGATAAAAGCGTCTCCTTCGCGGAGACCTGAAACCGTGCTCGAGGGTGTCCTAGCTGGTCGCCGGCGCCTGGCACGCGGGTCTGCGGGAACCGCCGCCACCTCCGCCGCTCCTGGCTCTGGCGAGAGCCGCAGGCAGAAAAAAGGGAATTCCAGCTGGAAAATGCAATCACCCATGCCGCCGCCTGTGCCGGGCCCTGCGCCGCTGCCCGTTCAAAGCATCGGATGCCTTCCCTTCCCCAGACCTCCCCAGGGACCGGTGGGAATCTGGGGGCAATTCCTGCCCCTCACCTTCCCGGGGTGCCTGGGCAGCAGAGGAGGAGCCGCGGGGCCCCGCTGCGCAGCCCGGAAAAGCCAAGGTTTAAATCCAACCCACCCGCGGCACATCAGAGCCTTCCCAGCGGCTCTGCCTGCAGGAAGGTGACATAAATCACGCGCCCGCTGCGGCCAGCCCATGCACCAGCCCCGCTGCRCGGCCCCGGCCCGGCGCCGGCGCGCACGCCGCGGCTGCCCCGGCGTAACCGGTGCCGCGCCGCCGGCCCTGGGGCCTTGCTGCCCCCATCTCCAGCTCGGCGCCCCCGCGGCCGCACGCTCTCCAAGTCTTTAGGGACCTCTAAGGAAACGAGCCGCGCTGCCCCCGGCTGGCGCCCGCGCCGGAGCCCGCTGTCCTCAGCTGCCAGGTGAGCTGCACCGGCCGCGCAGCGAGCGGTTAGCATGCCATGAATTTTTAAAGCTCCGAAAGCACAAATGGAGCAGTTAGCCCGGCTGGGAGATGGGGATTTCCGACACGGCAAGGAGGCTTTTGAAGAAAACACTTCCTCTGCTGAGCCGCGCTTCCCTGGGGACGGCCAGCCTGGGAACCGGCGGCGCTGGGTCCAGTGGAGCATCCGAGAACCGAACCGCAAGACGGCAAGAGCCCTGACGGGAAGTTAAAGAACTAAACCGGTGGCGCGGGGCACCCTGCAGCTGCCAGCGCCCGGCACCGGGGCCGCCCGGAGCCCCGGGGCGGCCCGGACCACGCGGCCCTGCCCGACCCATCTGCCGCACCTCCGCAGCAGCGGCGAGACGGACCGGTTGGCTCCTGAGCCGGGTCTCGGCCCCGGGCAGGCACCGGCTCATCACACGCGCACACGCGTGCACACGCATGTGCGTGCATCACCAGCCGCTCACTTTCCCTCTCCCCAGAGGCTGCTCCAGCCACGGACAAGCCTTACGCCTTTTAGCTGAGCATCCATCATTTTTCCTCGCTTTCTGCTGGATGATAGCAGCCCTGAGAGGGAAGGTGCTGGACCGAGGCTGGCGGCTTTGCCTGCGGCACTCTGCCGGCATCGCAGCCCCTCTCGAGCCCTGGCCGCGCTCCGAGGCGCTGCACGGAGCAGACGCCGCGGCAGCAGAACCGGAGCCCCCCAGATGAACTCGCGACCACGGAGCACRAGCTGCTCCCGCAGGGCAGCCCGCCGGCGCCGGCGGGCTGGAGAGGCCACGCGGGGCTGGAGAGGAAGAGGTTAAGCCCTGACCCTTAGCTTAGAGCAAGCCGGCCAGAGCGCACGTGTGAACTGCAAAGCAAAAAAATCCCCCGAAGAGGGTCACTTACCTGTTGGAGGTAGAGGAAGGCTGGAGGACAGGGGAGAGAGTGAGGAAGCATGCCTGAGTTGGAGACAAGGAGGCAGCCCGAGTTAGCCATGGAGCACAGCATGTGTTGACAGGTAGCCGTGAAGCTGCTCGCAGTTTCGTCCTCTTCTACACACTGCTTATCCTCGGTCTTCCTTGCTCTCCCCCGCGCGCTCGCCCCCTCCTCTTGCGCGCCCTCCCGGCCCCCTCGGGTGCTATTAGGAGGAATTCATCTGAGGCAGGCTGGCCGCGCTCTGCTCTGCCACCGAAGGGAGGAACAATGCTCGGCTATTTACTCCGGTGCCATTAGACACTGGCACTGAGCGCACGGTCTGCAAAGGGTGTGCGTGAGCGAGAGAGAAGGAGAGGGGGAGAGAGAGAAAGGAAGGGGAGGAGGAAGGGAGAGAGGGCGAGGGAGCGAAATAAAAGGGGTGGGAGTTGGAGGAGGAGGGGGAGTCCCCTGTGCATTCAGACATCAAACAGAGCTCTGTATAAAATGAAGAGAATCCGTAATGACATGAGAACAGCTGATCCCGCACTTAACCCCTCCGCTGCTGGGCTCGCGCGCAGATGGCTTCCCCGACCGCCGGCAGCCCCTTCCGCAGCCCCCGCCGCACATGCTGCTGCGCCGGGCTTTCCGCTCGGCTGGGAGTCGCACGGGGAGGGACGGGCTGTGCAGGCAGGGGCTGGTCTCCTTCCTGACACTGACTCCGAAGGAAATACAGATCTTACCGGGAGTTTCGGTGATGTAATACGGGCACACGCGCCCGGGGAAGCTGCGCCGCGCAGCCTGCGCTTCCAGCGGAGCGCAGCCCCCGCGCTCCCCGCGCCTCCCCGCCGCGCCGGGCGGCCCCGGGACGCTCCACGCACACACACGGAGACACGTGCACAAGCGCCACGCTCGCCGCGGGAGACGCGCATGCAAGCACAGGCAGCCGCGGCGCCCGGCGGAGCCCGCCGACCTGGCCTGCGAGCGGTGCCGGCGCGGCGGGCTCCGCGGTGCCGGCTCCGGCGCAGGTGCGGTGCCCGGGCACGGCGCTCCCCGGCGTGGCCCCTTCCTCCAGGAGCGCTCCGGGGAGG
>NW_028187087.1:6097-7240 GCF_003343005.1 Rhea americana
GGCCGCCCCGCTCCGGAGCCGCGGCCAGCTCCGGAGCCGCCTGGCTCGCTTTGCGCTCGAGTACGTGGGAAAGCGAAACCTGGGTTCAATTCAGTTTCCATCTTGGCCAAATATGATGCACAAAGGCAGGTCTGTGCCAGCAGCTGCTGATGCTCTGTCTCCTCTGGAGCCTCCAGCACATGCACAGCCCTGTTTGGAGGCTGGGATTTTCCACAGTATCCCTAGACATAGCGACATGCTGCAGTGTCCTGGTACATTCGCAGCGGTTCCAGTCTATGCTGCAGATACTCGGCAGACAGCGCAGGTCGCATGGCCAAGCTGGAGGCTCGAAGCAGCGCCGCGGAACAGGAGCAGGGGGCTGCCAGCCCCGCGCTCGGCCCAGCGCCCGCCCAGGGGCCGGCCCCGGCCGCGGGGGGAGCGCCGCCGGCGCCCCGCTCCCCATCGCCCCGGGCCCGCAGCCCCGCCGAGCCGCGGCCCCCGAGGAGCCCCTCCAGAAGCGAAGGCTCCTGGAAGGAAAGTTTATTTATCTGTTTAATTAAGACGTGTTCACCAGGCACACAGACCCCGTTCCATCTGTCTCACTTACAGCGGCGTCCCAGTAAAATTAAACCTAATAAATATCAGACGCGGGAAAGCAAAGGGCACATGTAAGATATATGATCAAAGGCAGAAGTTGCACAGGGCTGCAGTTCTAAGCACATCTTTCTCTCTGCCCTTCGGGGATGGGTTGGCGACGCGCTCCCATGCACAGGATGGGGCTGGCTTTCCTTCAAATCAGCACTATTTTCATTTTTTATTTATTTTAAATGAACCCTTGAGGGCTCCTTGGTTTTGTTTTCTGGAAGAGGGAGAGCAACGCGACGCCGGACAGCGGCGGCCTCGGCTGCCGGTGCAGAGCCCGGCCAGGCCCCGGAGCGAAGCGGCGGGACCCGTCTCGGCGAGCGAAGGGGCAAGGAGGTGCTCGCCGGCTGCTCCCCGCGCCGCCCCGCCGGCCGCTCGTGGGCGGCTCGGCCAGCCCACCCGCGACACGTGCACCGCGGCGCGTCCCTAAACGAGCTCGGTAAATTAAAGCTGCGATGGTTGGAAGTGTTGAAAAGGGATCAGCGGGTCCCTGGCGCGGGAGGCGAGGGGGAGGCTGCGGGG
>NW_028187087.1:7979-9210 GCF_003343005.1 Rhea americana
GCCCGGGTAATCAGCTTTCCCAGGGCAAAACCAGCCTCGAGGCCCCTGAGTGTTAAAGGCTCCGTGGGTGAAGCCGATGCCCAAGACCCTCCAGGCTGCTCCYGCAGCGGGGCCGAGCGCTCGCTGCAGCAGGCGAGCGGGGAGCAGCTTTGCCGGCTGGGACGCGCGGCCCCTGCCCACTGCACCCCACGGGCACGTCCACGGTCCCCAGGGCCCCGGCGGCCACCAGGGCTGGGGGCCAACACGGAGAGCGGAGACTCCGAGTCCTCCTGCACCATGCAAAACCTCGCAGAAACCCGCTGGGCCTGCCAGGGCGGTGGGAAAGGGAGCTCCCGCGGGGCTGGGGCCCAAAAACGAGCCTGGGAGATGGCGAGAAGGGCCAGGCTGCTGCTAGCCCTAATTCCCTCGGCTGGTGCTAGTACAAAGCCTGCGGAAAAACCCRCCGATGCAGATAGCGCGGTGGAAAGGGAACCGACGGCGCACGCATTTGAACCAGGCAGCGCGGCGGCGCCGGGCTGGGGCTCCCCACGGCGTGCGGCGGCAGCCCCCGGTCCGGCCGCGGGCTCCGCTCCCGGCCCCGGCCCCCCGAACCGCCTCAGAGCCCCGTGGCAGAGAGGAAGAGCCGGTCGAGGAGGAGGAGGAGTTCCGGCAAATCCCCGGCGAGGAGGAATATCCGCCCGCGCAGAGGGAGGAAGCGCGGTGCCGTGGGCCCCTCGGCGGGTCCCGCGTGCCACGGGAGCACGGCCCAGCGCCGCTCCGCCGGGACACCTGCACCAGCCTCCTCTGCCCCCATCTAAACTTTTTTCCCATCTTTTCCCTCGCTCTTTCCTCCTCCTGCAACGCCTGTGGCTCTAAGGGGGTCGATTAAGCCACAGCCTGCTCCAAACTCCAAAATCATACAGGAGATTTTACTGAAAATCTCCACTTTGAGCCGTTCCCAGTGCACTGGCTGCTGCCGTCCTGGATCCCGGCCTCTGCCCAGCCTCCTGCYGCCCCGTCCCCGGGTGCCGGCGGCTCGGCTCGGTCCCGGCCGCGTGCCGGGCTGGCGATGTCACCAGCGCTGGAGTTGGACTCACCAGGTAGGGAGGGGACCGCAATCAGCTGCAAATATCTGGGGCAGCAGCTGTGGCAGCAGGGAAGGGAGCAGGAATGCAGAGAAAGCACATGAAAGTTTAATGGGAACTAGGGAAAAATATCAGCTCGTTTCAACCTTAGTTGCATGTTGGAAGAG
>NW_028187087.1:11461-12421 GCF_003343005.1 Rhea americana
GGGGCTCCCGCCGGAGACCCCTTCCCTGGCCGGGGCTCCTGCTGTGGACCCCTTCCCTGGCTGCCTCCTTGCAGGCCCCCCTGCAAGCTTCACCTGGCTGATGAGTCAGGGCCTCCAGGGAGGGGACCCGGTGCGGCAGGGGGGCTGCTGGGGACGGGGCAGGGAGCCGCCGGCCGGGGTCCGCCTTTCCCGTGCCGCCCGGCCCCGACGCCTGCTGCCTGCGGGCGAGATCCCCGCGGGAGCAGGGAGCAGGTCGCCGGCAGCAGCCCGGCCAGAGCGCCTCGGCAGCCCCAACAGCCCGAAGCCCGAGCGCCCGGCGCAGAGGGAGGGCCCGGGCCGCCCCGCACCTGGTACCTACCCAAAAATACATCATCATGTCGCCGGCGGGTGCTGGGGGCTCCTGGGGAGCGGCGAGAGGAGCAGCAGGTCAGCGGTGCTGCCCGTGCTGGGCCCTCCCTGCCGGCGCTGGCTCCGGTTGCCGGTGCTGGTGCCAACGGTCAGGGTGGCCGCGGCGCTCCGAGCGCTCGCCCTCCTCCCTGGCACGGCACGGCACGGCACGGCACRGCACGGCGCGCACCTCGGAGCCGGCCGCTCGGAGAGGCGAGGGCCAGAGCGGGGCTCCGCAGAGCCGCGGCGCCGAGCGGCGTGGGCCCGGCAGCCGCCGGAGGGGCCTTATTCCATGTTAAAAAAAGGCGAGAGGGAGGGATAAACCCCAAATCCTCTCCGTCGTCTTTAAAACAAAAAGGAAGAGCGAGCGTGCGAGGGAGAGAGGCAGGAGCCGGGGCTCCGGGATGTGGGGGGCTGCAGCCGCGCCGGCCCGGCGGAGGTGAGAGCGCTGGGCCCAGGCGTCCGGGGGGCCCAGGCGTCCGGGAGYGGGAGAGGAGCGTGGGCTCCGGCGCTGACACTCAGCGGTGCGTACGTCCTGCCTCAGCGTTTTTCGAGCTACCCTGTCGATACGGG
>NW_028187088.1:0-56348 GCF_003343005.1 Rhea americana
TTTTTTTTCACAAATTTTATTAAAATAGTTGTTTAACTCTGAGCATCTTCTCTGAATTATGAAATCATCCCCTTACATAAGTGACAGTGAATAACCACCCTGCCAAAGAGTAGAGAGGTGAGTGTTTCCTGGCATCAAGAGAAGTACCTGCGCTTCTCTTCAGTGGTGAAAAATGAAGATAGTATTCACAGGCTTGAAATCTCCATACAAAAAGGCATTTTGTTGATCTCACCAATTTTTACATTCGAGTGAATGATCCATTTGGCAGTAACAAAGCCAAAGAAGCTCAAAGCTTTCAACTCATGACCCACAAAAGGTGAGAGAAAAGTCAGCTGAAGTCATATGGGATGAGGCAAAACAATTCCCATTTCCTGTCTCTGAAGTCAAGTTTTGTCTTGGCCACTTGCATTTGAATCTTTCCACAACATTAACCCCTGCAGTGTTCTTCAACTGACCTACTCTGATCCTTTAAGGTATAACATGGAGCAACATCTGTGAGCAAATAATTCTGGAGTTTTTTCTTTGAGAATTTCCTCTTGTGGATTTTACCAAGGAATTAGATGGCCTATCTCTTTATTACGGGAGAACCTATCTGTTCCACTTTTGTGGAAGTAATGTTTCCTATAGTTAATATCAAGAAGTAGCCATTTTGAGTCAATGAGCTCAACTTCTCATTGCTGTTTGTTTGCGAAAATAGAGTCAACATTTTGTTCTGGATGTTGAGAAGTACCTTTAAAGCATGATACTAGTACATGTGTGCAGCTGAGAAAAAGGAAAAGACCTGGAAACTGTGAGGTTTTCCCCCAAACCTATGCAGATATTTAAAGCACAGTTTTGATGCTTTATTGATGCTTAATTGATAAGCCAAAGAAAGTTCTCTTATATTTCTGTAGAGCAGAGGGAGCTATACAATTCTCTATAAACCACAGAGACATCCCGCTGAAGCCATGCCTGTTTGCTCTGTGCTTTGCTTTAAGCTTCATTTGTAGCCTCCCATTTGTCTGCTTTTCTTCCCTTTTGTTTTGCCAGGCTGTTCCTGCTGCATAGAAGTCAATAAACACAATTTTCAAATCCTTTTTGCTTTGTGATTACAATATAACATTGCTATTAATTTTTTTTCATTATATTGGTTCATCCAGAGGAATCTTTAAGCCTGTGTTAAGCAGTGAGATCCTGAAGAATCCTGCTACCACTGCTGTTCTTTTTACTGTAAGTATATAACACTTGAAGGGCAAGGAAAGCAGGGGGTGGAAGATGATCCAGTTAATCCTTCAAGATGGCACCTGATGCCACTTTACATCCTTGCTTATTCTTCAACTGAAGGCACACCATACTGACCTGTCTGCTACAGTCACTGCGTTCTCTGAGCTTGAATATGAACTGTATCGGTCCCATGGCAGACCACTGGTGGCTACATGCCCACATGCAGAGTGGCAACGCCTAGGTTTACATTGCGGCACCATCCTCTCCTCGCGAGACTCTGGCGTCATCGCTCAGGGCAGCATTTGGTGAAAGGGTGCTGGCCTTGAAGGCAACTCTTTGTAAGGCGTTGATGCCCAACAGAGAGCTTTTTTCAGACCTGCAAAGCTCCCAAAGTCCCCTAAATCCATTAATTTCAGTAGGCATTGGACTGCAACAGACACAAGACAACACACCTCRCTCTTTTTCCTCAGTCGCCAAACTACAGCATCGTGGCAGGACCTTTAGTGCATTTTTTTTCTGCAGATTAGAGTAAAAACATGCTTATATGTTATCTGTGAGTTGGTCATCCTGGTTCCCCTCAAACACTTGCTGATATGCATAGGAACTACATCAGCCCATAGAGGGAAAAGCAATTGTTTAGGGTGGGACCAGGCGTAACTAGGGGCAATGGGAGGAAACAGAGTGGAGAAACATCTAGGCTGACTATCAAGAAAAACATCCTAACACTGAAGCCTGAAAGGCTGTTCAGTGATCTCCCAGAGGAAGTAGTGGGAGCCTTTATCAATGAGTCATTTCAAACTGTGAAGGACAAAGCTGTGAGTGTAGGGAATAGTCATGYGTTGGCAGGGCTTAAAGGGTCTTTCCCATTTCTCTGCGCTGACTCCTTGCCCTCATCCTTCTGAAAGAAATGGAGCTTGAAAAACACAATGCAAATAGTGATTTCCTCWCACACACACATACACAAAGAAAAACAACATCTTTAAGTGATTCTTTGAGATTGGGAGCCCGAGAAATGCTTTTTAAATTAGCTTCAATAACATGACAGATGATAACAAGTTTTAGGGTAATTTTCTTTTTTTCAGCCACATTGCCAGAGAGTGTGTCTGTCCTGGCAGCAGCTTTTTTGCAAATTAATGAAACATCAAGGCTGCACTACCAGCCAGATTGGAGTAGTGTATTTCCAGTAGAGAGCATGAGCTGGCAGATCATTAGCCACTACAAATCAATTTAGTTCCCTTGATTTCAGTGCAGGGGGCCACCAACTTACAGCTGCAAAGGATCTGGCCCATTTCATGTTGGAACACAAATACTGCTTTCCTTTTACTCAGAGCCAGACTATTTAAAATTTAGATGCTATTAAAATTTAAAATCTCCATTTAATTTAAAATTCCCTTTGCAGTTTCTGTTAGTCATAGTGTTCCTCGTTCCTGCTCCAAAGAGTTGAGACTGTATATCTTCCTGAGATTGCCCCATCAGGGCTGGTAGGATTTGGTATCCTGTGGCCAGTAGGCATTATATGCCTTGCCCTCGTATTTTTTTGCTGATTCCGCTTTCTCACTCCCATTTGTTAAACAACTGTAATAAGAATAAATAGCATTAAATGTTGGGCAACGCTCACCATATTGCCCTGAATCTCTGGAAAACAGCACCACAGCACTGTGTCAGGAGGGGAGTGCAAGCAGGACAGGAGAGGGCCRTCTTTGCTATGGAGAAGCACTGGTGATGGCTTGGAGCCTCAGGCGAACTGCAGTGAAAACACAACAGTGCTTCTTGCCAGCACGTCCTGCCCAGCTCGTGAGGCTCCTCCATGGACTCCTCTGAGCCAATTTCTGCAGGTGGCACAGCAAGGCGACRTGCTGTGAGGCTACCTTGGACCAGCTTCCCGAGTGCCTCAGTCCCAGCAGCCTGCTTCGTGCCCTGGCCAACCGGGGTGCCCTCAGAGCCAGAGCCCTGGGCTGTGCTTCTGCGTGCTTGCTGGAGATGTGCAGCACCTCACAGCATGGTTTTGGCAAGGGGGTTGGTTCTAGCTTTCCAGACAGCCTTCGGACCCTCAGGACATTTCACGTGGATGTTGCAATACTAATCTTTGTAAGGCATCTGACCCTGACCATGAAGCGAAGAACAGGCCTGATGTCTCACCATACAGATCCCTGTTCTTATTGCCTCGTTTCAAATCGACAGGTGGGTGCTTTTCCTTATTAAAAATTATCTCGTGGCATTTAGTCCCCAATAGTTGGGTACTGGGGCTGACATTTGTGAAGAAAAATCTCAAGCTTTATGCTGTGCTCTACATTGCTGTTTAGAGATACGCTGCTTTTATTACCATGGGAAAGGATTAAGGGCAGATCTCTGGGTACCACTTCTTACTGAATGAGTGAATGAATAAAAACTGTAGTCTTCTCCTCCCTCCTCAGCTCCCTGAGCTCGTAGAGGTGAGGGAAGGGACTGTCCCTGTGAGCCGGACTGAAGGCAAGGAGCTAGACTATGAGCTGAAGAGGAACAGGAATGGAGAAGAGGCCTTGGTGCCTGGAGGCAGGGAGCTGGGAAGGGAGAGCAGGAGGGAAAGGCCTCCAGGGAAATGAGGGTGAAAGGGGGCATAAAGGGAACTGGGGTGGTGGTGGCACCCTCTGCAAAAGGGAGCAGGAAAGGAAAAGAGACAGCAGGTGACAAGGCAGCCCCATTGGCTGCCGAAGGAAAAGGACAGGGAGCTCTGGTGGGAAAGGACTGGAGAAAGGACTGAGGGAGGGCAAAGCTGGAAGAAAGCACAGGAGCTTCTGAATGGGCCAGAAAAGGGAACTGCTAAGGAAAAAGCCTAAGAGATGGGAAAGCCAGGGTCTGCTGATCAGTGCTTTCCCTTAGGACTCTTCCCTTACACTGGCTGCCCGTGACAGGGGAGCTGCCAGGAGCAGCCCCAGCCTTGGCTGTTTGCCTTGGTCCCTTGCTCTGGCAAGCAGGTGCTGCGGTGGCTGTGCCTACGAGGAGGCTGCACCTGAGCAGGTAGCATCCCGTGCTCCAGTTTTGGCCACATCTGCTCAGTTCATCTCTTTTCTTCTTGTAAAGATGTGGGATTTCACGCTTCCAGCTTGCAACTGGGTTTATAAAAAAAAAAAAAAAAAAAAAAAAAAAAAAACCAAAACACATGTCGTTACAAAGCATTACAGCACATGCATTAGCGCCTCAGTACAAAGCCCAGCTGAGATCCAACTTTCCAGTGTAATTTTCCTTCACATCTGCCAAACTGTGCATGGAAAGAACCATCTGTGATGTCTTGCGGGGGCATTTCTCGGTCACAGCTTCCAAAGGGTAACTAAAAACCGAGCTCCGTAAAGCATAAGCCATCGCCCCAAATGGCTTGGGTTTTAACATAAGCATAAATTAAAGCTGAGAGAACAAATGACGACACCYACTTTTTGGTCTGTTCTGTCTGCATCTTGAGCTCATCAGCCCACTCAGCAAAATTAACGTCTTGCAAATACTTCATAATCCAACTTATATTTTAAGACTTTTATTAAAGAGAATCACAGTATTTCAGACAGGCACAGTTCACTAAACATTTTTGGATCAGGCAACTTCCTGGATCACCAAGATCCTGATTATGCTTACATTTTTAACTCTAAATGATTGACCCACTGGAACAAACAATCAAGGAAAATGATGCATTGCCCATTTCTGGAAATCACCAGTTCCAGACTGAGTGCCTTTCTAGGATATATGTTTTTGCCAGGTACATATTATGGAGCTCAGAAGAAGAATTTCTGGAAGAAAGACTATATCCAAGAGACCAGATTAAATGATCTAATGGTCCCTTTTGGCCTTAAAATCTTTGAATCAATGAACTGAAATCTATGAAAGAGTCCCAGGTGTTGGGATGAACTGGCTCCATTGCAAATAGGTCAATTAAACTTAAACTCACMACCTCCTGGGTTGTCTTTAAAGTATAAATTGGATTGGAAGAGATATAACTGTAACTAAACTCCTCCTGCATTTCAAGCTAATACAAACTTTCTCTCTTACTATCCTGTTACAGGTAGGCAAGTCTCTGTTTCAGACCTTGCTCACCCAAAAGACTGTGAGCAGATCAATGACCTGGCACCTCCTCCGTGCTCTCTCCCATCACCAGGAAACATGTTTCTTGCATGGGGTACACTGAGTGCCTAGTGAAAAAGCTCACTCTGCCTGTGCTGGTGATGGCCACACTACTGTAATGCAAAACCTTGGTCGTCTGGATGATGCTCCTGTGCAAACAGTTCTGATTGGGCAGGTACCACTGGGCTTTGCACAGGGGCCTCTCAGAGCCTGGGATGAGGCATTTTTTTTATCTTCCATGAGTAACTGCAGCTGCCCTGTAATTCTTATGTATGGATTAATAGAAATTTCTCACTTTTCTTCAGGACTGTGAATTAGTCACATGTTCAGCACAAGAGTAGGGTGGGAAGAGAAATTTCAGCAAAGCCAGCTTAGCATTTCCGACCTCAGCTTCTTAACTCTGTTCCTTCTCCCTGGGCTCTTGAATCTCCTTGCTTTTTTTCTGCTTCCTGCCTCTTCTTTCTTATATTCCTTTCTTCTCTTTTCTTTCTCACTTCTACAACATGTCCCATTTCCTACTCTAGAAATCCATCTGCTCCTGCTCTTCTCACAGCTTCTCATTCCCTCTTCTCACCCCTTGCCTGTTTCTCCCCTACATCTYGTCTCACTTTAAAGCACAAAATTGTTCCAGGCTATTTGGAACTGGATTTTAGTGGACTCAGATGCGAACTTCTGACTACCCGGAGTCAGTCTTTGAGTCTCTTCTTTTGCCTTTGATGATTACAACCAGACACTGATAATGCTGCAGAACAGCTTGCCATCATACCACAGTGGGCTGTGGAGTCACGTACCAGGAATTAAGGAGGGGCTGGATTTTATAGGTGTTTTACATGCAAGAGCCCAGAGGAAAGTGTAGATGCTGCAGAAAGAGATGACTGACCACTGGCACTTATACTTCCTTCCCGGTAATGCTGGATGAGTGTCACGGTGGGAATTGAGTGCTTCTGCAATGTTAATAGTGCCATCTTTTGGATAAGGTGTAAAACTGTACTAACTTCTGACATCATTGAAAAGCTCTCAAGGCAAGCCTCAGAGAGGAAAAAGCACTTTTTTTTTTTCTTGCTCTCACCAAGATCTGTCTCAATTCCCCTTGAAGTTTTTATTGAGAAAAGTTACTCTGGCTTTCAGATCCAGAACTGCTCTATAGCATGTCTATGGCATCCAGCAGAGCTGTCTCACTTCAGCATCAGCTGTATTTCAGTGAACTATCACAGAGGWGAACACTTTGAATAAGATTGTTCAAAGGACCTCAGGTACCTGCTGAAAAGGCTTGTGTATGTAGCAGCTGGTGATTGAAAGTTTGATTCACAGGAGAGGGACAGATACAAAGACAGAAGCAAGTTGCAGGGTTTGTCCRGGTTGCAATGCTCTTTAGGATAGAATAAAAGTAGAAGGCCATAAAACAAAAAATGCCGTGTGTTTAATATTATACTGTTCCATGTAATACACAAGTGACACTGTGTTTTAAACGAATGCTGCATCCCCACTGGAACTGGGCTTTTAAAATACAGTAAAATGTTCTGATTCTTGGAGGGGCCTTACCGAGAATAAAYTCATCTTCAGTAGTCATGCTGATGTGTTTTGCATCTGATCCAAGATTTTGTAAATCTAAGTCAGCTCTGTCTCTTGTGCCTAATAATATGAAGCAAGAAATAGCCTAGCCTTGTAAAAATTGTGGGTTTTGGATTCAACCCATATTGATTACCTAGCTCATAAATGAAGACCAAACTTATGGGCCTTCTCCAAACAGCAGTCAGCTTTGAGAAGCTTTATGCCAACAGAGCAGACTGGCAGATATTGACTATCTGTTAGCTCAGACTTACACTTCCCAATTTCAGCTGAGCTTCTTGTTTATATACATTTTTCTTGAGTAAAATCTTCCTTTTTCCAATTATGTGCTCCTTACAGATTCAAAATACTCCCTGTCTCCTATAAGTTTTATTTGGCCAAATCCTACTGCTGTGAAACTAATGGCAAAATGCCACTGATTTTACTGTGATCAAGMTTTCCCCATTGGGAAATTCTGGTCTTCAAAATCATTGATAGAAAGCAGTGCTATAGGAAACTAGGACTAACTAAGTGGTATGGTTAGGCAGAAGATGTTCTGCCACCCAAGTAACTGCATAAATGAGAGCTGAATGGAGACAYCTGACATACCTCTATTGGTATTAGCTGGAAAAAGCGCTAAATCTCTGACTAAGCATGGTTGCTCCTGAGTGCCAGTCTCTGTTATCTGACCTGCAGCAAGTATCACTTTAGTCCATGAGTCACCTTACTGAAATCAGCACAAATAAAGGTGGCAGAGCTAGCCCTGAGTGCTTCTGGGTCACCCTGGGTGACAATTCTGGCCTGCCCAAAGTGAAGACAGTGTCCCTCCTTTTTGGTGCATTTACATCACTACAAATGATGGCCACTGATTGCCTGAAACAACAGCACTCAGCTCAGAATTTCCCTCTTTTTACTTGTCCATTGTTATCMCATTTGGAATACATTTATTCCACTAAAATATCATTTGCAGGCTTAAATGATGTATATAAAGGTTGTATTGAAATACTGCTTCCATTTATGCCAAATAATTAAGCACATGCTTTTAAAGAGGTGAATCAAGGTCATAATGAGCTTTAATTTGCTGGGTGCTGATGCAACAAGTTAAGGTGCCTAGGTGAATATGCCCCTCCRAAGTCTGTTTGATATGAGGGGCTCTCACACACTTCTGGCAGACCAAGCACTTCATTTGGAGGGCTGATTTACCCTCTCAGCTCTCTTTCACTGCCACATTGAGCTGCAACTCTCAAGAGATGAGGGGAAAAATTCCCTCATTTGGCTCACTAATATCAATGGAAAGCTGTTCTATGTTGATGACTTTCCACTCCACAAGAGCGCCTGCGGACAGGGAGATGGCTATCACCCAGACTGAATTAATTTTCTTGGGACAGAACACCAGGAAACAGAAAAAGTGATCATCAAGTAGGGAATTTGGACCAGTGAACAGGACTGGTATTTTTGAAAGCAAACAGCTCTCCTGCAGGGGAAGGTTGGCCAGCTAGGCAGAAGAGACACTGAGGATATCTGCCATATCTGAGTAATTGTGACCCCAAGGAGAGCCCTGTGAATGATGGAGAGCACCAAGCTCTTTAGGGGACTTGGAGGGAAGCCCTCGGAGTGCCCAAGAATAGTGGGAAAGTGGCTGTGCTATTATACCCGTGTTATTCTGCTGTCTAAGCTGTTTTCTTCATGTGCTGGCTGAAGCGAAGCACTTTTTTGATTCCTTAGAAAATCTATGCGTCTCTTCTTTTCAGCTTCACAGGTCCCTGAAGAGGCGAACTGTGTGCTRGGGGACTTGGAGATGAAAATCTGAGGCCATGCCCTGAAAATAGGTAGGGGGAGGAAAACCAGGGTTTTCATGAGAGCGGTTTTACTAGGAAATGCCAGGTTCTGCTGGCGAACAAGACCTGTTTGTGTCCAGGAAACATGTCAGGAAGACAAGCAAGAGCCATTCTTGAAAGCCATTCAGCTAAAGGTAAGCTTAAGAGAAAACACGTCCAACGTATTCATGTCCAACAAAAGGAACTTTACTGGTTCTCTGTGACAGATGGATTGAATTATTSAAGCTTAAACTAATAAAAAAATCCCATGTCAGGCACCGTGCACTTCACTTTATGAAGACTAAAATGTTTTGGGCAGTGTCCCTTTAACATACTCCTGAAGTTTACATATGGAGATCTGTATTTTGGGCTGCTAAAATAATTCTGTGTAAGAGGGAAACTATGAGCATCTGAGAGAGAGGAAATAACACTTCTAAAAAAAAAAATCTGTTTCAGAAACTGAGGTACGCATAAAAAAGAAAAAGTTTAGCACTGAGGATTTCTGGCTTTCTACTGTGTGCCAATCTGCATCCACTCTTGTGATTTCCACTCAGCCATACCAGCTCTTAATCTCAGTGGAATTTTTGCTGGTGTAAAAACAAGTGTATTGGGCCTTTTGATGGCAAGGTTTTTCCTGCTCCAGAGACAGTCTGAGCAGTAGGCTAGAGCAGTGATTTTCCTAAGAGCGTGACATTGAGAACATCTACATCTGTTCAGCAAACTGGCTCATTCTGGCAATGCACTGTGCATTTTCAGCCCTGATTCTGCCAAACTCCCACTTAACTTTACACTTACAAGCAACCTCCCCAAAAGGAAGTTAAGCACGTGCTTGTGTATTTGGCAGGCTAAGGGTCAAYGTCTTGGTAGTCTAGAGACCTGATAACAGATTCTTGTTTTGTAAGACACCAGACTAAGCTCTGAGGCAAATGCTCTCAAGCTAAATGCTATCAAGTCAGCCGATGGAGTTAACAACAAAAATGTAGAAGGAAGCAGAACCGCGTAATAGCTTGTGATTATTATCTGAGGGCTGGGTGGAGTAGCTATTGGAGAGGCAGCAGCTGAGAGCGAGTACATCCAGATTAGAGAAGCTGACATTACAGAACATCTTTCTGTGTTAAATGCTTTGGTTTTCTCTGAACTTCTTAACTTCCCGGGAGGGGTCACAGCGATGCAACCCACAAACATGGGGGAGAGCAGTCCCAGCTTTTAGAGCAAGGAATACAAAGCGACAGCAGGAACAGAGAGAAAAACAAATGCTTTTCTGAGGAATATGCTTTGAATTATTCATGTGTGTGTTACTGGATTCTGTTTTGTTTCTCACTATACTAACTATGAGGCACTCTTAATTACAAATATTTAAGATACACATAAATTACCCTGCCAGGCATGACAAATGCTGCTTGTAAAGCCTAGAAGTATTACCCTTGCAACTGTAGCCAAGAAACTTTAGTAGACCACCTGTTAGGTGAGATGCAAAACAATCACAAGTCACCAGTTTTCTGAATTCCAGTGAAAATAGATGAGACTTCTGGAGTGTCTTGGAAAACTCTAGACATCCTCTGTCTATTTGCTATGTACTTAAGGCCAGTTCCTTAGGTATTGAGCCCAGCTCCACTTTAACCAGACACTTTGAAAACAAGCAAAGTACTGGGAGGGCAATGAACAGGCTCTGGGAGGTGACTGTCCAAAATGTTGTAGTTCACCGGTCACATAGACACCATACCTGCTCCTGCTGGCTCCCCATCCCTTTTCACTTCTTCACCAGGCTCCACAAGACATTTCTCCACATCCCCACCAACACGCAGGGGTTGTGCTGGGAAAAAAATGACAACACAGAACATAAGTGCCGACATGCAGAGACTAAGCAGGTGGTGGTGACAATGATGGAAGCAGACCTCTCAAACACGTGATGGACTTCAAACATAAGGTTGCTTCTTGAGCCCTAAATAGCACTGCTTAGGTCRCTGCCTTTGCTTTTGTGGCTGCAAACTTACCCCCTTGCAAGCCCGTTCTGTGGTCTTCTGCTAAGTTGAAAGCTGTGGTAGTCACGCGCCTGCACCTCAGACACACTGTCTTCCAAAAGCCTTAAAATGGCCCAAAGCAAAGATCCTTGGTGGCTGAGGAAAAAGCATGCTCAGGTTACAGTCGGATGCTCCCTGGCAATGAGCAGCTGGAGGAGGTAAGCACCTCATATGGCTCAGAGGCAGCCAAAGCCACAGTGGGGAGGAGGAAATTTTTCAGCCCACAAAAAAAGTCATTTCTGGGCAGAGTCACACAAAATCTGTGTAATGATATAGGCCTCAGAATAAGACTTCTGCTGGACAGAAGTGGAGCCTAGATTTTATGCAAGGTATAGGAAAGGACTGGACCTGCTTGGACAAACTAAGGTGTTGAGAAATGGATACCTGCTAAGAGTTCAGTGTAAGAGGTACAAGAGCTCAGTCCTTCAATATATGGCCTTGAAAGTGCACTGAAGGAAGCCTGCAGCTGGACGAGGGCTGTTACTTGGTCGTGGTTTGGATCAAAACTGCAGGCACTGAGGCAGAGGTGTCCCTCCCCTGGCCCTGAGCATGTGCCAGCTGGAATCTGCAATGCAAAGCTTTGAGCTAAACTTCAGAAGAGTTTCTGAGGACTTTTTCTGCAGCAGGCATGTGTTTCCTAGGCAGTTTTGGATGAACACCATCAGGATGCAGGGGAGCTCACTATGCTGAGCCACTGAGGCACTTCTTGAAAGGCCCTTTCTGACCCACATTAGCACATCAGTAGGGAAAGGCTGCATGTGAGGTTTGCCCACAGCACCTCCTCAGTCCCCAGGACCATCTCTCTCGCTATCATCTGGATATTTGCAGCAGCTTAACTCACCTTCAGAAGTAACTTCACACACCAGCTTAGGGCAGCTAGGACTTTGGAAGAAAGTTATCCTGTATTCAAGCATTAGCACTGAGCATTTGCCTAGGCAGAGGTCACAGGCTCTTTCCTGAAGAAAGCTGCCCCTAGTGACAGTCCCGATATGACTGCAGCAGCCAAAATGATGGCATCAAATTAACTGGCGGCATGACCTATGCTTCTGCCTAGCAAAATAGCCCCAAATGCTCAGAAACCATTGATTTTGGTAACATCTGTATGATGCTCATGTCCTTGGAGCTGACGTCTCTTTTTCCCAGCAGAAGGTTACCTCTCCCCCCTCTGCCGGTCAGGGCCTCCCTCAGGCTGCAGGAACCCTGGAAAAAGGGACATTTCACAAGTCAACGCTATTAATGGATGAGCTTAGCGTGGCCTCCCCCTCACGCCAGGATTTGTGTTGTTCAATATGACTGGATCTAATCCCTCTGGTTAAACCGTATGTCCGTGTAATCTYGTTGGCTAAACTGCGAGCTGGAGTTCAGCATCTTGCACAGCTTGTTCGCTTGGATGACAAACATGATTCAGTTACAAGCTAGGTGTAACCTGTTTATTTATTTAAAAAAGTATACAAGGATGTTTTTTCCCCTCCCTGGTTACTGCAGACTCTAGTGGCAACGAGAAGCCTCTGCTCACAACTTGCAGCGACTTCCTCCAGAGGAGCCTTGCTTCTCCTTTTCTCTGCAGGATATAGTCAGACAATTTGCAATCTTGGGAGTTACTAGTGACCCATGCATGCCCAATACAGTCATTTGTACTTTTTAATGCACTGAAAGGAAGATGATACACTGATTTCTGTTCAGCAAGCTTTGGGTTTTATTATTTAATCTCATCGTTATAAAGTATATATGGGCACATCTCATTGGTCAAATTCCAAGAATTGCATCTGCAGTAAGTGCCCGAGGCAGAGAGCACTGACTGCATCAGTTGGGCTGTGGGTGATCATGCACAGAGGTGCCTAAAATGAGATGTAGAGGGAACCAAAACCCTGAAGTCCAAAGTGATGACCAAAAAAGAAAGTCCTTTCAGTTTCCATCTAATTCTAGAGGGGCTAGCATTCATTTGTGACCTTTATTTTTCATAAGCACTTAGCATTATGCTTCTGGTTSATCTGTGTAGATCAAGCTTACCTCCTGCCTTGACCAAGTATTGAAATGACGTAACAGGGCAGGGCTGCAGACATGCCAGGGCTACATTCATTTGCCTAAATGTAGTCATATAGAGCTACTTTATGCACATTAGCTTATCCTGCATAGCCTCTAGCTGGCTGTTTTACACATTCTGGAATATCCAAAACATCCATATTGGACTGGCACATACGATGCAGAACCCAYGGGAGACCCATGCCCTGCAGGACTGGCAGCGGAGGGCTAAGCAGGATGCACGCATCAGCCTAAAATAGCGGGAGACAGCTGTTTCAGCTGCAAAATCCTTACTAGTAGGGGCTAATATTCTGTGTCAGTGCAATTTTAATTTCCCATTTGCACCTGGTTTGGATTGGTTATTAATTGTTTCAGTGAGAGCAGGACTTGGTGAAATGTTCAAAGCTGCATATAATGAAGTTCAGGATAATCTGGCACACACAAGAGCACTGAACAGTATAGAGATGCCAGAAACAATATAGATTTGATAGGACTTGGCTGGCTGCATGGTATGACTACTTACAGATCATGGAGCTGAATCTTTATGGCTCTGCAACTTGTGTGGTCATTTATTAAWGTATAAAATGGGTATAAGCATTAGCAATTGGACTTAGAAGTACTTCATAGCCACCATGCCTTGGAATAAATTACTTTAAAGTGGGCCATTTGGTACTTTAAACTTACTAGCACTAAAAGATCTTCCGGCCTTAATATTTGTGTTTTCTCACTATCAGTTTCCAGTTGTATCTGCCTTTTGGAATAAAACTGGAGGTCTCTATGGATATGCCTGTATGTACAGGCAAAGAGACAAACTTGCACCATCAATTACATCATGTAAGTAGGTTTTGATTATAATGCACCATTTACCTTCAGAAAGTATTTCAATGCATAAACCAGCTGTTGAGGTGGCAGAAGGAGGCAACAGACCCATAGGTTAAGTGCATTTGAGCCCTTGGCAGGGATGAGTACCAGAGGTCAGACACTTTCTCTTTGGTGGAGCTGGCCAAAAATGTTTTGAATTTTGAAATTTTGAGATTAGCAGGAAACAAAAGGGGGGAGGGGGAAGGGCAGGTAGGTGTGCAAAAGAGCTCTCTCTTTCCGAGCAGCTCTGCTAAGCTAGACMATCTTTTACCACTAGGATAGTGGGTCTGTGTTGAACACATGAAAGTAAAATGAAAACGTATTATCCTCTAATAATTTTTAGAATTTCTATTTTTTTTTTTTAATAAGGTTTAGGCAAAATGAGCCCAGGGGTCCAAATCCTCCTCCGGTGCCTGCGTTGCCAGCACTAAACTCGTTGGCGGTCTCGGGGTTGAGGCAGGAGAACCTGAAGGTGAGCCGAGGCAGCCGGTGAGYGCGGTGGCCCCTGCGGGGAAGGAGTCCTTCTCCACCCCTTCCGCGCCTTTTAATCCGTAATTCAGGTCCGTACGGAGGATCTCCCACCGGCGGGCAGCAGCTGGCACGCGGAGGTTTGCAAAGCGGGCCGAAGAGGCGCGGGTGGGAAGACCAGACCGAGGCCTATCAACTCAACCTGGCGGAGCCCAGCGCGGCCCAGCGCGGCCCAGCGCGGCCCAGCGCGGCCCAGCACGGCAAGGCGGTGGGGTTACTGGGCCCAGCGGCTTGGGCTCCCACCCGGCCGCCTGCGCTCGTCCCAGGGAGCAGCAAGAAACTCTCTCACGAGCAGAGGGCGCTCCGCGACTGCAATCCCGCCTCGTCCCAGCAGCTGAGCCGGCGCGGCCCTGGTCGTTACTGGGCCGTCTCCAAGGGGCGTGCTTCTGAGTTTTGGCACGTTAGGGTATTAAAGGTCTGGACCCTTTGCCCTGCCAGTTTAAATGCTGAGACGGGGATGGAGAAATAAGCACGCACAGAAGATTTTAACTTACCTTTTAACATAGCAACCCGGCTCACTCACTGGTGAATACATTTTCTGTTTTCGTCTGGCATGCAGGTATAACAGAGCCATAAAATGCCAGTTAGTATTAGAGCTGAAAACTGTGGCCTGTGGTTCTCAGGCTTTTTGTTTCTCCTTTATTTTTTTTTTCCTTTTTACTCTACATTTCCTTCTTTCACCCTCGTTGAATGAACCCTTCCAGTTCAGACAAGTTCCTACGGCTGCAGCGAGAGCTGTGCTTGCAGGTTACAGTCGTAGCYGGTGCACAACATTACGTCAAGCAGCGTGTTGTGACCTTGCTTGGCCACCCCCCAGCCCGCTCTTCGTTCCACGCGCTCCCGTCTTCCGCAGCTTTAGCCGGATCTGCAGCTGCAGGGGACTCAAAACCGCAGCACCTTTGGTCATCAGAGGTTCGAGTGTCATCCCGGGGCAAGGTGGCCAGCGGGCCTGCTTTGCAAAAGCCTTTCGGAGCTCAGCAGCGTCTTGTCCCTATCCCTCTTSAGAAGGGTTAAAGCTGGTACGCATATTTGACCACTTCCTCCCACTYGTGAGCAAATAGACAAAATAACTAACGCAAAGGAGTTTTTAGCTCTTTAGCTCACAAAATTAGGACCTATCTGCACTAAGAGCTGCTGGCTGTGTGATTAGATCTTCTTCCAGTGGGAAACTTGTTTTCCGAGAGCCACTTCCCCCAAAAGAGTAAAGAACAGCTGAGGAGAGAGGGATGGGGGAACAGTGGCTGCACTTCTAGCTTCATTTCTGATAGTGCTCTCTTCGTGAACGGCAGCAGCCTGCACACTGAAGACCAAATGGCAAGGGAGCTCTGGATGTGTTTAAGTGAAGTGAGGTTTAATTGGAGCTGTTCAAAAATTAAATGCAGAAAYAGAGTGTATTTATGCTTGCACTCAAAAATATATTAGCTCCTCAGGCAGATGTAGGTCAGCACAGCTCCAGTAAAATTACTGGGAAACAAAGCGTATGGGAAAATAATTCGTTTTTGTCTGCTCAGTGCTAGCAAGCTAACTCTTAAAAGTGCCGCAATACCCACACCCTCCCTGCTGTCCTTTGGTATCGCGATGCAGTGTGGCTAGTGTCAAGAACACAGAAATCCTGAGTTATTGTTCATACAAGGAATTGTGGTTAGGTTTGCATTTTGGGTTGGTTTCTTTCTGTCTCCCTGTTTCTGTCTCCTTTTAGCTATGACAGTTCATGTTTTTGCATAGTCATGAGATTCAGAAACATTTTCTTTTTTTTTTTCCATTAAAGCTGAAATTCTCTTACAGTCCTGTGACTCAGAATGCCAGAAGACGATAGAAAACACTSGCTAGCCGTGTCTTGAGATAAAATCCCATATATTGGCAGCTCCACGTTGTATTGCTTTTTCTTAATTTGGCCACATTCAAAATTGTTTTGAAGAGATTTACTGAAACATTTCACTTCAGTAACGCTTATAGAACAAGTCTACAGACTCTCAGGATATAAAAAGGCCAAATTTCGCTCCTGCAAAGCCCCTTGCTTTCTGCCTGCTAAGTATTTCACGGGGGAACCATTTTGTCAGAAAGCCCTGGACAATTCCAGGAAGCTCTTAGCACCTGGTTCTGGGAAAAGCAGCGCTCCAGAGCCCTCTGCTGCAGGGAGTAGGTGCCCAAGGGACCCCGTGTGTAGGCTCCGGGCTCCCCTCTGCCACTCAGCTGCAGAGCCACCGCCAGCCCCTGGTTCCTTCCCCGGCCCTGCCCCGCTTGTGACACACTGTTGACATCCCCAGCTTCAAGGGCTTTGTTTGTCTTTCCCACCCCACCTGATGCCAAAAATACATCAGCGGGAGTTCCTGGCAGGAACGTGCGCTGCTCGGCCCGGATCTGAACCCTCCCAAGTGCTTTCCGAGGCGGGTGGACGAGTTGTTTAAGGCATCCTCCCGAAGCCAACTGCAGATCCTTTCAGCTCATGTCCAACCAGTGCCTTGAAGGGGTCTGCCCACGATGCAAAAAAGCAAAGTGATACACTGCAAAGCACAGCAATGCAAAGCAATGCACAGCAAAGAAGAGCAATGCACAGCAAAGCCAAGCAATGCAGTGCAGAGCAACGCACAGCACAGCAACGCAATGCAATACGAAGCAAAGTCATCCAGATGCAAACGTCTCTCAGCCGGGGGGCGAGGGGGGCAGCGCGGGGCGGGAGCCGTGTAATTTGGGGCGTTTGGGGCCAGGCCACCTCGTGCAGGCAGGCTTCCCGGCGCTCACACGCACATCCCCCCCGAGAGCTCCCGCAGCTCGGCGCGGCGCAGCCCCGGCGGGGAAATAGGTCACGGCGCGCTTCAACCACCCGCCCCGCCGCGCCACGTGACCAGCGGGGCCCCGCCCCCCCGGCGCCCCGCCCCGCGGCATGCAAATCAGCCGGGCGGAGACGGCCAATAGGGAGGCGGGCTCCGGCGTTGTATTTATAGACCCTATTTAAAGAGCCCCTGGGAGTCTCCGCGCGGCGCTGGGCGGCGGCGGTGGAGGCGGCGGTGGCAGTGGGGAGAGCGCGCCGCGGCGGGGCACGTGCGCCGGGGGGGGAGGCGGAGGCGCGCGCCCGGCGGGAGCCCCCGCGGGGGGGGGGGGGGGGGGGGGGGGGGGGGGGGGGGGGGGGGGGGGGGGGGAAGGGGGAAGGGCGAGGTGTGACAGGCCGTTGGGGAGCGGCTCGTAACGGGCGGCGGGGTGGCGGTTGGAGCTGACTGAGCCGCCGCCGGCGGGCGGTTGGGGCTCGGCTTGGCATCGGTGCCGGCGGCGGGAGGCTCCCCGGGCCGCCGGAGAGGAGCCGAGGAGGCGGCGCCCTGTTTCTGCCGCCCCCAAGCCCTGTGGCCGGGCCCCCGTGCAGAAACGTTTTCTTCGGGGCTCTGAGAAGCGACCTCGGATGAAGGTCTACTGAAGTGGCAGCAGGATTTTAGGCATGTCGTGCCYGAAAGCTGAAAGTCAGGGCTTATTAAAGCTCATTCCAGTCAAAAGCTACCGTTTTGCGAAGTGTTCCCATCACAGCGAGCAGCGTTTTTATTTGAGGAGGCAGGGGAGCTTTACTTTGGAAGACCCAGCTTGAATGGCTTGACTTTAGATTATCCTGTTTAGCCAGAAATTTATAAATGTGTAATTCCTTCCTCCTTTCCCTCCTCTTCATCCCCCCCCCCCAAAAAAAAAAAAAAAAAAAAAAACTCTTCGAGCTTTTTATCAAATGAAAGTTGAAAGGGAGACATAACACCTGAGGACTGATTTGTGTTTGTAGTATTTGTGCCTGTTTCAGGCTGTAAAATGACATGGCAGGATTTTGTAATAATCTTTATTGCACTGAAATAAATGACTAGGTATTGTGAGAAACAATGATGATTTGAACCCAGTCTCGCAAACTTTTTTTTTTTTTTCCTGCAAACCATCTCTGAGGAACTGAGACCTGAGGAATGCTCAGTCAGAATTTGGAAGGGAAAAGAACAGCAGCTTTGGGACATGTAATCTCAATAAATGTTACTCTTTTTCTGATGGAGTGCTTGATTTACAACTTGCAATTGTATTGAAATCAATAGCTTTCCCCCCTGCATTTGGAGAGTAAGCCTTCCATTTTCAGATGTGTTTCCATGCAAATCCTCACATGCAGTTGACTTCTGCTTTCTTCTGTCTTTCCCACAGTACTGTTGAGTGCTGACTCTGTAAGTATTAAAAATGACTTTACTCCTGTTTTAAAGGAAACCTCTGCAACATGCTGTTGGCAGGACAGTATGATTACTCTGCTAATGTGCATTTTTGAGAGGAGGACAAAGATGGGGCAGGAAGTGTCCAGCTCTTACTGTTTGGCACATTCCCCACCAGAGGCAGACTGGTAAGTTTCCCTCTGGCTTTTATTAGGATTCTCCTTGAACAACCAGGAAAGGGGAAGGGGAGGCTGTGGGAAAGGAGAAAGAAAACTTATTAAAAAAAACAAACAAAACCACATCCTACCTCTGTTCTGAGAGCTGGCCACAGGATTTCAAATAGCCTCAAACATGTTCTGCTAGTTCCTAGCAATTTACGTAGATCGTACTGTAAGTGCATGGATTGGCTTGACCCCTGCTTTAGTAGAGCATGGCGGTAGTTTCGAGGACAAAATATAAATGCATCTGGGGAAGGGGAATGCGCTGTGAGTAAATCAACATAAAGGGCAACAGATTTCTCGTTCTTGCCGTGCACTTAAAGCTATATCCAATGCCCATTCAATGATTGCAAAGACTCTTGCTGATTTCAGTGGACTTTGGGTCAGGCCCTTCAAGAACCTGTAGGCTAAAATACTGTGATGGGTAAATGCATTTTACAAGGGCTTTTTGAAACGCTAGAGCTCATCACTGGCACAGTGGGAGAAAGGTAAAAACTTTATGTAAATAGAACGTGCTTCAAGTGTACTGTTTTTGTTTAGCTGTGTTTCTTTTCTGTCTTGATTTTTTTTATGCTGTTTTTCAATTGCACTTTTCTTGGCATCTGTTGAAAATGGCTGATAATGACGATAATGACTGTATTCAGTTTAAAGCTCTGGGTTTTAGTATTCTCTATGGTTCAATCAAGTGAACATAGGGAAATTGAGACTGAGAACTGTTTTACAATTGCAGTGGATGAAACTGCCCAGGCCAGTAATTCTATACATTTTCTATACTTTGGTTCATATTTCATAATAAATGRATGCACGAAACAAGCAGACTCTTTCTGAGTTCAGTTAAACTTCTTGCAAATGTCACCAGCAAATATCACCTGCCTAGTGGTTGTCCTAGTCCTTAATAACATGCACAGGATGCTTTATCCCCCAACCCTCCCGTTGGCACATTGAAATGCATGAACTACTTTCAAATTTAAAATGACAAAACACTGGGGGAGGGAGAAGGGAAGAGGAGGGGAAGGAAGGAGCCTCCGAGTTTAAATATGATGGAGCTGGGAGCAGACATGTATCAGTCCCCTGTGACTGCTGAGCAGAAGGTTTTTGTTTTGTCCTGTGGGACAAGATCAGGTGGAGAGGCAGGTCCTGTGCTGGCAGAGAAGAGGAAATCAAGCTCCATCTGTGACAGTGCAGCCTGCAAGGGCAATTGGCTTTTTGAAAGGCTTGTGTTGTAATTTTAAACCCCCTAGTGTGTCCCTCCCAGGCAGTTGTACTTGCTGGTGAGCTGCCTGAATCAGGGAAGGATGCCAAAATCCCTCCCTCTCTCTCAGGTTCTCACCTGTGTTGTTTGCTTATCTACCTGATTTTGCATTAAAGACTCATTCTAGTTATAAGCTCTGATATAGTTTTCTTTCCTTAAAGCTACCCTTGACAGCTGAATAGCCTAGGGGGTGCCTCACTGTCCTCTTGAGTTTTGTCAGTGGATGCACAGCCCCGCTGGTATCAAGTCCCCAATAGCTTTGGGAACTGCATATCCTGGATTAGCATAATTCTGCCCACATTAAGGTTTGTGCCGATACAGTTCTTTAGGAAAAGATGCATTGCACACTAATCGATGTAGTTACATATAATATAAATATGCCTACACACACACGCATGCACGCATATATATATATGTATATATATAAAGGGAGAAATCTGTTTTTGCTTTTGAAGGAAATGGTTCAAAAAGGTATGAGTTAGTGATTCTCTACAATTGAAAGTTGTCCAGCTTTAACTGCCCTAGTAGAATTAAAGCAGTATGTATATGTAGCCTGGGAAAGGGATACAGTTACACCAGTGTTTCTTATTCATAGCTATTCTCATAGGTCAACACGAAACAAACTCTTAGTTTGTAGTTACATGGCAGGGACCATGCTGATCTAACACCTTGTTGGCACAAGAAGGGAGAAGTCCAGCTCCCACCCTTCCCTCCAAAGTTCCTAAGTGAGTGATCTTGCTCTGTCCCTTGTACTTACTGTGTTGCTTGTCTGCTCACCGGGAAAACTAGATTGATTCACTCAGCCAGCACAGGACTAGGAGTACTAAGACTAACAAAAGAAAAAAGTGACTATTTCTTTGCTTGATTAGTGAGCTAATTTATTTTCTGTGTGTTTCAATGAGCAGAGGCAGTGCAAGGGGCCGGGCCGGGCAGCCTGGAGAGAGAAAAGGGCAAGTACAGCCTATTTTGGAGGCCACAAGCCACTAGCTAGGTGCAAGATGTGGCTGGACAGTACAACTAACACATTTTTGTACCAGTGTTGCCACATTTGCTTTCCCAGTGCAATTTATTCAGTAAGGCTATGTGGAGTGGTCATTTTTTTGCATAAAGCTTTTTGGCTGTGTGTAATTGTCTTCTGGCTGAAAACTGCCATTCCCATTGAGCTACCAGTCTGTGGGAGTGCATCCTAATTCTTTTCAGGAAAAATCAGGCAGTCTGGTTTGAATAGTTGCAATAGTTGGTCTGAGCTCATCTGAAGTGAAAGGAGGAGTACTTGCTGGAACTGCTCCATAGGCAGATGGATGAGGCCAATACCCAGCAGAGGGGCTCGAGGTGGTAACAGACTTTATACCAGCAGAGCCAGATTCAGTAGATGACTTATGTTCACAGCCAAAAAATAAATTAAAAAAAAATCAGCTGTAGATCCAAAATACATCATACCCTTACAAAAAGGAGTATTCAAGCCTTCTTCAGAGTAGCACTTGGGCTACTCTTAATATATTTCTTGTTGAGTTTTTCAGCATATGAATTGCACCTATCTGTAGATCCTTACACCAACTTGAGTTGTGCCTGTCAGTAGGTGTTAGGGCATTTGAGCTTGTGAGGAGGAGTCAGAGTACAAAAATTGGACTTCGGGTTGTGGAGTTTGGCTTGCCCTCTGTCTGACAAGGTCAAATAAGTGAAGGAATAATGGCATGCAGAGTAGGATCCCTCAGGAAAGATAAACTGGTGGAGTTGTAGAGGAAGGTGGTTGCATGCGTCACTTATGACTGAAACCCTAAAGCATGTTTTAGCTGAATCAAGTATACTCCAAAAGATCACTGCAAGAATGGTTTTGGCCTTTCAGAGTTACTTGTGGTTTTCCATGCAGCCTTTCTTTCCTTTTCTTTTTTCTGTCTTTCCGTCTTGTTAATTATTAATCCAGTGTGTTGAGAGCTACATTCTTCTGAGAGACTCCTCCCATGTTTCCAACCTGGGCAACTTGTCTTGCATTATTAGTTTGTGGATTAAAATTGCTCCTTCATAAAATACTGTACTCTGGAAAGAAACTCAGGCAGCACGCTGTACAGAAGGTGTGTCATCTAGCGCTTGTGGCATGTTATAATGCAAGAACTACCTTGCTTATCCATTACATTGCATTCCTTAATGAGCTCTGCAGCATTCAATAAAATGGCCTCAGGTTATTGTGGACTTTGTGGTCTTTTCAGCACATGCGATTAATCAGAGGGGAAAAATGAATCTAGCATCAGAATGAGTATTTTACTGGAACTGAATTGCAATTTCTGTGCGTAATTTAACACTTTGGGGAGTGAACGTTCTTTGCTTTCTTGAAATAATTGAGGCAGTTTTGAAATAGAAGACATTTGTGTAAACGTGTCTTGGGATTAAAGACCTCATATTTGGTTTTCTCCAACATTATGCCTCTGTCTATATGATGTGCCATGCAATAATTTGTAAACTCTGTTCTGCAACATGTTTTCTTCTGAATAGACTTGGAATAGTCCTCCTGGCATATTTTCCTTTTCTTCTATGAATAAGGGACTGCAGGATAAAACCCAATGGTGGGAAATTCTGTACCTGTTTTACAGATGAGAAAACTAAGGACAAGTTTGGCTGAAAGTGGCCCAAGCTAGTGATTCGTATTCTACAATACTCAACACAGAAAGCAGTTGTTTTAGTATATGAGTTTTCTCAAAATTGTAACTCTCAGAATTACAGATCATTTTTGAAAGTGTCCTAAAGTTATCCTAATTGGGTAACTGTGGCAGAACTGAATGTATTGTTCAAAGGCACTTGTTCTTTGTCCTGTCTGGCATTAGTAATACAGCCTTGTTTATAGACCCTTAGTGAGAGTTCCCCATTGATGATATTGATAATACTTTTTTGGTATGAAATTTGCATGAAATCTAGTGTAAAATTTGCAAATATATTCAGGCCTATTGAAACACACTGTTTAGAAGTAGCTTCATATTTTCCCTCTTTTCTGTTCCTTCTAAGACTACGTAGTTTATTCAGGATCAGCTTTTGTTAACTGACTTTTTTGAAAAGCCCACTGATTTGGTCTTAGGGCTGCAGGATCTCACAGCATATGCCACAGTAACAGAATCTGAATCTCAGGCAGCCAGTTTCAGTGATGGTATTTAGAGATAGCTTTTTGCTGAGGATACAACATGAAATTTACTCAACTAAGAAAATGCACTTGAAGTAAGTTATACGTATATATGCTTTCAGTATCAGTAAACAACAGCTTTCTCAAATAAATGAACTCCAGTGTTTTTGCTTAATGTGCTTTTAAAGCTAGCATGCATTTATTTTACAGTTAAATAAAACTTGTTAGGTGGATTAGGGTGCAGGTTGCCACACTTCAAACTACAGTAATTTACGCTCCTTTGCCAGTGGCCTCAGCATTTACATGCATGTGTACTGTCTGTAAGAGAGAGGAAGTTTTGAATTTCTCTAGGTCAAGAAATCTCATAGGTTAGTACAAAAATGCATTTTTAGATTTCTGGGTTGAGGATGTTTTTCCCAATGTCAAGTGGTGCCTTGATGCTGTCCATTGAATAAATGAAGTGATCCTGAGTTACCCTACCGGGCCACTTGTGTTGTAGATTAGAGCTACAAAAAGAGCAGAAAGCAAGAACTAGTGAATTCATTCCCTGGCTGAGATTGTGTTATATCCAACACAAGATTTAGGGACCAAAGTAAGGTTTACGTGGAACTGAAAGGGCACCAATCTAAGCCTGTCACCTAAAAATTCCTTGTTCAGCTGCCACTGGACTTCAGAGGTGTCTGCACTCACGTGGCACTGCCCTCTTAGATGGCGCAGTTTCTGGTACCTACATTTCTGCYTTGGGCACTTGGATGGCTCTCCCAGCCTGAGCAGTTTTGCACCTCCCTCCCAGGGGCAGACCTGAGCAGGGCCTAGCCACAAGGCAGTCCTGTGTGTTGCTCACTCTGGGGCTGCCTGGGGAGGCAGCCTCAGCTCATGCCCAATTCACACTAAGAAGGTCAGGCCTCTCGCAAAGAGCTGTTGTAGTCACCTCCTTAACGCTGCAGACTGGATGCAACACCAAGTGGTTCGAGCACTTGCTCAGGAAATAAGGACTGTGGCCTTGTAAGACATATGGAAGTTTTAAGCCCTCTAAGGAGTTTCAAAACTATATCTCCCTTTCCCAGCACATTGCTCTTACCACCGTTTTATCAGATATTCCAGATAGGGCACCTCTTATCTCCTCTATTGAAGCTCACTGAATGTTTCCRTGAGTTTGGATTTTTACTCCAAGTTGCTTAACGTTCCCTTTGCAGCCAGGCAGCCAGCTTAGCTGTCTGACTTGGCATCAGTTATCTCATTTGAGGGAACAGGCTCCTGAAAATGAGGTATTTGAGATGTTTATTCGCTACAGTTCTATGTATTTTCACTTGATGTCTTGAAGCTGAATTACTGTTGCTCAGTGGAAACGGTGCAGCTCTGAGACCTGAACCTGACAGCTTGTTTGGGTGGTTACACAGTCAGGTTCTTGGTTCATCAGATAAGGCTAACCTTATTTTCCCAGTGATCAGCTAAGCAAAAACTTCCAATCCACTGTGCTCAAGATACAGTATGTTCAGGATTGCAGTAAGGCATGCTCCATGGACAGGATGGTAATTCGGCACATCCCTGCTTTGTTTCCCTGGTCCGTGAAGGCTCCCTGCAGGGGCTCTCCGTGTTCTCCAATTTCACGAGGGACTGTCATGTTTTGTTCTTTTCTCCATTTTGTGCCTCTTTCTGAGAAGCATCCAGAGCTGGCTTCTGTTCTGCCCTACCCGGAATATATTAGTGACCTGTGGTTCCTGGAGAGTCCCAAAATAAAACCACAGGATTGGTTTTGGCTATTAAATGATCAAAATTATGATTGTTAACTGGTAGCACAACTGCTGTTGGTACTTTTTTTTTTTAATTGCTTGATTGTTAATCAAGGTAGAACTCTGCCAGGATTGAATTTGGCTTAATGTTTTCACTAAGCCTCACAACTGACAGCAAAACACCACCAGTCAACACCTTAGTTTAGTCTGGAAAAATACTGCTAATAATGAGGGGAAAGGTGCTTCTGCGCAGCAGACAAAACCTACTTTAAAGTTTTCTGCGTGGACTGACTGACCAAGAGAGAAGAGCCCGTTTTACAGGGCAGAGAAGCGCTAGTTGTAGAGCAATGGCTAACTTGCGTGATTGATCGCATAGCTTGGGGACTCTCTCCTTGCTTGGCTGGGGTGTGTGGGGGCACTTTGGCCAAGAATTCTCACACAGTCAGATCTGAAATTCATTTTCTGCAAATGCTTATGTGTACAACTAGGGAAGCAGACTGAATGTTTCTGCCCAGGCACCTCGAGTGCTTGCAGAAACCTACCACAAAGAAAGTGGTGAAGACTGACAGAGAGATGAACTGAACAAGCTTATTACAATATTACAGTATTCGTATTTTCCATTCAATTCTTACTATTGTAGCTGGCACTTGCATGAAAAGCACACAAGCAAGGAATACAGAAACAAAAAGTCACAAGTGATACAAGAGGAATTGGGTACTGATTGCTTCATTAAACAGTTCCCACATGCAAAAAGTTAAGGCTTACAATTTCACATGTCTAGCTACTGTTCTGTAATGTGTTATCCCTCATCAAATTGTGAAGTAATGAGAAAATGATATACTGACAGTTCCTATCATTATCTCATAACTCTCTTGGGCTTTATTGCTGGGCTGTTGCAGATTTACTGTGTCATCTTGGGCAAGTGATTTGAACTTGTGGTGCCTTGGTTTCCCCTGCTGTAAAATGAAGCCAACACCTACTGCACAGTGTAATTTGGCATTGGAAAGAAGCTTACAAAAGCAACTTGAGAGTCTTTGTTGAAACAGCCCACCTATAAAGTTGCAAAATATTATTCTGTGGAATTGTTTGTAAAAGATTGTATGGAAACCCAGTCTCGTTTCTTAGAGTCAGGACATAAGCCCAAGATCCTAGCCAACATCCATTGTTGTATGATGTTGTACGTGAGTTACTGCTGAAAACCTGTCTGCTACCACAATTTCCTGTACAGTCATGTCCATTAACAACTAGTTCATTAGCACAGTTCTCAGATATAGGTAGTATGAAACACATCTTGGACTTTTAATGTCTCTTTTACTTGGTTCACTTTATATCACAGGAGAAGTAGAGGTGACATTTCCATCTGTCTCTCTGTCCCTCTGTCCATCCATCTGATTAATGTAGTTTTGGTGGGGGAGGGACTTGTTTCTGAACTCATTGGAAACTTTCATTCAAAACACGTAAAAATTTGGGGAAAAGTGAAATGTTTCAGTTAATTTTGAAATACTGAGTATTTTTACTTTGAGAATTACTAAAATAAAACAATATCAAAGTTTAGCACTCTGCAAGCAAAAACCTGCATTTTTGAGATATTTTTAAAAGGTTTCTTTGACCTAAATTGAAAGTCGTTTTTCTTACGCATACAGACAACAAACTGAAAAATCAAAAAGGCACACCAATCACTGTGAGGTGTTATGTGGTAAAAATGTACTTATACCTATGCCAAGGGAAAACAGTGCTTTTCAGAGGCTGAAAATAAAAGCTGACTCAAACTAGAACCTGAGATCTAAACACTGAATGCTTTTGAGGGCTTCTGAAATCCAAGCATTGGTACTGCAGATTTTTTAAAAATAAAGCACAACTATGTGAAATGTAAAATCCAAGATTGTTTTTGACATTTGCCTGTCCATTTCTCACCCTTTTGTCCTTTGTTGCCTAATCCTTTTCTAATAACTATAGCTGATACTCACACAGTTGTTTCCTTCCCAGTGGAGTCTACRGAAGTTTAAAAATGTAGGACCTATTCTGTTGGTAGAAAATTCCCTCTGAACCTCTGTTATACTGGTGACAGAACTAATTCACTCAGCGGTACTGTCTTCTGCTACATCAGCGGTGGTCAGAGTTTGGAACAGCTCGGTGTGGATGTGATGAAGGGCAAGATGATAGGTTTTGACGTGCACCTGGAGAAATTACCACCCTGACTTTGAGAAATATCAATAGCAGAAATTATTAATTAGTACCATTTACAAGGTCATTATTTCACAGAATATTGTACTAAACTACTGAAAACAYTACTATTTTAATTTGTAAAAAAACTATTATATTACTGAGGTTTTGAGAATTGAAGGGTTGATTGCTTTTTCATTAAATGCTCTTTTATCAAATTATTTGGTGATTTTATGGATAGCCTTTTTTATGCTAGACCTTATCTGCAGCTTTTCATGTGTTTCAGTTTTAAATGGAGGATATGGGCTATCTTTCTTTCTTGTTATCTTTTTAAAAGTATAATTTAGTCATGATAAGGGAGAGAACATTCCAGGAAAGTTCTCTCACAGGGACTTAAAAGTAACACCCATGCRTTCTCTCATGTGGTTTTGGGGGGGCTGAGCAATGGAAAAATGCCTTTGGAGACTTTGTTATAGTTTTGATCACTAAAAAGAGAATGGATATTTGATTCCTGAGTGGAAATGAGAAATGAAGGGACCAGTTCACCCCTCCCCAATGCCACGACCCCRTAATGCCCGTGAAGCTGTTCAAAGGGGACAGCACACAGTAAAAATGGTTTTTGTGAAGTCTCATACTGCAAGTATGAGGAGTACAGCAGACATCATCGACTGCCTGTGGTCCTTCTGCCTTGCTCCCAACATGGTAATATGCTAAACAGGGTGAGGGTGAATGAGGTGGAGATTGCACCAAGAGAGTTTGCCTACTCCTTTGGATATAATCCTCCAGCAGTTTTAATTTATGCTTAACATGGGGCACAGCATTAGAGGGAATCATGGTGGTTTAGAATAAGGGAGGTGCCATGATGAGAGTCTGATAGAAACCTGGAACAAATCACGTGAAATTCTTTCAGCTCTTTGAGTTTAATGTGAAGCTATTATGGTTGAAACTGATGGCATTAAAACCCTTTCTACTTTCTTAGTTACAGAGCGGAGTGTTTACAGCAAAGATTATAGACCATGGAAAATTGATTTGGGGAGCACTGACCTTGAATCACACTGTATTACTTCACTGAAATCATCATAGGACTGTTAGAACTATCTTGAATGTGTGTGTTTTCAGTGCTGTAAAAGATGTAAAGAGGCTTTGCTTATTCCACAGAGAATTGTCAGGATAGATATGCTATACAGATAAATTTCCCCAGCTAATGCAGAACCAGCGTGTACACTGAAGAATGTTTTTGACAGCTTAAATTATGTAACTTGGAAGAACTATGATACACCAACTCATGGACTCTCCTTTGGTGGTGTAGCATAAATCAGCTTTTACAGGGGGAGCTGTGCTGGGAGGAAGTGGGAGGTTTATTCCCATACACCCACACAGAAATTCCTGCTTTCCTGTAGCTATACCGGCTCCATTTTTAATTGCAGATCAAGACAAAGACTTAGCACTTTCACAATTAGCAGTTGTAAATAGACATGATGTAAGTACTAACTTTACTCACATAGAGTTCTRTTTTATGCCTAATTTGCATGTGGAATTGCCTGTGGAATTGCATGTATAGGCTGAGAAGGTAAATGAACATGTGCTTTCTAAAATCCATGCCATAAGGTAAATTTTTCCTTCCCCTTCTTCCTTTGAATGAGAGTCCAAGCCCCTTCACTGTGACTTGAACAGGATGTATATGAGTCCTGCAGAGGTTAGCACCCAGTACTGCAGCTGGAGTGGATTGTTATAATGGCCAGGGATGCTATGCTCTGTATTGACTCTTCTGTCCTACAAAGGAGCTGCTAAAGCTAGAGAGGTTATGCCACTGCTCTGAGGGGGAAATGGGTGAACTCAGTCAGGATTTGAGGCAAATCCTTGCCCATTMTTTGGACATCATTGGCAATGTTGGATATGGCTGTTAAGTCTAATCATTTTTTTTTTGCAGTTGTAGTTATTGTTGCTTTTAGAGATGAATTTGACYGGAGTTTTAGATCTCAACTTTCCCAGTTCGTTGAGGAATTCATAGTAAAGTGCTTTGGTCAGCCCATCACCATGAAGGGTGAAGAGCAGAGAACAAAATGGGACAATATGTTTAAATACAGGAGATGAAATATTGGATTCTTTGTCCATGTGATGCTCCACGACAAGAGAAATACTGTTGTTTAGTATGAAAGATAGCACTGATGAAGGATAACAGAATGATGCTGCATGGCAAGAGACTAATGTGGTCTTTGGGGAGTCTCCAAATACTTAGTACCATGGAAACAGAAATAGATGCATCAGGAGACTGTATGAGAGCTAGCAATGAGGGGTTTCAGAAAGACAATTAGGTGAAAGTCCAAACATTTGGAAAATTAAAGAAAGGAAAGAGACCTTCATGAGGAATGAGGTCATTCCTGAGGAAACCTGATCAGAAGATACAAGAAGGCTACCTTATGTTCTGCCAAGAGCAGGTCTATTTCCAGACGTAATTGAGGTGGGGCTGCACAACTGCTGGAATACAAGCGCATTTTGTGAATACTGCTCCTGTAGCCTTTCTGCTTCCTTGTAAATCTGCCCCTGGCAAGGAGGTGCAGTCTTTGGCTCCAGCTTAACAGCTGGGAACATGTGCGCAAGAACTGTAGTCACTACACAATTTCACTGAAGTCACTGGTGCTTGTAGATGTAAGAGCTTGCTTACCTACTTTTGATTGCAGTACCTGGGCCTTAGCTGGCAAATGTTTTTTTCTGTATCACTACTCTTGAAATCTGTTATTTCTCAATCTTTTGAAGACGTAAGGGCTTAGCTGGCAATATACATTTCTTGCTCGACAGGAGCATATAAAAATTTAATCGAAACCTCTTTGATCAAACTGATTGTTTGATCAGATTGTTTCCTGGGGAACTGATTTGGTGTAATCATCATAGTAAAYGGAACTAACTCTTGCTTTACTTAAACAAGATTGTTCTGCCAGCAGATCTGCTCATTGGTGGGACACTTTGCTCAGTGTTCAAGGGCTGAGCTGCTGGAAGTTAGCTGGTATGTAACCAGGTGTTGATTGGATATTGTAACCTCAAGTACATTTTTGATGAAAGAGAGAAGAAATGAAGATCAATGTATTTTTGGTCTTGTCTTTTGAGTAATCATGGCTTTCTCCTGCAACTTTTAGAAAACTAACCTCTGAAATGGAATATGTGAGGCCATAGATTCAGCAGAGATAAACAGTGAGTAYGGGAGGCAGTGGAAGGTTAGAGCAGGCAACCTGTGTTCTGTTTGCAGCTCAGATAGAGATTTTATGTCCATTCAAGAAATGTACATGCAACTTCCTGTGCCTCATACAATGGGGATAATAGTATTTCCTTTATTGAAAAATAGTGATCTGTAATCCTTGGATTGTATGCTATCACAGTTAAAAATATCGTGCATACACATTAACCTGTATAGCTCAGGTCCTCCCTTGTGATAAGGCATATACACTGCGCTGTATTTTGGATGGGCCAAGTCATCTGATACTCATTCAGCAAGGTATGGTTAGACATCCCCAGCCCAATTTCCTCTTGGTCAGAAGGGTAGGAAACCAGACAAGCAGGGGTTAAAGTAATGATGACCTTTGCAGCTGGACTCCAGCTGCTGGTCCCAGCTGCCAGTTGTATGAAGAAGGAAAAGGGGTGGGGAGAATTGCTGCAAGTTTGAAGGTGAGAAGCATTCTGTGTTTTGCCTCCTGAGAAGTATTTCATTTTCCTCCTTGCTCCTCAGGGAAGGAAGTACCCTTTCTAAACTCCAAGTTATCCTGGAAAAGACAGAGGCCATCCTCTATGATGAAAGTAAGCAGAGCAAGAACAGGGAGCCCACCCTGAGCAGAAGTGTCTGAACGTCCTTGTTGAGGACCCTGTGCCTGACATATCCTGGAATCAGCTCTAACTTCACAGTGCAAGCTAAAATGGGTGATCTTTATTCCATTTAAACTGCTATTTGCTTAAATGGAAGCTTTCGTTCTGTGGAGGATTGTGAGACTTCATCTGTAAATCTCTATTTTTGCAGATATATTTCTACAGAGGGTGCAGAGAAAAGCTTAACTGATTAGTGTAAAGTCTAGGAATCATAGACTAAAAAATGCTCCTGAAATAATATCATTACCCATTTTTTCTGTCAAACCTTGTTTCCTTAGAGATTCAGAGGGCTGACAACCTCTTTTTAATGTGACATTTAGTTTTCACATCTCTACCCAAAGATCTGAGAACAGATTATATGTTCATTATAATTATGAGTCAGCCTTTACTGATGGTGACTCAAATATGCAACTCTGGCACCTGTTTCGTGTCTGTCTGGGTTTCGGATAGTGCTGATAGTGGCACGCAGAGCAAAGGTAAACATGAATGTGTTCCTTCCCAGAAGCTATTTGCTCAATGCATTGGATGATAATAAAAAACAAAAGCTGTTATAAAAAGGTGCTTACAAAATTGCAGCTGCAATAATGGGGCTTTGTGGGGGGTATCTCATATCACTTGCTTCATAGAGGGAGCGGTCTTCACACTRTATGCCAGTGACTCTAAGATTATCACTTCCTTTGGCGTCACATTTTGGCCTTTTTACACACGTTCAGGGGGAAGGAGGAAGAAGAATTAAGTAAGCTAAATGTATTAACACTAGTAAGGCACCTTATGGATGAAAAGTGCTGTTTATGGGATCAATATTATTGTCATCAAGGGAAAAAATTACTGAAGTGAGAAAACTGTTCTGTATCTTGCCTAGCCATGCATGTGCAGCCATGTGAAGAGAGTGAAAATCAAGAAGCCACTCTACACTTGTAAATAAGGAGGTAACAAGTGTTAAATCTAAGTATAGAATACTGTTTTTAATTTACCCTGACAAAKGTAGGATGCACACTTGCAAATAACACCCTCAAAACTAGAATATGTAGATCAACCATCCCATGTATATTGTTGCCCAAAGTAACTAAATAGTGTGTGAAATCTCAGTCAGGAGCCAGCACTGTGTGAAATAGGCCTGCATATGTACATCTGTATGAAGTATGGTTACTGATGTACATATTTATGTGAAAAATAAGTTTAAGTGTAGGGAAATGCTCCTCACTGAATATTGCACTTGGTCCTGTCAGGTTAGAAAAGGCATGTTACCCCTTCTCAGAAAAAGCTGTAAAACATAAGACCTCGCAATAGAGGATTACTATTTCCAAAAGAGTTAAAATTTCAGGAGATAAAGATTGAAACCAGTTCTTTCATAGGTAAGAGATCAGGAATGGTTGAAAGAAGGCCCAGGATGGGAGAAGTGTGAGATGTGAATCTGAGCCAWTCCCCAGGGAAACCCCAAACAAAGATAAAGCTACAAAGGTTGTGCAGCTCTACGACCTGCAAATGCTGTCTGAGGGCAGGGGTGTGCATAGGGATGGAGTCCCAGCCAAGCGGGTTAAGAATGGATCTACAGCTTAACAGCTTATGGGGGGAGGAAGGGAGGAGGAGGATTTAAGGATTTGATCTTGAGATAAACAGTTTTACTTTGTCTTTTCTGTCACCTCTGTCTTTATAAAACTTTACAACACATAGTATATTTCGGATTTTGTACACAAATGCTCTTATTTGCACTTACCTTACTATGACTTATATTAAATGCAATTCCAAAGCAAAGGTCTAACATCAAGACATACCCTACACGCATGAGTTGCAGTCTTAAAATCAGGATACTAGAATACTGTCACTGTGCCCAACAACTCAAAACCTTTCTGCAGGATATCCAAAAGCTCTCCAGTATATCTGTGGTGATCTGCATGGGCCTGTTTATGTCCTATAATCATGTGTCCACGCAGATGTGTTTTCTGGTGGCTAGCATTAATCGTGATAGATAAGGGATTTTATGATTGTAGTAGAATTGAGTAGGACTTGTGTTTGTTTGCTAGTTAGTATGAATCAGTGTCTACTCCTGATAAGTCCAGTCAAAGTTGTAGTGTTTTGGTAACATGGGGGAAATACACAGTGGTTTTGTTTCTCCTGTTTATTTTGGGTGTAGACATATGGTCTATATACCATATGCATAAGCATAAAATACAATTTCATGAAGAAGCATCCTCCTGGCAGGCAGAGCACAGTCACAGCAGAAACCTTTGGAAGAGAAAGGCATGCCTCTGCTTCTCCTAGGATGTATTTGCTTTGCTTCTTCAAGGGGCAGAAGATATCATCTTGTATTCCAATGTATTATTAAAGAATATTTTAATTTGGGAGAAATAACCCCCTGCATCAGTACAGGCTGGAGGCTGACTGGCTGGCAATTAGCTTTGCAGAAAAGGACCTGGAGGTCCTGGTGAACAAAAAGTTGACCACAGGTCAGCAGTTCACTTTTACAGCAAAGAAGGCCAATGGTATCCTGGGCTGCATTAGGAAGAGTATTGCCAGCA
This sequence comes from Rhea americana, assembly GCF_003343005.1. Taxonomy (NCBI): domain Eukaryota; kingdom Metazoa; phylum Chordata; class Aves; order Rheiformes; family Rheidae; genus Rhea; species Rhea americana. The sequence goes on from NW_028187088.1 coordinate 33,093, forward strand.
GGTTGAGGGAGGTGATCCTGCCCCTCTACTCAGCACTGGTGAGCACATCTGGAGTGCTGGATCCATGTCTAGGCTCCCCAGAACAGAGGAGGCATGCAGTGAGTCCAGCAAAAGGCTGCAAAGGTGATAAAGGGACTGGAGCATCTCTCATGTGGGGAGATGCTGAGAGAGTTGGGCTGAGACGCCTCGGGGGATCTTATCAATCTCTATAAATACTTGATGTGAGGGTGTAAAGACGACAGACACAGGCTTTTCTCAATGGTGCCCAATGACAGGACAAGAGGCAATGGAAAGAAACTGAAATACAGGAAATTCTACTTAAACATAAGGAAAAGCTTTTTTACTGTAAGAGTAATTGAACATTGGAACAGGTTGCCTAGAGAGGTCATGGAGTCTCCATTCTTGGAGATATTCAAAATCCAGCTAGACATGGTCTTGAGCAATCCACTGTAGGTGACCCTGCTTGAGTCAGAGCAGTTGGACCAGATGATCTCCAGAGGTCTTCCAAGCTCAACCATTCTATGATTATGTGATTTTAGTCCTGGAAAAACTGATGCAGGACAGTGAAATGAAAACCATTTACAAGAAATTAGCTTATTTTAAAACCAGCTAGACAAATTATGATGGACCATGCAGGAATATGCACAAAGGCCATAAAGCATGTCGAAAAAATTATAAAATTGCATAGACAGAGAGGCATTGATAGTGGCAGGGGAAAGCCACAGTGAATCCAAAGTATTGCTAATTGTATGTGGCCTTACAGATGCTGTTGGGTCAGATTTATCCTTCGTTGGTCAGCCATGATGTGGGATACACAAAAGCATCTGCAGTTAACCTGGCTGGTTGTGGCAAAAGGAACCGGAATCAAAGCAGGCAATTTGGGGGTCTTAAGCTATTCTAAACCAGGAGAGAGAAAAGCAGATGCCCACCAAGAAGCCTTAAGAAAGCAGGTTCGAGAGGCGAGTGGAACTGTGGGAATGGGGACAAGSAGCCAGACAGGCCGCGTAGGACACATTGCAACAGAGGCAAATTAGCATCCAGCTTTGCAGGAGCAGCTCACCTGTTGCATCATCTGTATATAGGGAAGTGCATTACAAGGAAGGCTTCTGTCACGTTAATATCTCATGTCTTTCAAAAGGCTCCAAGTGATGGCATTACTCTACTGGTGAAAAGGGACAGGTCTAGCTATTTCCAGCCCTCTAAGTCCATAATGGGTATTACTTACAGAAGCTCCTTTTGTGAAAGGGACATTTCACCAGACAATCTAGGGCTTCAAGAAGCAAAAAGGTATGAGTATCATGGAAGGATATGTTAAATTTGTAACTATGCTAAGAAAATAATTGGTAATGAGAGAGTCATAAGAAACAATGCATTTTGCCTGAACAGGGGACAGGAAGGAAAGAAGACTAAGGTTAACCTACTTTTCTGAGAACAGATCCAGAGAGAAAAAGCCCTTGCCATTTCCCCCCTCTCTGTGTCTAGCTCACAAGCCATAGAAACTTCCTAATAAACACAGTCAGACTTTCAGTCCAAGAGCACATCCTATTTCTTCAGACTATTTACAGAAGGGAAAGTGTTAGGCTGCAAAGACCTACTAGCTTTTATATTTCCCCCCACATTTACCTCCTATTTATTAACCCCATACATGTTTCCCCAATTTATGTTTGAGGGAGACATTCAAACTTAATTCTCTCATTTCTGTTCTCTACCTTTCCTCCCCTTACCCTCCACCCAGCCACCAAATTATTGATCTTTAATTTATTCAGAGAGCATTTTCATCATTTCCTGTTGACTGGCCAGGTTCAGTCACTTTCTGGTCTTGACATCTGAAAAAACGCTACCCSTAAAAGACTTAGGCTACTCTTCTCCTTTCTCAGTAATGTGCTGACCTCAGTCTGAGGTGTGTCCTCCCTGAACCTGTAGATGTGTGAACTGATAACTGTGCTTCATGCAACAAAAATCTGAGATCCATGCACCCAGACCCTGTTTGAAACTGCATCTCTGGCAGTCAGTCACCCTTGCTGACAGAGGACGTAGGGTGAAGGAGCCCCACCTTCCTGTTTGAGAGAGACCTCTAGAAATAAACAATTGGTGTTTCTGCTGCATGGGCTGTTGGAGTGTTTTAAAAGCCTTTCCATGGACAGAAGGGTTTCAGAAGCAGTGGTGTGCTTTGCCCAGAAACAAAAATGAGAGGACAGAAAGTTCCTCATATTTTGGAGACCCCAGCAACTAATTAACAATAATGATGTGCTCCAGGTCATGTTCTTGACCACAGCTTAGCCCTCTGGGCAAGACCTAGGAAATCCAAGGGCACACAAGGCAGCTCATTGAGCTACAGTATGCATACGTGGAAAACTGCCACTGAAGCCATCATTTTTTGTACTAAAATCATTTCAACTTACTGAGAAGAACTTAATTCTTCCCATATACACATCAAGAAACAACTTGATCTCACCCACGAATATGCAAACAAGTGGATAAGTTATGCCAAGTATTTCTCCTTCTGACTGCCAAGTAAGAAAGGAAGATTGTTGCTGTGACTTCTATTTTTAAATACTTGGGAGGTGCTCCAATACTACAGCTAGGGGGACCGTATAATACCTAGACTCAATCTGAAAGAACTCCAACAGCAGTGCAAACACAAGCTGAAATAGCTGAGTGGAGAAATTCTTCATCTAAATGATGGTAGCAGAACCATACCTTTGGCTTTAAGTGAGTGCAACCTCCTCGAGCTTAGCTACCTTGCTGGTTGCAGGCAGGCTGAAAATATCCTAACCGCTTTCCCACAACTTTGTTGCGTATGAAACCCAGCCCATTAAAACCCAGCCCAAACCTTGCCCAGTTGTCCCCCTCCTTACTCTGTTCTATTTTGGGCTGTGGCTAGGTGTCATGTCTTTGGAAAGATGCTGGAAGAAAAGCCCTGTTGTTCTGGGTGGGAGGTGTGTTACATGACATGCTGCACGAAGGATGTGTGCTGGGAAGGGTGGATGTGCAGAAATCATTAGTAGGGTGTGTACGGCGCAGAGTGGGAAACCCAGCCATGGGGCGAAGGAGCTGGGAAGGGGAGGGCAATGGTGGAAGAGGGCAGGAGAAGCATGTGTGGAGGGACAGGGACCAAGACTTCTCCCTTACAGCTGTTGATTTGGCCCTGCTGTGACATGAAATAGCACCTTCAATAGACCTTAGTAATCTGATGCAAATATTTGGTGGGTTTACTGATATTAAGCAAAGGGACTTTTATAAGCTAACTTGTAATTGGAGCTGATTCAAGGATAATAAATGATTCAGTGATAATAATTGAAGTTAGTGGCAGTGACTGGGCTTACAAAAGTCACTGTTGGATGTAAAACACCTCAAGACAAAGTCAATGTCATCCTTTGGGGTGCTTAAGAGGATGGGAGTTGCACTTAACCACTGACTTGATCTCCCTATTAGAGCTAGGTCTTCAGGGCTGAATGAGCTGAACTGAATGCAGACCCTGTGGTAAGTCTTTCAAACCACCTCTCTGTTTCCTTAAAATTTTGCATGGCTTGGATCAACTTGGTATTTAATTCAATAGCTTCTTTAAAATGGTCTTGTACGGCTAGTTCTGTTGCAGAAGGCTCCTCAGRTCTGGCCCAGTTAGTGTCCTAAAGAGCTTCCTGGTCTGTGTTGAGAGCGGGTGGTGTGAACCAGCTTTATACCAAACCTGGATATACCTAACATCAAGAAACYTCCAATTACTCTTTTAGGACAACTTTTTGCCTTGCTGGTATAACACAAAGAGATTAGCACTAGWAGCCAGAGCTGAATTTGTCCCACTCTGTTAAAGTGAATATAAGTCACAGAAAGAAGGTTGTGCAGCAGAAGCAAACAGAGGGTGTAAGTTAAAGACCAGAAATGAATCTTCCTGTTTGCTTTGCCTGCTCCACACCTTCTCTGACCCCTCAACTTAGATATACCTGTGGCTTAGCTCCTAGTCTCTCTGGAACCACTAATTTAAATCCTGGCAGGGTTGACTCAACCCCTCTGTAATTTTGAGGTTGAATGAAACTGTAAAACCAAAGATTTTGTGGCAAAGTGTTTGCTCCAGTATCTTTGGCCAAAATTGTCCTAATGCTTTTTGTACGTGGCATGCTGAGCTGATTGTTGCCCTCTCATTGGCTCTTGATTTTTCTAATGTATTGATTGCATTAACTACTTTAGTGCTTCGGTATTACTGAATTAGTCACATGTTTTGAAGGAGATAGTGTATATGTTTACTACAGTCATCTTCAACGAGTGCTAATTGATGCAATTCTGTTGCTGTTTCTGGAATTATGATGATTTGTATGAGCTGCTCATTAAACATTAGCATCAAAATTCACAACAGTGCCTTGATTTCAGCATTTAAAGATTATTAGCTAAAATGGATTATTTTCTCTTGAATATGAAACAGGCCTGTGGGAAATTTGAAAAGGATAAATCTGAAATATTTTTCATTATCTGTCCAGTTGAAAGCAGGTTGTTTTTTTGTTTTGTTTTGTTTTTCTGTAAGGAAAAAATATAGGTGTCAAAATGTGACCCAACCCATGCTTTTTAAAACTCTCTCTTTAACTTTCTAAACTTAAAGACAACCTTATGTGTTTTTCTTTTTTAAAATAAAATATTGCTAAAAATATTCTCCTGACCTGAAAGCTTTGACTGCCAAGATTCAAGCCTTCAAGCATGCTTTTATAGCCAAGTTACAAATCCATGAAAAATAGATTTATCGTCTAAGTATGAATTAACTTGAAGATCTCTAAGCCAAGATCCACATAATTCCTTTATGTTTCAGGATGAAATTTCTGTTGTCTCCCYTCTTCCCTCCCAACTGTTATAAATGCTGTCTATAAAAGCTAGGTATAGAGACAAATACTTTTCAAAAATAACTCAGGTTGTTAAAAGATAAAGCTCTCTAACATAAAAACACTCAAAGGAACATATAATTCATTTCTTTTCTCCAAAGGTCTTCCATGCTCTAAATGAAATAATGACAAGTAGCTCATGATATTGCCAAATACGGTTGTGACTAAGTGGACTTCTGAGCAATTGCAGCAGAAGCMGTATTCAGCTTGTTGCTCAGGAGTCCATTTAATTACTTTTATGCAAATAAAATTCCAGCCCCATRGGACAAAGATTTCACTCTCTAGGTCTGTGGGACTCCTGGTGGGAACACCAACATCACTTTTCTGATTTTCTCCTCAGGTGGGTCCTGGCTGTATACCATAGTCTGAGACCTCTTGAATTTTGTTGRTTTTCCTGCACATAAAGCTATCCTTGCAGGAAGTACCTTGTATGCTCTGTGTAAATCTAGCTTACGTATGACTTTGACTTCAAAATCCACCAAAGTCATAAAAAAATCAGCTTTTTGCATGGATAGATAGCTCACACAGTTCTTGGACTGCCCCAGCCCCCCTGCACCCACTGCCCAGAGCCTACTGCAACAATTGCATTCAAGTCTGTTGCTGAAGTCCCCAAAGTCCAAGTGGGATCCACCAGCAATAAGCACAGAGTTTAGAAGTGGCTATCATAGTTCTAATTGTAAAAAGAGGAGGAAGATAAAGTTAATTGGTAGGGTGGTAGGGTTAGGTAGTCCTTTTTGCATATATAMCCCCTCACTAGATCCTAGTCCTTGCTGGGAAAGGCTGGGAGGGAGTATGCCCTGGGCAATTACAATCCCAGCATCCCATCTTGTCTCAGAGCCCTCCTGCATTCCCATACCAGTGCTCTAATCCATCAGTTAGGTTTTGACACACCTAACAGCTCCTGTCACACTGAGGTCAGTCCTCCTAGTCCTCCTCCTCTACCACTGCAGACCTCTTAAGTCCTTCTGGTTTCTGGTTCCTYATCCTCCCTGCCAGAATCCTCCTTCCTCCACAGCTCTTCTCCCATCAGCACACTCCACTCCTTCCAAAGCCCAACCCCCTTCCCAGGAATTCACCCCAGAAGTCCCCACCTCTCCCTGCCAATGCGCTGCCGCTATACACTTGGATCCTCCAGTTCTGTCTGCTGAAGCACTGCTGCCTCTCATACTGGCTCTTGTTGCCTGCTACCTGCTGCTGTTATACTACTGCCTGCCAGGCTCAGCCCTAAATGCCAAAACCATCCATGGTCCTGCTCTTGTGGGAATTCCACAAAACTTGGCTCAGCTTGCAGTTTGTACAGGTCTGCCCAGACAGAGCTCTGAGAGAAGAAAACARCATCTCAGAGAAAAACTGGATCTGTGGTAGCTCTCCTCAACAGCCTTGTTTGTTTGTTGGGAACAGCTTTTTGGAGCAGTGAAAGCTGTATTTGTCAATTTTTTTCCACCACAATGGCTGCAGCCTAAAACTGTTTATATTTTAAGTATTTCCATAGCAACATCTTGCCAGCATTATTTTTGCTAAAAAGCTGTATTTTATCTGTAGTATTACAGTAAAGTCTATAAAATATCACTCATGGAAGGCATTTTAAAATGCTTGTGAAAAAAAGAGAAATCAGGGAAGATCACATTTTATACAGCTGGATAATGGTTGGTAGCACAAAGGAGATAACGGACAAAATAGATTTTTAATGTAAAACTGCTCAAGGATTGAGTAAGCAATTCAAGAGTGAAATTAGAGTGGGAATAACTATCTCCCCAAAGGAGATAGTGCAGATCATTATTCCAAGCTATTTTTCTATGTAGATATGTCCATGTGGTCTTAGAACAGGCTACTTTGGAAATGGATCAACTTAAACCACAAAAAGGCACTTTTAGTACAGAATAAGAGTGTCCACGTGGGCAATTAAGCCACAATAACTAAATTCACGCCCTGGCCTGTGTCACAATAGCTTCCCCAAAAAGCAATGCCCAATTTTTGCAAGCTAACTGCAGTTGGGGACAGAGACCGGAAGGACTCCCAGGATGGAGAGGTTGTTAGTGGTAGTTGCAGGCTAAAAGAGCTTGAAGTGACGGAAGAGGAAATGACTCAGGCTAAGAGAGGAAAATCATCTGATGGCACTGTTTATTAAAGGAGGTGGAGGAAAAAAACTCATAACATCATCAGGTCAGTGCAAAATCTTTTCAAAGTATCAACTTGCTAGTATGAATTACGTATCAGTAAATCAGAGGTTCCTGTATTTGGAGCATAGATAGACAACAGCCGCAATCTTTTTTCCCCAGCCTTCCCTCCCTTTTCCTCCTCTTCCACCCACTCTTTTCCTTGTCTGCAAACTTTGGAGGTTCTGAGAAACCGAAACATGGATCTTGCCTCCTCCCCCATTAGAGTTTGCAGAAGGAAATATCTGCAAACAAGATGTTATAAAACCCATACTTAGCCATGTGCATCCTTCCTGTATAGTGATTCCTCAGTTGTGGAGTCAGTCTTCAAGTTATGCATTCTCTGTGTGTGTAGAATATAAAATTTGGAAATAAAAGGATAAACAACATAATTATTATTACTTGTACCAATTTGTAAATGCACAACAGTGTCATAACCATTTACATTAGCCTGAGACAATAAACTGAAAGAAGAAACACCTTTAAATGAACAAAGTCAGTTTTATGTCATTTGTAGACTCCCTTCATACTAAGAGATTTCAAAGCCACTGATGTACATTATGCACTGAGCAATTTTTCAGTCACTTTTGATGAACGTAGTTGTGTCTGAAACAGAGTGCATTTTGACAGACTGTACATGTTTATGTTGTACAAACTTTGTAAAACACAGCAATTCAGAACCTGCAGCAAAAGTTTTCTTTTTCTTTTTCTCATCGAAACTAAATAGKCAGAGTGAATTTATTAGATGAAATTTAGACAGGATTTGGAGATTAACATTGCATCTTCTATGCTAAATAAAGGYTAGGAATAGGCTGGAAGGAGGATTTAGGTAAAAGGTATGGTGATTTTATGCAGGAGCCAGCTTCCTGCATAAAGGGGTGGAGGACGAATAAGGAGTTATTTATCGTTACCTATGGGGTAGGGCACCCAACTTTGTTGAACATGAGTTTGAAAATTATCCTACATGCATTAGACTTTGTAACACTGGCTTCTTTCCTCTACTTCTTTCTGAGCTACTTATTTGCCATAAATATGGAATGTTTAATTTATCCAAAGTTTTCTCTGCCTTTCAKGCTTTCATGTTTTCATCACAAGTTTACTAGTGAAGGAGTATGTTTTGAAAAAGCGTATTTGCAAAAGACAATAGCATCTCTTAAGGGGTGAGGAGGGAATCCTGACATGACTTCATTAAATGCCACACAAAGTATTTCAAAAATTTGTGAAAACTAGTTCTTGAAATGCTGCTAAAGAAAAGATACATTCCTATCCTGCCCCCACATTGCTACAATTCTGCTTTGCTATGTTTAAACTTTGTAGCTTATGCATTGTGTAGGATGTGAGTACCTCAGCTTAAAAATTTGAAAAATCAATTAATAAAATTCCTTTTCTCTTTTATAGAACAGCTTGCTTGAATGAAAATACATGCCTGTTATTCTCTATAAAAATATCTCATTTCCACAATCTAATCCTCTACTTTCATTATAGCCAGATCTTCTCTGAAGATCTGCTTCTGCCATAGCACAATAGTTAGTTAGACACACGTGTTTCAGGAGACTCGCAGCAATTAAAAAAGAGTTGTTATTCMTTTCATTACAAAGTGAAGCCTTGATTCTTGTTTCACTACAGCTGTGTATGCTGCTGTGYACATATACTATCAACTGCAAGACTAAATAAAATTTATTTCTATTACTATAGGTGGAACACATCTAGATGTATGTGCACGTGTCTGTATACAGACACATCCGATCTGAAATTACGGGAAAAACAGCACTGACTTTGCTAGGCTTTATGTTAAGATCTGTCTCTGCAATAATGATTCTTTCTCCCTAATGTGTTGCTGGGCAGGAACTATGTTTGTCCTTGTTTGAACAGTCTTGCACAATCAGGCTTTTGARTAAGATTTTACTTTCTGATTACTGCAAGTTAATGTATGTGATTGATACAAGTTTATTACTCACCTAGCCAGTCTTTATCTTGTTTCTCTTTAAAACAAAGAAACAGTGGAACAGAATAGGCTCAAACTCAGCTGAATTGTATTTCTGTAATAGCTACAAAGGCATATAAAGCTACAAAGTTCAGATGCTAACATGGATTTATATTTTCCAAAAGTAAAGTTAATTTTAACCCAATTGGGTTTTCTTCAAAATAAAATTAAAAACAAAACAAAACAAACAAGCAAAACCCCCAGACCCAGAAAATCATTGGCTTAAGCATCATAGAAAAATGAAACTCCATACTGATTTCTCTCCCATAGCTCAGGGAAACTTAGATTTGTACTTCTTCTAAGGACTTATCTCGGTCAAAAGGAAAGCCTTGATAAGACTGTAAGAGTGATGTAACATGACACCGGTTCCACAAAAGCAGGAGCTGGAGAAATATCAGGGTGACATGCAGACTAAAGAAGAAAAAAAATCAAAAGATTTGTGAAGGCAAGTCAGAAATTACTCTTTCATTTAGGACTCTATGTGGCAAGGGGGAATTTTCATCTCAAAGAGCGCTATTGAGAAAAATAGCAAGCTAAGCTCATTCCCTGCTGCCTTCTGTCAGTCTGACTATAGGCTCTCAAAAACTTTGAAATCATAAGATCTCCTAGCTTTAAGATGATACAGCAAGAATGAAATGGAAGAGTAGAAGGCAAAAAAGGATGAAAGTTGCATAGCATGTTTTAGCTGTTAAGAAAGTGTGAGTTAAGTGACCTAAATGAATAAGGGTGTTTTTTGGTTTGTTTTTATAATAAGAAATATGAGAGAAAAAGCAAGTGAGAGGAGAGAAAATTTTACTGCCTTCATTATTGCCCATCCYCCAGAAATCTCTTTGTTCTATTTTTCACAACCACAAGCCCTAAATAAACATCAGTATCCTCACTAATTATGTATGTCAAGGTGCTCTGAGAACTGCCTGAAGGCCAAATATATTCCATGGTGTCCTGAAGCCTCTGTTCCACCGTCCCTCCCTCCCCATAATTGTAGGGTGAGGGCAGGGGTAACAGTCTTCAGGGGCTTATTTTTGGCGAATTACACCATTTGTACAATGACACGTTGCAGTCCTATATCATCTTCCATTCACAGATCTCAAGCAGATATGTAAGTTTTACCAGCAGAGATGCTTTAAAGGGGTTTCAGAGGAATTCTTCAAAAGTCAGTAAGTGATATTCCTTGCATATGAGGAATTGTTCTTTACAAAAAGCAGAACTATGCTGATGTATGTCTTTGTCTTCTTGATAGATAGAAAATAAATCTGTCAGCTCATATGCTTCCACTGATCTATTGCTCTTTGCCTTTCACATCAACAGGCTTTCACTCTCCCCCCTGCTCCATCCACACTCCCTGACGAAGCAGGTTGCTCTTCTCTCTTGGAGTTGTTGCTTGCATTGGTAGCAGTGGTGGCAGGTGAACCTCCGTGGCAAATGCTGGGCAAAGAACAGAAGAAATATGTGTCCTACAGAGATGTATCAGCCTCAGCAGCTTTATCTCTTCATACTGCAAGGCTTAAATCACTATGCAGCATGAAGACAGATTTAGTAGCCCTAGCAGGTGACTCTTTTATAGGCACGTAAAAACTCAAAGCCAGGCTATGGGCTGGCTGCAGAAAGGACTGGCTGAGCTTTGTTCTGTGCTATGCCAGGGGTCAGGCTGGCTTCCATCTGCAAATGCGGAGTTCAAGCCACAGTGGTCGTATTGCTCATGCCTATCGCCAGCTTACTGGATTACTGATTACAGAGGGCCGCTTACCCCCACACAAGACCTACTGGGACCAGATAGCATAAATGAATCATGATTGTCCCTTTCAGGCTGGCCAGGGAATGTGAGTAACCACTCCCTTTCCACAATGGCTCACGTATATATAGTCCCCCAGAAATGTCTTGCCCTTTTAAACAGATGTGGAAACTTAAAGGCTGTATGGAGCCTGAGACACCCGTAACGCCAGCACACTTAGGAGCATTCGTCCTGTGTGTCTTCTTAGTTCTTATGAACAGGGCCTTCAAACCCACAGAACCTGCAATACAGCTGTAAAAGCTCGTCCAAATAGAGTGGGGTGGTTCTAACAAGAAAAAGAAAACATCTAAGGGCTTAATTAACTCTTTGGCCATATCCTCTGTAAAACTGCACAATCTCTGTTCCCTAAACACTAGTTAAGTAACCAGAGACTGTCTTCCAATTAGGCCAAGCAAAGCATAAGCTCACACAGTGAAGTTCATGTTAGAAATACATACGCTACGTCTACGCAGACACTTTAGCCTGGCCATCAGCTCTCCAAATTGTTTTAACAGTACTTACATCCAAACGGAAAAAAAGCTCCAAACTGCATGTTAAATGACATTCCCAAGCGTGCCTGTGAGGCTTTTCTAGCTCACCAAATGTGAGACTCAGCAGGCCTGTGTCCTCCCTTTGGACACAGTAAGATTCAAATCTAGCATGAGCACTGCTGGTGCTCGGTTCCTGCAGACCAGCAAAAACATGCTGCTGCCCATGGGAGCAAAGGCTCCCTGCTCCTGGCAAAGTCTCAGCCTTCCCAAGAAGCAAGGTGCAGACTTGAACTACCTTCCTCGTGTCAGATACTGTCCCCTGGTTCCCACCGCACAGGGACTCACTCCTGTGCATGCTCTTGTCTGCACGGGTGGCGATACCTCCCAGATGCTGCTGTACTCAGAACTCAGTGGGAACTGTGTGAGTCAGGAGCCCTGGCTCTTACTGAAGTAAGATCTTGCCTCCATGAGTAGCAGGAACTGAGCAGCAGGAACGCCTGCCATCTGGACAGACTTAAGACACGGCCAGAAGTATGGTTTGGCCACAGCTCCATCATGCTCAATCTCAGGCCAAATCAGAGTGAGAATGCAGTGATTTAGGAATTGATGGCACACCAAGCCCAGAGTGACACACACTGCTTCCTTGACTTTTCATCCTTCCACCTATGTAGAGAAGCTCTACTGACAAGTAACTGTTCTGGCTATGCACATTCTCTCTGATACACAGCTACATGATTTAAGTGCTGTTCACAAGTAGTTACTTAGATGACTTTTCAAAGTCAGAATATGAATCAGCAATTCAAAGGACAAATTTGGGATGGAGATGGGCCTTTTGGCAGGAGGACAATGGAAAGAACTGTTACATTAACATCTGACAGGCAAACTGTGTGTTTGTAAAGCTGATTCCCCCAACCTAAGTCTTATAAAAACTTTGAGAATGTTTGTGTCCCTTAGCACATCTCCTGGGAAACTAACTTGACCTATTTACTGCACTTCCTCCACAAAATGTATGTTTATAAAGGGCAGATTTTTCAGGAAAGTCTGAACAAAATCTGACAAGTAATAAAAGTAACAGATTAGGAAAATTTCATTTCCCCCACTCACTCTGATATTAACAAAATTCTGACATACAATATTATTATTATTAGGGTCTAGTTCTGATCTCACTTATGGTAGGGTCATTGCCAAGTAGCCTCTTTGACTTCAGAATCCTTACTTTAGTTTATACAATCAGATTCTGATGTAAAATGTTGCATAAAAAATCTAACATACTAATCCCTATCTTCAGTTTCTTGTTTATAAAGTTCTTGACTGCAGTGAGATAGCAAAATGTAATTTAATGGATGTGTAATGTTATGGATCACAATGCCTTTTCAGTAGCTCTTTTTTCTCCTCTGTTCTGTATCTGTACTTATGTAATATTTTGGAAGACACATTCCTCCAAATGTGGCCTGGCCATGAAGACCTCTTTAGGGATAATATCTTTTTAGAATTACTGTATCATGTCAGTTTAAAAAACTTACAGTGCAGAACTTCTATAGGAATTGAGAAAAGGGGAAGACTGTCTTGTCTGTTCTCCTGATCAATCAAATCTCTATCTTCATAGTAGAGTTTTGCTTAATATAAACTCTGGCAATTTGTCTAGTCTAATTTTAAATGATTTGTACAATAACACTTCAGTATCAGATAAAAAAGCAGTAATTTCCAGGGATAAATATTTGGAAATGTCTTTTCCATTTTTAATAGCAATTAGAAAAAAGGAGGATTTTATAAACTAATTAATTACTTGATCATGTCCTTCTTGCTTTATTTGGGAAGTAGTTCCTAGAAGCTTGATTCCTCTCACTCATGACCGCTTGTATAGCTACGGGACAACACGTCTGAAGTAACTGGCAGCACCTCAGTATAAAATCAACATATGTGGATGCTGAACCAAGCATAATGAAGCTACCTTTCYAAGAAAAGCCAGCAGCCGTCCTCAGCTAAAATATTTCTGCCTTTCCACCAAGCAGCAGTAGATTGTGATGCCTTGTAGGTCAGGTTTCCTCTCCAGAGCAGGATACAGAGGTGCTGACTTGGGTATTTCCTTAGGGTGATGTGTCTATTTAAAGAGTGTACAGACACTTGCTGATTACCACAAGGGTGGTTATAAACAGCACACAGTCAATTCCCTTTGCAGAAACACCACAGCCTTGTCCCAAGAAACAGATGCTTTGGTATCCTTTTTTCTCAGGGCTTGCACAAAATCCAGAGGCAGCTCTGGACACATCCAACACCCCTTTCCTTCCTCAGTCCTTGCCTTTGAGGGAGGAAACCCTTTGCCCAGAGCTCTGACCCTATGGTGTGGAAAAGCAGCTGGATCATTTGTATCTGTGCACATTTATATCTGTGCTCTGTTACACAAAGGAAGCTCAGAAAGATCTAAATACCCAAAGAAAAGAACTTCAGCCCACAGAGTATCCTTAACAATTTTGTGCACGTGGTTACTGCTTAGGATTTTTTACTTTTCTGTGAAGAATTTTATTATGGGTGTGATACATCATGTGCAAGCCATTAACTCCTTTCACCAGTGATATATTTTCTAAAAACAATAGCACTCTTTATAAAAGCACTTAAAAATAGCATTTTAGTGCAAAAGGTTATCCAACGCCTTTCTACTGCGGAGTACGTCAGCAACTCTTTGACAATCTGCAGTGCATGTCAGTGATTTATTTGCAAAATTCCTAGAGAGTAGGGGCAATCTGCATAGAAGTCTTGATGCTTCAAATTCAGTGATGTGTAAAAAATTTAACAGCTGATAATGCAAACATATTGAGGAGGCTGAGAAGAATATACTTTCCSTCTGCAAAGCTGGTAAATGTTGGGAACTAAGGACAAGCAAATGTAAATCAGTGTTGTAAAGCACAAATTTTATTTGAGTGCAGTCAGGGATGAATTTACTAGGATGGTGGGAAAACAGGAAGAGGTTCACGCTCATTGACACCTCATTGGGGATGGGGGYTGCTACGTGCCTGCACAGCCCCCCTACAGAGCATAGCTGGATCTGATCCTAGGACAAATCCCTGGTTTTACCCTGATGCCGGACATTGACATAACAGGAGTTTGGTAATGCGGACTCTCCCCAGGGGCTCAAATCACCAGCTAATGTGAATCAGCATTGCCGTATTGCCTGCTATTGATTCAGGACATGAACTGTTTCCAACAAGTTTACCCTAGCTGGCAGATTTACACTAGCTGAAAATCTGGCTCCAAGCAGACTGTGAGGGAATTTCCTTGACTTTTCTCCCCCTTCCCTTTAGAAATAAATTACTGCTGCGTGTTTTCCATTTTCCTATAAGCTTTCTATCCAATGACCCAAACACTCCAAAATAAACACGTACGTTTCCTTCCTTGGTACTCTGTGTCAGGATYCATTTAGCTGCCTCTGCAACAGAAAGTGATCCTAAAAATCCCACAGTTGTTATTAAACAGAAATTTCTTTTACTTTTAAAAACATCTCTGAATAAACGTTACAACTAAACAATACTTACAGTGTTAATTCACATTCTTGCAAAGATTTTGGGGTGCTATTGGACACTGCCAACTGCTGTTAGACAAATTCCGCTATAGCTTATTCTAATTCAAGTCTGGATTAAAAGTGGCCGTTCTATCAATTCTGAATTTGTAAGTTGATAAATGTACAAGACAACCTTCTAAAATTAAATGGAAAGAAAACTGAATCACACTGCAGGAAAATAGGAACTGTGATATTGACTGTGGTGACCTTTTCTTATAGTGAAATTCTAGCATTGGAGTGTGTGTGTATGTGTGTGAGGGAAACAGGTAACCTGATTGGTGTAGATRTATATTACTTCTTTCTATCTTTATTTATTTATTGTTGTTTCAATGATAGTGGTGACATCCAAAGGCCTAAAGAGAGATCAAAGAAATACTCTGCAGGTTGTTGTAAAATGCTTATATTATCATACRGAAGGTATTAGGGCTGGCTGTAGGCATAGACATGGAGCAGCAGACTAGGATGGTGAGGGAAGGGGCAGGAAGAGTGCTACCCCACTGTTTCTTTTGCCTGTGCCCACAACAACTCTTGGAAAGCCAGGCTGGCTGCTGCTGTGCTGGGGCTGAGTTTGGGTTATATGGAGCAATGGTGACTAATACAGCTGCAGCTGGCCATACTCAGGAGTAGCAACCACTGTCTCTAACTGGGTATACCAATATCACTCCACTCAAGCTACATTCCCCTATGCTATCTGAGGGTCTGGCCACAGGGTTCATCCTGAAAAGTTTACAGTCTGACTTCARGCATCTTGAGGAGTACAACACTCTAAATTGAATCTTGCTTTTCAGTTCACAGAATAATCTGTTCAAAGTAGACATGAGCTCTGTTTTAAGTGCCCCAGGATTGGGAACTTGGATGCATGCTTGCATCTCTCCCTGGATAAAACCTGCCATTCTGATTTAGTGTACGTGTATATGCACCTGGACTGCACAGACTTTGGCACTGGTATATATGAATGCCAAAGTTATAGGGCACAGGGAGTCCAGACCCCATCATTTGGGCAGTCCAACCATACAGATCAACGGGCTGTAATTTAGCCTATTTGACAGCAGCGAATTGAAAATCACTATCATGTCATACATGCTGTAGCAAAATATGGAGGCTTGTTGATTGAACAGCCAGCCCCACATTTTGCCCAGAAGAGGTTACATAAAGGTGGGGCCAGTGCACTTCCTGTTGTTTGGCCTTGGCATGTCCCAGCAGAGGTTACTGCAGCCTGATGCTAACCAAGCTTCAACCAGCAAACAGCTGCCTCTGGTGGCCCTGATCTTGAGGCAGGAATTTGCCACACCAGAACTTTCTCTGTGAAAATGGTGATTTCAAGTTACATTTCCTCCCTGTCTTTCTCTTGCATCCCCAGTAACTTGGGCTCCAAAACTGCCAGCCAATTCCTGCGAGCTGACTGTGAGCTCGGACGCCCTTTCTGGCAACTGCCTGAGAGGTCTGTGGACCACTTGGCTCCTGCACCTCCAGCCTTCACCGAAGTTTTCTGCATGGGCTATCGTGCCCCCCAGGACCTCCTGCTATCTGCCTTTTTGGGTTGTCTAGCTTCCTGAGTGACTAGGTCTCCCAGACTGGTTCGTATCCCTGAAGTAGTTGACTCTGAAGGCAGAGCAGTTCATGGTCCGGGCTGCCTTGGGATACTGCYTCTAGGTCCCTGGGGGAGTGGGGAGTTGTGGCGATGTATCCTGTCCAAGAAAAATCTGAAATGTTACTGCTGCTGGAATGCTCTTCGTTTCTTTAAAAAATGTAAATTCTTCATTTATTGTCCTGAGCTCTAGCAACACACTTAGTTCACAGGTCTAGGGAAAATAGGCAAAAGATTGTTGGGGTGGAAAAAGGGACCTAGTTTCCGAAGTGCTGACAACATTTTGATATTTTTTTTTCCTAAAGTAAAAAGTCTGCAGCAAAAGAGTAGCTGCCTTGGAAAAAAAAAGTTTCATTCTTTTTCTTTTCATGCAACATTTTAATATTTTTCCATGTGTTTCTGATTATCTGAGGGTGATGTATAGTTTTACCAAACTCCAGAGAAATAAAACTCCTGGTTACTGGAGATCAGTTATATCTCAAAGGCTTTAATAATACCAAGAGACATGAGTGGAGGCCTGTGATGCTGAAGTGTAGGCAATGCTAATGTGAAAACCTAGGCACAAGCAAGTGATAGAGCTTCCCGTGACCGAGAGCAAGATTGAACTCCAGGGCATGTCAAAAGGCAAAGTTAATTCAGTCTTTCACTTAGGTATTGCTTCCAGCTGTGCTCAACCACACACATAGCTGTCTCACCCACTGCTRTGGTGCTTCTAAGCAGGACTGATCTAGATGAAACCAAAGGTTTTGGTCAAGATAAAGGCCTCTTTGTTGTGAGACCATAGGAACTGCTCAGGCACTAATTATTCTCCACAGTTCTCCCCATTTGAACAGAGAGATGCAACATTTACTAGGAGAGCACCATTGAGCTGTTGACCCTAGCACAATGCAAAGAGCACGAGCTGTAGCAAAACAGAAGAACTAGCAGTACACACAGATGTCATCTGCCATACAGAGGATTCAGGAATTTGGCTATGGCTTTCATGTAGCAACTCACTCCTCTGTGCCACCCACCTGAATTAACACTGTTATTTTAACTGTAATGTGTCTCTACTTTGGGTCTCCAGCATTGTGACCTCTTTGCTGTTTGCCAGCAGGCTGATGAGCACAATAGGTTCTAGCATGATTCCACCCACTACACACACCTGCAATGCAGTATTGCCATTTTTCCTCAACTACCTGATTTCTCCTAGCAGATACAGTTGAGGGACAATTCACAGGTCAATGTTCAGTGCCTGGCACATGGAGTCACAAGAGTAAAAGGAAGAAAATGCACAGGAGACAGAAGTAAGAGCCACTTGTGAGAAGTGTTGGATGCAAGAGCCACTCTGTGACTGATCTGATCTGGGGCTGCATCCATCCGTTGCAATTTTCCTTGGTATTTGCCTGAGGGATGGATGTCTGGCACATCTCAGAATTACGTTTTGCTGCAGTGGACTCAGCTGCASTGTGAGTGGGTGGCAGGGAACCCTCAGGCTGCTCTCTCATGTTGCCTGAGGTAGGAGACATCTACTTACTTGAGTCCTTTGTCCTAGCTTTTTGTTTGTTTGTTTGTTTGTACCCTGCAGGCACCAGTGCAATGGGATGGTGAACCTCTGCTGCATCTAAAGCTTGCCTTTTCTCCCTGAAAAATATTCTTCAGTTCTTTGAGAGAACCTGCAGTACTGAAAAACAGAATTTAAGTACCTAATTGTTTGATTTAAAGAGGCAATTTGGACACCCTACTGATCTTCCAAACATTTCTGGGCCTAATCTGAATGAATCCCATTAACTTCAATGGGCTTTGGCTGATTTCCAATATACACAAAACTTGAAAAATTATGCTTTAAAAGAAATACTAAACTAGGAACTCTTAACAATTCTTTTTGTATTTTAATTTAGTTGTTGTATGCTGATAATATAATTAGAGAGATGTTATGTTAATTAATGCCAGATGACATTGGTGGGATGGCAAAAGCATCTAGCTTTCTAAAGAATACTTCAGAGCTGAACTGTTCCTCCACCCCATTCTTTTGGTAGAGAAAATTATTCACAATAAAAAGTCAAGAGACAGCTGAATTAAACCAAATGTCAAACCATTAACGAATACCAGTAATATGCTGTATCCTAGTATGGTACTTTCAAGCCAAATCTACTGTTATTGCAGAAAAATATATTAAATTAACCATGTTTCCTTAGAGTCTACACATAAATAAATAAATAAATAAAATGAGGGGGAGAGAGAGAGATTTAAATGGCCTTGTGCTAGTCTTCTGCAACCTAGCTGCCATTCAAGCCAAATGAGCAGAACCTTGCTTTGTACTTTATATGGCTGAGCATGCGAAAGTTAATTTTAAGTTTAAGGTCTGTGGATTTCTTGGGGTCCCTCACCTAATTTTACAAGGATTTGCAGAAGGAGACGTGGAAAAGAATGCACTCGTAAGGTGTGAGTCCRTATATGCTATGTGAGTTCATATATTCTAGACTTCAATCTGTACATGCAAAATTACTAAAGAGAGCACCAAAGGAAATTTGATGGGAGACAAAAATTAAAAACACATGAAAAGTAGAGCCTTGATTTTAACATAAAATAACTTTTAAAACTGCATCTATCAATGTACCTGTACATAGAAATGTTTCTAAGTTCACTGCATTCTGCCCAACATGTTCATTACCATCTCTCTCGTGCAGATCCTGCCTTGACTAGAGTTAGTGAATTAAAAGTCTGGGAAGTAAGGMTGTGTTCTGGTGTGTCAGGAGGTACAAATTTGTAAGGGCATTTACACTCCTCCAGATAAGACTTTTAAAAAGAAGTTCTTCTGTAGGCAGTTTTATCAATGATAGGGCAGCATAGCTAAGTCTGCAGGACTTTCTTAGAAGTTTTAAAAATTTTCTTGGGAGGAGATAAGGAAAATATAGCAACTGAAGGCTGATATATCCCAAGTGCCAAGGATACTTCATGCTGCCATTTGCTCATGGGTGACATACGGGACCTTATACTAGAGCAAAACACACACTCAATATGAACTCACACAGCCAGRTCAAATGTGTTCAAAAAACTTTGTCATGTAAACAATTAATATCTGCAGGCTTTATGCTGAATCTGGCACAAAATGTCATAATCCTAGCCTAAAAGCATGAAAAAAACATTAATTTGGTAATTATTGTGGCCTCTGGCTAAATGAACTGAACTACAGTTGTGTGCTCATGCCTGGCCAGGACCATATATATGTATGTATATACATGGTGTATACATATACCCATGTATAAATGGCGATTATCTGACAAAGCATACCTCACAACAGGTAGTAGTAGTTGTGGACCCTTGGCTATGTGTGCGTGACAGAAAAATTCTCTTTGCTAATATCTTAAATTAATGGCATGCAATCTTTAAACCGTACAAACCCACTTCTCCCCCTGTAGTAATTCTCTGTTGACTTTGCATCTGATTTGCATGGAGTTAAATGCCAGGAAAAGCACCAGGAAAATGAACTCAACTCCTGTCTCGGCTTGTTAACAAACAGTGAGATTTCTCTGTCTGACTATCTTGATGCTAAAGCTATGTGTATCACCTTTCCACCACCACCACCCTGGATTCCTGACAGTCAGGTGGTAAAAGCTCATATATTCTGAAATCTAAAATGCCTTTGACTTTATTGTATGAACTTTAGAACTAGACAAGTCTGAKTAGGTGAGTATGGCTGATGGGATTATACCTGCATTTGGGTGTAGTGCTTGATAGTGTAGGGGAAGCGTCTCATCAGAATAAGGAGCTCTGACTGGTGATTTGTCCTGAGAGCCTTCAAAGATCAGTATCCATGAATGATCCAGATAACCCCGCCTGGAATATTTTAATGCAAATGTGAAGAGGCCTTTGAATTGATGAATATGCTTTAACTTAATAGAATTATTTAGCTCTAGTGCACTGAAGTGCTTTGGGATTTGAGTAAGTGCATCTCTTTTGCCTGTATTCAGAATTCTCTGCAAATTGGGCTGAGGAAACATCACTAAAAAGAAGTGAGTAACACACAGCAAACACCAGCAAAATCTAGGAGCTTTTACATCACTTGTGCTGACTTTTCAGCAGCTTTCATATCAATGCAGTGTATATATAGGTTGGTACTTAATATATTTTGATCAGCTCTTTTGTATCTACTTCTTTTCAAACCACTTTAACCAGAAGGTATTTCTTCTAAGAGAAATTTAGTTAAATGGCAAGTTCATAATAACAGACATCTAGAAAAAAAATCTGTGGTCAACAAAAAATCAAGCAGCTTTGTATTCCACTTTTTCCAGAATCCCAACAATTCATTTTCCCCTCTCTTTGCAAAATTACAGTTTTTATATTTCATTGAGATGAGTACAAAATACGGAGATTCAAGCTGTAATCAAGACCTAAAGCTTTCACCAAAAAGGATCTACCCAAGTCTCTCTCCGCATACTTTTCTGATTCCAACTGTGAATGTGTGACAGCTTCTACCCATAAAAAGCTCTGTAGATCAGAGCAAACCATCAAAGCTGTTTGTGGAACTATGTGGTACTATGTGCAGAACTGGGCAAGCTTTCCTGTTAAACAGGCATTTTCCCATTACGTTATGATGAACCACAACACTTCAAATAGTTTTCCTAGGGGAGCATAACACAAAAGTGAGATCCTGCTATCCTAAAATAGCTGATCAGAGCATTTACCTCAGCTACTGAACATCCACATTCAAATCCTTTCTTTGCCTGTTTCACACCACAGATTGGAATGCGGGTTTCCCACATCCCAGGCTTGTGGTTTTACCACCAGGCTACTTGTTCTTTGAAAGTGGGGCTTTCTTCTAGTTTTGACATCTGCTCATGTGAGATAGCCCACTTTATAAGCAATCTGCATCATGCAGTTTYAGCTCTAACTTGTAAGATGATTTCGTATGTTACAGTTGCATGTATTTTTGTGACTATTTTTTATTAAGGCTTACAAAAAACAATCTAGTAAGAGTATTTAACACAAAAAAAAAAAAAATGAGGTCACCAACACTCAAATCACTGGGAGAGGGGAAAAAGAGTTCATGACAATATATAGCCTCATATAGTATACGAGAATTCTTATACAAGCTCTTGTACGAGAATTCTTATAAAAGCTCAGTGACTTCTGTCACTGATTTCAACAACAGAAAAGACTGGCTTCAAGAATACAAGCAAAACAGCTCATTTGATCTTTCCTAGGTTCTGTTTGAAGAGGCAACATCTTCACATAGCTGCTCAAAGACATGTTTGTTTTCTACCTGAGTCTTAATACCTGAACATCAGGGAGTAGCACTGAACAGCAGCACAAGGTCTTTGATTAATTGCATGTATAATCATAGGAATGCAGCTTCCAAATTAGATGGTGTTGTCCCAAAGGGTTAAAGCCTTACATGCTCAGATGGATGCTGCCCAGAAGTGCAGAGCCTTGGATGCACACTGAGAACGAAACAAACTGGAAGTTCTGTTGCACACAATTACGGAGAACAAAGCTCCAGCCTTTTAAATTAAAATTCTTGAACACCAGATGTGTACACACAATGTATTTATTTTTGACCTTCCAATTTAAGGGGGAACCCAGAATCGGTCAAATTAAYCCCTGGTGTAATCCAGCCGACATCACTGGAGTTACCCTAGGAATAGCTTGAATTTGCTATGTCTTGGACACAATGACATAAATGCTTCAAAAAATTCTTATTACTTYGGATATAACACAAGCTTAGGAATGACCTACACAGTAGATCTAATTAGATCAATTAGCAGGAATTAAGTTTTTGGCCTTTTAAAGTAGGCTTCACTGTACAATTTTCAACTTGCCTCTAAAAATACGTTTATTAACTGTTGTACAGGGCATTCTAGTAATTAATAAAAGACTTRCATTTAAATTAAAGTTAATACTGAAATTACTAAACCTTCAATATGCATTCAAGCTTTACAGTAATTCTGTACTTCTGCTTTTGTGACCTTTTCTTGACCCAATAAGGATAAAAACCTTTTCTTGTTTACACAGCAAGCTGCTTACGCTCCACCTTKCCGAACAGCCAACAGAGCCTCCTGATTAGAAACCGGTATAAAGCCTTCCGGGGGCACGTAAGCCCCYTTTCCTACATGCCTTGCGCCCGGAGCCATACGGCAGCCGGTGCCTTCGGGCTGAGGGCCGCGGCAGAACCAGGACCTTGGCCGTCGGGCCGCGCCGCAGCAAGCACAGAAATTACACTTAATTCCCCCGCTACCAATTTAATCCCTGGTGTAACCTAGTCCCCCGCTACCCGATGCCTTCAGCCCTCACGGCCGCGCCGGGCACCGCCGCCCGCGCGAGTGACCGTTGCCTCCCGCGCCAGCGACCGTTGCCACGCCCCGCCCGCGCCCGCGGGCGCCCCCGCCCCTGCGGGCGCCCGCCCGACCGCCCCGCCCCGCCTGAGTCAGTGGGCGGGGAGCTCCCCCTTCCCCTTCCCCTCCCTCGGCTGCCGCAGGGGCGGGGGAGCGCGGAGCGCATCGATCGCGTCCATCCGCCCACTCGGCGCTCGGCTCCCTCGGCAGCTCCAGCCCCAGCCCTCCCCGTCCCCCGCCATTTCAGACCGGGACGGAGAGGGACGCGGAGCGGCCGCCGCGGCGGGGGCGGGCAGGGGCACACCGGCGTGCTCCCGCGGCCCGCGCAGCGCCAGGCAGGTACCACCTTCCCCCCTCCCTGCTCAGCTGCCCCGCTCCCTCCCTTCCTCCCCACACGCCTCGCCCTCCACCGAGGTGGGGCAGGGGGCAGCGGCGGCAGCAGCGGCGGCTTCCCGGAGCCGCGCTCCCCTCCGCGGCTGGTGATGCCCGCCCCGGCGGGACCCCCCTCCTTCCCCCCGCCAGCGCCGCCCC
>NW_028187088.1:57009-83385 GCF_003343005.1 Rhea americana
AAAAAAAAAAAAAAAAAAATCAGGGAAGTCCTCCGGAATGCTTGGAACTTCAGCAGGAAACCGAGCGGGAAATGAAACCTGTGTTCTGCAGAAAATGCTCTTCAGCCTCTCTCAGAAATCCGTAAAGCGGGCACTTTAGGTTTTTAAGCAGTTTCTGTAATCGCTGCCTTTCAGCTTCGTGATTGCACCACGCTTACTTAGAATTTAGTTTGAGAAGTAGCATCCCCTCTTATCTTTTGAGTGCGTATGTGTGTGTGTGCTTTTGGGAGGAGGAGAATCACTTTTCCTGTAATAGTAAGCAAATATGATAGTGAATGAAAATGCGCTAACGGCATCCTCATTTGTCGTAGCTTGACCCTTTCTGCTTAATGTTGGTTTCTTTGTCATCAGGTCTGCTAAAAAATGACAGAATATAAGCTTGTTGTTGTTGGAGCTGGTGGTGTAGGCAAGAGTGCCTTGACGATACAGCTAATTCAAAATCACTTTGTGGATGAATATGACCCTACAATAGAGGTAAACAGCTTCATCTTACACTTTTTTTTTAATGATCAGAAGTTATCAGTAAATAATGGTGATTGATCACCTTTAGACAATTACTGCAGAAATATTGTAGGAAACATCGTACCATTCATTGTGCCAGTATTAGCAAATGAGAATATTTTCAATTTGGCGATGGGACAACAGCTGCAATAAATACTTAACAATTTTGATCAGTTAAAATGTGATGTTAATTGCCACGTCTTAATGGGCAGTTTGAATACATGTTTTTATAAATGTTTGTAACAAAGTATTTGTCAAGGTTATTTAAAAATGCCTGTCAAAACTGATTTTGCATGCAACCTAGAAATGTCTTAAATCTTTTTGATCTCAAGGAGAAGCTGTAGTCCTGAAATGTACCTGTTAAGCTTTCTCAGCTCTTATCATTAGGATCTGTTTCATGTGTTCTGGAATGCTATGGTGAATGAGACAAAATCTGGAGCTTGATTTCCCCCCCCCCCCCTTCCTTTTTAACATGCCAGTGTGTGTTGCGGAATATCTAGAAAAACGTTACAAGGTAACTATWGTGGATTCTTTGAAATACAGGATACTGTTCCTCAAAACATGAAGCTACATTTAAGCTTCAAAAGTTATGTTATTTAAATTTTTTTTTTTTATGGCAGGGAAGCTTTGCCTTTTAAATACAAGAAAAATACTAATATAGTCTGAAATCTCCTGTGGATCATTTGATTTAATAATCTCAGACTCTGTATAAAAGGAGAAATGACACTATAATTTACCCAAGATTTTTATGTTCCCAGTACTGAAGCTTTGTAGCTTATGACTTCATTTATATGTTTATACAATGAGACTTCCAAGCTCACTTGAAGGAATCACAGAGGTTTAAATCTAGTCTTAAGTGGTGACTCAGGGAATGGCTATGCAGTTTGTTTTCAGGTAAGCATAAGTGAAAGGAGTCTGTGCTCTGAAATGGTAGGAAGCTGTGTTACTTTAGAGAAGCAGAGACCTGCATTACTATGCCCCAGTGAGAGCTATGTTGGCTTGAGTTTGGGATTACCTTAATGTGGCAGTGTCATCTTGTCTGCTTGCAGAATGGCCAGGTAATCTCGTGTATGCTTGTGGAAAATTGTGTGAACAGAGCCTTAGAGAGAGGGGGGATGTTTGACTTGCACTAGGAGAACAGCTCTTTTATTAATTAAGATATATGAGGTTTTAAAAACAACAATCCAAAACACACTTAAACTCATTGAGAGGAACAGACAGAACATGATTTTCCTTGTCCTTGTAAAAGGAACCTTGGGGGATATTGGCTTTTGTAATATCTGTTCATAATCATCTGTGCAGGTTTCTGTTTGATGAGAAGTGTAAATACACTTTAAAGTAAGTACTATAGATGTTCTATGTTACAAGTTGCTGTGTAATGCCAGAATTGTGTAAATGACTTAGGAACGTGTGGATTTAAATACCAGTATTGCTAAATCCCTTAAGGTATTTTGATAATCAACAAGATGATATTTTTGAGGAATACCAAATACCTTTTAAATATGTTCATGTTCATAAAATGAAAATACAGTTCCTTAGGAAAAGAATCTA
This sequence comes from Rhea americana, assembly GCF_003343005.1. NCBI lineage: Eukaryota > Metazoa > Chordata > Aves > Rheiformes > Rheidae > Rhea > Rhea americana. The sequence continues at coordinate 59,101 of NW_028187088.1, forward strand.
AAATCCCTGAACTGTGGCTTTTATTTGGTGATGTACAGGATGACTGTAACAATGTGGTGTGATCCAGAATCAATATGTTCTTCTGAAAGAAAGAAACCTTTAGCCTAATAGATTTTACATGTATCAACAGCTTGTTTACTGCAACAATATTATTCTTCTGTAAGCATTATTACTTGTGTGAGTACTTTTATGAGACAAAAAATTGTAACTAGTACTCAGACTTTACGAGACCTTGAGGATGGAGACCATGTCTTATACATGAGATAGCAGTACTGTTGAATAATCATACAGCTAAACTTGCTTATGAGAGCTGTCTGTCATTCTGAGTGGCAGAGAGATCTCGGAGAAGAGCTTATAATTGGGTTAAAATGTTTCAGACTTTGGCTGGGCAGAATCCCATTTAGTTCAGAAGGGTTGCTTGATTGTATTTTCTGTATAGATAGCTGCATTTCTTGTGGTAGGTACTGATCAAAGAACAACAGCAGTAGTGATTTTTGTGCAGTAGGAGGAAATAAAGCTAAAATTGCTTTGTTTAGTAAATAATAACAAATAAGATGGTTCAATAGTGTCATTACTATTATTTTTTTCACTACTATGTTTTTTATTGTCATATGGCTGTTGCCAAAATCCTAATTTTTCCCCAGTGAAATAATCAAGCTAAATATTTTGGGGTAGACAGGGGAAAGAAGAAAGAGTTCAGTGTTTGTTATGTATAGTGGAGTCCTTAAATAACATAGTTATTCAAAAAAAAAAAAAAACTTTTCTGTAATTAACAAGATATAAGTTCAACATTTCTGAATTTTTGTGTTGTAAAGACAAGATGCAATTAAAGAAAGCAAAAAATATAGTAGTTATCTGGATCATTCTGTAGAATGACACGTGCTGTAGCACTATTGGTGTTGAATTTTCCTGTGCAATAGGATTAATGATTCAACAGATAGTGTATCCTTTTGGAAAACTTCAAGTCTTGGGGCCCATTTGTGAGAATTTTCTATTTGAAAACATATTTTTCATCAGCTGTTATGCTTAAATATAACCAATGTATGTTTGGATGGCTGCTGTCATTTAAAAGTAATGCCTTGTATATGTATGGTGATTTTATATATCATTTGAAATGAATCTCCAAGCACAGATTTATAGCTAAGCAATTTAAGTGGTATATCTTAAGTGAAATGTGTGTAGACTAACCTTTGTAAATCTGATCTAATAACTAGAACAGTTGGATTAGTGCCCTCTACTGGTCAAATGTTTGTTAAATCTTTATTTGCTGTGTCCTGGGGGGATAACATTTACTTCCCCCCCCTCCCTCTGTACTTTAGCATATTAAGTACTAACTTATGGGTCATACTTTAAATGTCTTTTGGAAAAAGAACAGCCTTCCTAGTTGGCTGTCAGAAGGTGCTTCCAATAGGATTAGCAAAATCCCTTAAGTGATTTAGGAATACAGGTATTTAAGTCTATATCTTCTTTAATGATCTGTGCACCTGTTAAACTTCCACCGATATTTAGCAGTAGCTTACTCTTAGTAAGTATGATATTTTAGTATTATATCACTGGTATAGTGGATCCTTCCACAAATAATAACAAAACTTCTGATTCCTCTCTTTGGATGGGATTTATTAAACAATGATTTTTTTAGATGAATTCCGTGTGTAGTGTATAGCTGAGATTTGCTGTCACACTTTCTTATCAGTGCTTGTTGTGAACAGGTGGAAGTAGTACTCTTAGCATAATTCCTGCCGATTTTTATGGCTTGTGAAAGGCCAATAAAGGCAAGTTAAGTGATTAATGAAATTAAAGCTTTTTGTTGTAAATTTGCTGGATCTGTATTAAGGGCAGTATTACAAGTTCATATTTGGAATCATGTAACTACTTTGAAATTGATTTCTATTTTGCATTTTGTTTTTACTTAGTAGTCTTACACTGGGTGTTTCTGCATTGGCATATCTTCCTGTGTGCAGCTATTGGTTTTTTGTAAATTCATGAGAAGCTGGATTTTCATTGTTAAAGAGGAATCTGGTCTTGTGGGATTCTGCAATTGCATTTTAAGCAAAAGTACTGTTGTGGCATAACTTGATTTGGACTTTTCTTTAGAGTACATACTACATTCCCTGTTGCAGGACTTTATAATTTCTACAGTGTGTAAACACCAAATTATCTTGGGTATGGATGCACTGGTATTCACCAAGTTACTTGGGGTGGAGATCCCAGTAGCCTAAGCTTTACTGTAACGATTCATGTTTCTTTTTACTGTGACAAATGTGATTTCAGGTTTGACTTTGTTTCTTTGTCATTTTTCTTCTGTGAAATGTTTGTTCTTTCAGTAGCTTGGAAGGAAATCATAATCTTGTATTTTCCTTCACAGGCTTTCTTTTCCTTCCACTTCAAATTTTCTCTCTAGTTAGTGACAAAATTTTCTTTCCAGATGTGGGCACAAGGATCACAAGGCCTTCCTTGCACTTTCACCTGTGCTGTGCTTTATGCTGCTATGTCTTTGCTACTGTGAAAGCTAGCACTTCTTGCAAGAGGAATCTTTTTTTAAAAAAAATTCTTTGCACATTACTTGCAGCTTTTGTTCTAAAGTAGCAGGTCAAATTGCAAGAGGAAAAAAATGAACTATTTTTTTCTTTTTAATAAGCCTAGTAAAATATTAGAAGTTATACTAGTGCTTCACTGTGAATGCTGATAAAGGTAATCGTAGGACAGGGGAGATCTGCTGTTGAATTTATTAAGGAAATTGGAATGAACATGTGCAGTATTCTTTTTTTCCTTAAGGTTAATGTTCTGTCTCATTGCTTAATACATATTGAAGTTTGTGTGTTTCTCAGCTGTATCAATATTTAAACAAAGCTAATATATTTCTGAAGTTAGCTGCTTTTTGCTTGGACACTGAATTTGCACTTTAGCAAGCAAGTATTTCCAAAATTGCATGAGACTGAAATCTTTATATTAAAACTAAATAGTCAATGTTATCTTACTTGGTATTAGTAAATGATGTCCAGGTTCGAGATAAATGTGAGATTAGCRTTTGTTTGCTTAAAACAACAACAACAACAACAAAAACCCAGATGATTCTACAGAATATCTTCCACTTGTTTTTAGTGCAGGCAAGAGGAAAGAGGAGAGAGACTTCTAAAAATATAAATTCATAAAGTGAAAAGAAGTAGGTATACAGTGCCTTAAAATGTGTGCATTTTTGAATTCATCTCAAAGTTGGCTAGAATTGCAGCTTTGTTAACTCCCCTGTAGCTTACGTTTGGTTTTGTATAGTATTAAAAWGATTCTGTTTATATAACAAGAACAGAAGCAATATTATGTTAATCTCTYGGTATTACCTTTCAGATCCTTTAACCAGATTGAAACATTTCTTTTGAAACATTTAATTTGTTACAAGTACTGCCTACTGATAAAAATAATTCATAGCATTACTCAGCGACATGTTTTTTTTAAGTTTATTGACACAGTTCTAATTGGAATATGTAGATGTTTATGGAAACAATAGTTTTGTACAGAAAAGTAATGTTCTCTGTTCTATTGTTGCTCAAACTATGTGCTTACAGATGTCTAACATCAAAAAGAGTTGTAAATATGCATTAAGATTTGGCTGCTTGAGATTTTTTGCAGATCTCAGCTACTTGACTCACTGGCATGAAAACTTTGAATTGATAATATTGAAAAAAAATTATTTCCTACATTGCTGAAACCATTAGGGCTTTTATCTGATTTACTCTGCACTTTGTGTTGATATCTGCCTTGCCTGAAAAGCTTGTCAGTATGTAACTTTGAACTTAAAATATATCAGCTAAGCTTTGGTAACTTACTAATAAAAGTTGTTATATGTACCTACTTAAGCATAGAAAATGGATTTCCTTTCCAAAAGACTGAAGGTTTTTTACTTCCATTTTAACTATATGGATTTTTTTGGAGGTGTTGACTTACTTGATAATGTTTTCTATTGTATTATTTTGTACATGGCTGTAGCATAATTCTTTCTGAAACATCCATAGAATGAAAATCAAACTTTATTTTTTAAAAATGTTTTGGTAAATTAAGCAAGCTTAAAGCAAGTTAAACCTTTTAAAATGAGGGTTACAGGTTTCTTCAACTATTACATTATCAGAGACAAAGGGAGTCATTTCTGATCTGGATCCAGTTTGCACTCTTCCCCTTCTGAGCACATTAAAAAAAGTCCCCTTTTTATGCTTTAAAAAAAGTAATATCCATTGACGATTCAGAATCCAAATAAGGGAACATTCTTCCAGGTCTCTTTCCACTTAGAGATTATCATATGAGTGTAAATATGGGCCACTAATGTGTTTTATTCTGTTGTTTCCCCATCTGTAAAATTAGATTTTAATACTTAAGTGTTTTGAGTCATGCTCAATTACTAGTAAACAACTTTAATATCTTCTGAGTGTTGAAAACCTTACTTGTTTGTGTTTAACCTAGGTATATATATATTTTTTTCTTCTCTTAGGATTCCTACAGGAAGCAAGTAGTAATTGATGGAGAAACTTGTCTCTTGGATATTCTTGATACAGCAGGTCAAGAAGAATACAGTGCAATGAGGGATCAATATATGAGAACTGGGGAAGGCTTTCTGTGTGTATTTGCTATAAACAATACAAAGTCTTTCGAAGATATTCACCATTATAGGTGTGTACTCTTTAAAAAGAAAAGTCTGCTAAGTCTCAAATTAGGTGGATAGGTTTGTTTCCTTGCTCTTATACCAGATAATGAATTTATCTGTTATGAAATAGCATTTAAAGGGAAGATTGCAGATTATCAATATTCCAGGTTACTTTTGCAATTGTAGGTCTGTAACTATGAGTAATCTGAAAATCTGCTATTTCATTCTCAAGCTAGGCAGCCAAAGTATCTGTAAGCTCTTCTATTATGAATTAGTTTGAATTTGCATTGAATTTGCTGCCTTAGTAATTGGTATTATGATTGAGTATGAGGCATCAGTAGAAAGATTTATATCTGAGCCTCTTTGGTTTACTCTGGCATTGACCAGTGTAAAGGTAAAGATGTTTTCATGTAATGACATCAGGACCTATGGCAGTTTAGCCTTATGAGCGTTGTTGATAGATATACTTACTGCAGAACATCAGTTTCATTTTTTAGATAGAATGTTAAATCTGATGGTGACAGGACCAATCACTTTCATTTTTTTTGGAGGCTTCTAATAGTATAAGTGCAGTAAATTAGCATTGCATAAGGAATGATTTTAGAATGTCTTAGTTTCATTTTGTTTCATTGTCTTAAAATCTACCATATAAACTATTAATACTGGTTAAGTAAAGTCTGTCTTTTCTTTCTTTAGGGAACAAATAAAAAGAGTTAAAGACTCTGAAGATGTCCCAATGGTGCTAGTAGGAAACAAATGTGATTTGCCTTCCAGAACAGTAGATACAAAACAAGCTCAGGATTTAGCAAGAAGTTACGGAATTCCTTTCATTGAAACATCAGCAAAGACAAGACAGGTAAAGCTCAAAACTTAATTAGATACAAAAATAGAACTCTCACCTGAATGCTCATAATGTTAGATCATTTGAGATATTGACAACTGCTTGATCATATTAATGAATATATTTCTCCAGAGGAGACTTTCTTGTGATGTCTTGTTTTTCTGTCAACTGACTTGACAAGTGGTACTTGTATATTAAGGGGTGATTTGCTTCCGTTGCTCAAACTTAAAGAATAACACCTGGGCTGCTGTTACTCTCCAGGGTCTGACAGTTGAATTCTTGACATTTTGATGGGTTTTATATTAATATAAAGTATTATATAAAAAGTATTTCTACTGAAAGAAGTGAAATGCTTTCTTTTCTTCAGCAAGAGGATTAAGTAGTCAAACAACTAAATAGTTTTGTGTACTTGAAGTCTTTTCCTTAATAACAAAAGGAGAGCTTTTTTTACTTCAGCATTGCGTTAACATTGGTGGGAATTGCTTGATGCTCCTTTTTTTAGCTAAGCAATTGACTGTAAGTCTTTTGAAATTACAGAATTAATTGCTTTTAGAAACTGATACTCTTTCAAGTCTTTAGTGTACACACTGGCTTATTGTATCCCACTGGCATAGGTCAAAGAGGCAAGTGCTGGGGCCATTTCAGTGCTTCTGACATAGTTTGTTGGCATGAAGATGCACGTAGTGGTATATATCTGTGCATTCAGGAAAGGATGCAGATAAAGATGAGACTGGTTATGTACTTCTGGAAGAAAATATTCTTTTTGAAGAATGCTCCTTTGTTTGAAAGGGTAAAAATAGATGAGGCCTGAGTGGCTGAATATCTCATACTCTGTGTTTAGTAATTGTTGCATGCAAGTTATGAACAAGGAAGTAAGCTTGCAGAAAAAGGCATATAAAGGCAGAATACTGGAATTTGAGTAATCCCATGTAACTGCTGAGTAAATTCAACTGCATTACTTGGCAGAATTTCTCAGTAAATAGTACATATGTTATTTATGGATATAAGAAATGAATATTTTATTAGTGCAAATTTGCTATATGTACCCAAGTTTCTGACAAATTTAAACCTGATGAACTGATTAATACAACTTTACCAAAGAATCAAAGAAATTCTAACCTCTAGCAATAAGAGAGAGCCTGTAAACATATGCCAAGTAGGATCAAAAAACTTTCAGAATCACATAACTTCAGGGAGGGAGAATAAATTAGGGCACAGGACTTTTTTGGAGATTGTGGCATGTAAATGAACTGGGTAATTACTGTTCTTGTTTGGAAGGTCCTGTATTTGAATGTATTATTGAGATTTTGGGATAAAAATAGAAGACCGCTAAAATTAGATTTGGAGTTTGAAATACAAATTCTCTATTAACATTTAGATTTTACTTTGTTTAGTCTGTTATAGACAGTGTCTGGCTTTGAGGAAATGTTCCTCCTATATAGCTGCTTTTAATGAAAGTATGTTTATACAACCGCGTATTTTCAAAGATCTTTCTTTTCCTCTTAACCTGCATTTTACTCCTACAAGTAGCCACACCACAACTTGCCCAATACAAAATTGCATGCTGAAAAATCATCGCTCTTTTCTAGTATTATAGTCTTCATTTGCCTCAAGTGATCCTTTTAAGAGAGGTCATAACTCTAGTATAAGCKTCTTCATCTTCTGTCCAGATATGACTCTTTGGGAACTAAGGCAGAGATTTGTACTTGCTTTAGAAGGCAGCGTATTAGTCATATATATATATATGTATATATAGACAGATCAGTTCACATGTTTTTTTTTAATCTATAATGTTATATTTCTGGAGGTGCCAATTAAAACATTATARAGGGGATCTGACTGCTGACTTTTGTTTTTGTTTTCAAAGCTGAGCCTTAATACCCTTTTGCAGATAAGGAGCTATGTGGATTTTAAAAGAAATGAAAATACATACTATAGTCTCTTCTGAGAATGTTGGCTCAGCTTTCAGCAGCCATTAGCAATGTTTTCTGATTCTTTCACAGTACTGTTGAGGTACATATTGGTTTATGAAACTGGTTCATATGATGCTGTTTTATTAAAATACTGTTGAGAAGAYGGAAGGGAATTGGATACAGAACCTGATCTTTAATTATAGCAACATCATTTAAATATTGTCATGTGTGTGTAATTTCAGTAACACTGACATATATGAAAATATATGCATTCATACCTACTCCCAAAGTAACTTTTTTTTAACTGGGAGAGTCAAACCATTTTGTAGGCCAGATGTAGCCCATAAACTATACTTATATAGGGCAGAACTCAGTGCTTGGTTTAAAGAAAACTTCCTGGCCCTCTCTGGTTATACAAAGAACTTTCAAGTATGAAAAATGTAGCTGGTGGTCTGCTAAATTCTGGAGTCCATAGAGAGCCTGATGTAAATATTCAGAAATAGGAGTTGCCTTCTTCCTGCCTGCACCTGCCATCATACTGGCACATCAGCGCTAAGGCCCTGTTGAAGATGCTTTGGCATCCCCTCTGTCTTAGTACTGTATTGCCTTCCCCTTTACTTTTGCTAGAGCTGAGAGAGTAAAAGTTTTCTGGGGAAAGAGATAGGTGGAATGAAGAGGCAGTGGGGCTGTCCTCCTATTCTTTTTGGATTTCTAAGACTTTTCTTTTTGTTTTGTTTTAAATGGCAGCATTGTGTGCTCATGCAAAAATCTTGTATCAGTTCCARCTAACTTAAATTTTAGTTAAGTTTGTTAAAAACTGGTAGATAAGGTCAAAATAGGAAAGGGGAGAACACTGAAATGAAATACAGCAATAATTGATTCTAAAAGTGAGTGTATTTGTTCTTATTCTGATTGGCAATAAGGAAGTAAATCTTAATGCAAAAAAAGTTGTGCCTTAACCCAAGTGCTCATGWGAATTTTGTACCAAATCATTGTGTGCCTAGAGTAACGCATTAGCTTAGTGGACTCTATACAAGGCTATAGGTTATGATTTTTTAAAAATTAGACTGACTGAAATGAATATAATGTAATTTATGAAAAATACTAATAATACTATTTATAACTATATGGCATGTTGCATCACTTTTACTCAGCCTTTCACAATCCATATTCAGAAGGGTGTGAATRTCTTTTATTCTGACAGCTGTTTTCACTTTCCTGTGTCTGATACAATCTTTGTATTCAAATTCTTCCTTATGCACATRAGAATAAAGCTCAGAGTAATATCATTGAGGGGGAAAACTTTACCACCCTCACCTTGCGAAGGCCAGATCTTGTAATTGTTACTGTGCTTCTATTTGTATACAGTTTATACAAGGAGAAGCTCTAGGACTGAAACCCAAATGTGTTTTGACTATAGAATTTTGTTTTAGTTGGGGTGTTCTCTAATGTGTCTCAACTGCCCTGTTAGTGTTGAAATCAAAGGAAGAGCAGATGTGCAGAAATTTTAAGAGTAGTAATGGTTTTCCCAAAGACTTAGGGTCACTGTTGAGAATAAATACTTAAACACAATTGTAAAGTCTTTAATGAAGAAATTGATCTAACTTGCAAGGATGCCATTAAAGTATTATGCTTATTTCAGCTGTGTATACAATTGGTTTAGGCCCCAAACTTGTGATGAAAATCAGTTGAAATAAGCTGAAAACCATTGCCAGCCTTGATTAAGTAACTGGTGCACTATTTGTAGGATTCTATTCCTACATCTTGATTAAGATTTAAGAAATGAATGACGTAACTTAAACAGTTTTCCTGAGCCAGCTTGGTATTTTTAGGGCTTTGTGTCAGATCTGTTTAATGATATTGAAAGTATTTCACACTAAGTCATTTTTATTGCAGGTCGTGTACAGCTGTGTCTGAAGGTTGCCTAACGCTTTCCATTTTAAAACCTTGTTTTCAATTACAAATAATTTTGACAGATGTTGCAATGTGAGCTGAGGTATTTCATGTCAGTTGTTTGTTGGAAGGTAGAACTTTTCCAAAAAAGGCAAGTTCTTCCCAAGGACAAGGCTAGCTACAGCAAAAAAATTTGTTTTTATAATATTGAAACAAAACTCTGGCGTCCAACTTGAATGGTGAATGACTCCATAATCATGACAAAAACAATTTTGTTATTTATGTAACATAAAGATAAATACCTGCAGCAAAAAAAAAAGCATACATACACACAGCAGGGGTGAAATTAAGGCAGCACTACAGCTTTAATTCTGGAAGTTCCTGAGTGCTTACTTTGTAACTTTAATTTTGTGTAATATATAAGATGAATTTACTAATATTAGTTTAGTATTTAACCTTCATAAGGATTAGTGTTCTTTTTACTCATATACACATGGGTAATTTTGATTTTTGTCTAATAAGTTAGTTCTAGGAGATTGACTGTAATGGTGGACAGAACRTTTTCAAGATGTTAAGGCTAACTTTTTAAAATTTCTTTTAAGCACTATTTACAGAAGCAGAACATATGAAAATCCTTGTTTATGCTTTGGTCTATATTGAAATAGCTTTTCTTTGTAAATAGTCATATTTTAAATTAATGCTTCTTCTAGAAGCCAAGAGCACATAGAAAACATTGCCTCAAGGTCAGGTGTTTTTCAGACTTCTAAAGTAGAATAGTAGTTTAGATTTTGAAATTTTTAATAGCTGACKAAGGATGTTTTTACTTTCCAGTTCTGACAACTAAAAGATACGGTTGATCATATTTTAGATAACTGAATTAGGCTCATGTAGGGAAAAAATATTGAAAACTAAAAAGAAATTGGTATTGAAATGACTTATTAATGATATAAGACTATGGTACCTGGCTATTTAAAAATGTTACTTTGTTCTAACAAATTTAGCAAATGTATCTTTTTGTACAGAATTCTTTTCAGAATAATTTCTTTCAACAGGGTTCATAAGTTTTATGTTCTTGGTGGTGGCTGTAGTAGCAACCTCTTTTCCCCCTGTGTCTGTCTCTCTCTTGTTCGCTCTCTCTCTGCATTGCTAAAGCAAATCACAGCTCCTGTTGGTGATGGGGAAGTTGGCAATAAACTTTGAATGAAGAATTGTTATCTAATTACTTATGTGAAAGTTCTGTAATCAAATTATGCATTTCTACTGCAGAACAGTAGATTGGCAAATATGTTGATTCTTGTACAGCTTGTGCTTTGGCACATAGCAACTGATCAATGTTTACTCTTTTTCTCTATAGGGGTAAGTTTCCTYGTCATCCAGAAAAACATGAAAGTATGAGCTTTACTTTTTTCCCCCTTTTTTTAATGGCCTTGTGTACGTTTTGCAAGCCTTCATACCTGCAATGTAAGACTTGTCACCTCACACTACATCCTCAGAAGGCACATTGTATGTTACAGAGAAATATAACACAAGAAATAAAATCTAATTCATTTAATCTTTGAGATCAAATGGCTGTAGTTCAGAGGGAATCCTTTGATAAACAAGGGTGTGTTAAGAATGAGTTTTAAAACATGGTAGCCCATGGCATAAATCAAGCAAAATGTCCTAGTAACCGAACCAATAAATGTTAGCTATTTTTGTTGTTAGGTTCCTAACATGAAGATGAACTTTAGAGACAATTTACAGAAAATTTGCCCCCCAAAAGCCCAGATTGCACATTTGATAATATTAAAGTTTTATTTATATATTTATTTATTTATACATAGAAGGTTTAAACAGTCATACTGTTTTCCTTGACCTCCAGTCAATTCCACTTTTATTTCCAAATAATGTTAGTGTTAAATTAACAAACCTGTTTTGGATCTGACTGGGGAGACAAGTAATTAACAGGAAGGCAAAGAAGAAATTTTGCTAATGCCTTCAAAAGCTGCAGCTAACCATGTACCTTGCTCCTGCAAGAGCATCCCCACAGATTTATCTGATTTTTTTCCTGAGTTTATCCATGGATGTAATGAGTTTAAAACAATTTAAAGCTGATGCTGTACCTTTTTTGTCTTATATTCACAAAACATATCTTCTGTCTTCATTTTTTTTTCTTTTAATGCTTAAGGTATAGTCTCTCCAAGTGGCCTAAACATCACAGCTTCAAAAAGGGGAGGAGTGAGATCAGAGAAAGTAAAGAATATAGCTTTGTGTCAGCCCATAAATACTTGACTAGCTCTCCTTAACTGGAGAAAAATTTGAGCTGCAAAACATCACAGACTGTGTTTCTACTTAAGTGGTAGAACTTCACAAACTGTTTTGTGCTCCTTAAGTGTTGTTAAAGGACACTAGCACTTGTTTGAGTCTGGCCCAGAGAGAGTAGTTAAGTGTTTTGTATGTTGATAGGAACTAAGCTCTAAACTGTGATCAATAATGAACTTGTTGCTTTTTCTACATGTAAAAGTAACTTCTATAAATACATTAGAGTAATGCAGAATAATTACTTTTGAAAATTACTCTGAAATATAATACACTGAAGAGAGGTTTCTTAAAAATACTTTACAATGAATTGTCCTAAATGTATTTTTCTTAGAAGCACATATTTCTGTGTTACTTCTTACAACACTACCTGATACAGACTTTTTTTATAAGTTTGTTATACAGATTTTGCAAAGGAGGCACACCTTGCTGATTTAAAGAGCGGAACATAGAAAGGCTTACTTTACTTTCCCTGTCCAAGCAATAACAGGATCTCAGTTTGGCTAAGAAATGAAAACAAGTGGCTAATTGTGTATGTTTCTATATACACCCCTAGTTACCAATCTAGTAAGGTGTAGTGCCTGTACAATACATTCATGCCTATAAAAGTCTATGAAAAGATTCAGAAGTGCAGGCTGTATTACTTTCTGCAAGGTATGTAATGGAAAAAATTGTTCTTATATTTTGTCCAAGTGTTACCTTTCATAGAAGGAAAGGAAAAAAAGAGAGCCTGAGTAGCAATATTCATAGAACTTGGTCATCCATAACTTTTTTTGGGTGTGTCTCAGTTGCTTGCATTAAGTATTTATCAAGCAAAAAATGTGCAAGCTCAGCATTATAAATATATAACTGAAAGGAAAAAAAAATAATCACTTGAAAAAATTGAGTACTGGAATAAACCTCAAAATTTACCTTAAATACAAAACTGAATTTATGTAAGAAAGAAATTAAATCAGCTGAGAAGGCAGGTCCTGCAGCTTACTCCATGACATCTTTGAGAGTTTTCTTCCAGTTTTTTGAATTGTTCTAACAGACAGGATGTTTGTTTTTTATCTCTGAACTCAGTATAGACACAGCCTCTCTCTTGACTACATGGAGATCCATGTACTTCCCTCAAGTAAAGCTCATAGTTTCAGTGTTTCTTTTTTTCCCCCTGCCATGGGTGTCCCAATACATCACAGCTGTTAATGAAAGCAGTTTTTAAGGAGTTGTGTTTTACAATGCAGAGAGTGGAGGATGCTTTTTATACATTGGTGCGAGAGATTCGACAGTACAGAGTGAAAAAAATCAGCAAAGAAGAAAAGACTCCAGGGTGCGTGAAAATTAAAAAATGCCTTGTAATGTAACAGGGTAAGTTTTGTAATGTAATAGTGTAAGTTTCATAATTTAATAGGGTAAGTTTTACAAATCACTTGCCAAATAAAGCTGATYGATAGTGTCTTGCAAATCAGGTATTTTATGGTTAACCAATTACATAATTAAAAATTAAAACCAATCAAATTTCAGTACACTARTCCTGAATAACTACTACTAGCAAACACCTAAGTTGTATAGTAATACATATCTGCTTTATTTTATTGTTTTTTTGACAAATAGATTAACAGGAAGTCTACTGCATATAAAGTTCTACATCTGTGAAATGGAGATTAAGAGGAAAAAGTTTAATATAGATATGTTGCACATACTGTTGAAGTGAAGTCCAGCATAACAGTTAATATCTGGGTAACAGCAGGAATATATGATTTCTTAATTCTCAAGTGTTTTCTCATGCCATGTCACCCCCCTCACTCCCCAAAAAACATTTCATTGCATCATTTCTAGATATACGTTAGAGTTCACTCACTCTTTCACATGCTCAAGCTCCCTTTTTGTCACTGTATCTCCATGAGTGATACAAATCTGGACAAAACGGAAGGGTTTATTTTTTATAAGGCTTTATGAAGAAGAAAAAAGAAATAGTAAAATTACAAAAAATATGACAGCCAGAGAGTCACAAACAACCTTTTGTATCAATGTATTCCACTGTAAGAATAAAAGAGAGGGAGAGAAGAAATGAAGAAACTGTTACATAGAAGTCACTTCCAGTGCTTTTTGAACAAACCRTCAAAATAGCTTCTTAAATATATCATTATCCTATTAATTCTTGACCTCTGACTGCAACAGTGGAGAAAGTGGGTTGTTACTCTTTATATGCTTGTTGAGGAGGAGGATCTGGGATTTCCCATTGTGTTTWAAAAAAAAAAGTCTGTTTTTTAAAAGTTTTTTTTCTTGCTCATTTTAGAACATCTTGCGTATCTCACCACAGTGTTCTATCCAGATACTTTCTTTTTTTTAAGTCCCAAGTTTTTCTAAAATTAAAACAGCAGCATCTTGACAAGATCCCTTTTGATGAGTGATATGAATTAAATAGGCTTATTCAATTTCCTGTGTTCTCCTGAAAACGGACTTTGCCATTTCTTGCTGTCTTACTAGACCTTACTAATACAGCCATGATGTGAAGTATCTTACTTYTATGTGACAGTTTAAAGTGTTGCTACTCATTTTCTTATTTTTCTTCCTTGTTAATGGTTTGAGCATGTTCATTGAGCCCTTCTTCCTACGGGAAAGCATTTTCTTTTGCCCTTAGTAAATAACTTTGCATTTCCTAGACTGACTCTGATAGCAGGGAGTGAGGGTAGCATTCATTTGTATACCTCAAAGCAGGCTGAAGATTTTCYTTCTGTCCTGCTAGGAGTTTAAAGGTTCTGAATTCTGTCTGCCTTTCTTTCCTGTGGACTTGCTTGGGAAAAGGTGAATGGCATGGTGGGAATGACCTTTTCATTTTATTTTTTTGTGGAAACATCTTTTCAGTAGCTCAGCCAAGGTACACACTCTCTCAACCCACTTCCCAGAGAAATACAGCTTTCTCTTATTTTTCGCAGATCACGGGAAAGGTTTTTCGTCAACATTAGATAGTATTTCCTTTTCCTTTCTTTTTCTATTCAGAAAACAGTCTTGGATATAAGCCTCTGTCTAGAACTTCAAGAGTGTCTGCTCAGGACAGAAAATACTTGTCTTCAAACAAAAGCAAATTCTGCATAAATACCTTCAAGGTATAAATAGGAGGTTAAGCTGGAGAAAGCATATTCAAAAATTCTTGTTGTGTAGTAGTAGTTTGATAATTATTCRGTGATTCTAGTGGCATGAGAAATCTAGCTTTTAAAAGAATCTGGCTTGTCTTAGTTTTCATTCAGTAAGAAGACATGTATTCTAGGTGAATCTAATGTATAGCAGATGAGCTAAGAGCAGCACCTAAAGATGCAAGTGTTTGATATTTGAAACTTCAGAAATACTCATTATTGTTTTTTTCCCTTTCTTGTTGAGGGTAATTGCATTTGATGGTTAAAAATGTTTTGCTATTTCTTGTAATATTCAGTTTATCTTTTTGCTCCTAATGGGATGCCTTCTTAGTTATGTTAACTTTTCACAAGGTAACTGAAAACTGGCTACCCAGACTACCATTAACTGCTGATGCTTTCCAAGAGGTTAACTCCTTTTGCTGTTGTGCTGTAAAGCAGAAAGTACTTAACACACTTTGCTCATTTTGTCACTTCCAAACAGCAAGACAAAATATGAAAACTAAAATATATAAATTACTAAGACTCAATGTAGAATCCTCACAGGATCTTTTTCTAGAAAGCATTAAAGTTTTTATGTAAAAAACAAAATAAAACAAAAAAAAACTTAGTGCCCCAAAGAAAAATTGTAGCCAGGAGGAGGCTGTTCCTTGTTGAATGAACAACATCAGAGTTGTTCTTTTCTTTCTTTCTTTCTTTTTTTTCTTTTTTTTTTTTTCTCATTCACTCTGTGTTCCTTACTTGCCCTTTGGAAAGACAGCTGTCCAGAACAAGGTCTGTCCTGTAGGCAGGAACCTGCTCTCAACCACTGCCTTTCAGATTAAATGCACCTTTACTGAGGTGCTAGGCACGTGCAGTGATGAGTTTCCAATCCCAAGTCTCAGTTTAAATCACATGTTCAGCACATCTGATGTTTTCCAAAAGTTTGTGCACAGTATCTCCATTACTATAGARAGGAAGGACAGCTGCATGAAGGCCCTTGTTACTGAAAAGTAACTAGAAAGGTTGACTGCCTTTGATCTTACAGCATTGAAGGCCTAGAGGGATCTACTGTAAACAAAGCATCTTTTCCATTCAACTCCACTACCTCTATTCTAATTGCATTTTTAAGATTTTAAGATTTAATTCACTTAATGAAAAGTGAAAGATCTCAATTTATTTTGAGCTCTCCAGTCGTAACTTACAAATGTTCTAAACTGAGTTTTGTATGTCATAYTATTCATTACCTAGGTTAGAGAGAAATTATGGCAGAACCAAAACTAGTAAATACATAGTTCCATCGTTTTAAAGGCTTGATCTACAAATGTGAAAATAAAAAAATGAAAGCTAAATCATTCCCTAGTATTTTGCAACATACAGTATATTTATTTTTGTTCCTTAGTAGGTACAATAAAAACTTCAACTATAAATGTGAAGTCCTATTTGTTTAAAGGCCCATCATATTTTCTGAATATTATTTTATACAAGTTATTTCTTCTGTATTTATTTTAAAAACAGTTTAATGAAGGAGGAATGCTCGTTTGAACACTTTAATTGCAATTTTTTAGTGTGTCACACTTGAAAATGCTGCTGAAAGCCAACGACTGTAATGAAATTTTTCTAATTCATCTTAATAATGGATAATGAGTGTGAAGTACTGAAAGGCAGTTTTGCAAGGAAATGTGAGCAGTCTTGTGGGAGAATATTGCTCAGTTCTGTTTTTTTATATATACCATTTCTGCGTTCTAAGAACAAAATTGCTTCTCTGCATGCTGTGATTGATTCTTAATACTTTCCTCCTAGTTCGCTGAGATGACTACTGCAGTAGGTGCACTTTAAACCATCACTATTTCTAGATAGATCATTTCCCTGTGTAAACATATTTACTTTATGCATTAATGCTGCAGTTATAGGTAAAATGCATTAGCTCTCTGAAAAATAGTAATAAGTATTTCTAATTCTTAAAAAGACTCATGGTGAACATGACCTTTTTCAGAACCAAGAGTACTCTTCCATAAAGCATGATACATCATTTTTATTTTGAATAGTAATATTTTAAAATGTAAAATAACTTATTTGCAAGTGTATTTTGTATATTATGAAACCTTGCAAAAATGTAATATTAATATTGAGAGATAACATAGACTGCCAAAGACTTCAACYGAACATCAATAATTTGTAAACTTGCTTATGCAATTGGAATGTGAAAATTTTTAGTAAGTTAACATTATACTGAGAAAACTACTTACTTTCTATGGAGAGCTATCTAACACCTYGCTGTTATTCAAGCTGTCTGTGTTAAGCCATCACCATTTGGTGATTGACCAAAACAGTAATGAATGAAGTTTGGTGATTKTGGTGGTGGTGGTGTTTTTCTGCTTTTTATAGCGCTCCATTTGTATGCTTCAGTAGGTACAAGAGTAAAGAGAGTGTTGATTTTTATTGCCAGCTTGAAGTCAAACTCTCTAGCTGACAAAAGGTAGGAAGCTGCCTCTTAGTTGTAGAGCTAAATTTCCAGACTCAGTTCTACAGTGGTGCAGTTTGCTAATGTGATGCATTAAAATTACACATCTATTTCTGATATGTATAAAAGACAACATAAGGAGAAAGGCAGTGAAGAGTAAAGGACCTTTTTCATCTCTAGCCAAATGATTATTATTAAATTTTTTAACTGTCCATTCTCAAGCTATTAAATGTAAAGTGCTAGCTGACAACATGCAAACTTGTTTTGTATTTGGAACAACCTGAAAGCTAGGAAATTGTTCCACATAAATAGGTCATTACAAAATATACCTTAATAACATTGTGCTTGATCATGATTCATGTTAGGTTATTAGATATGTTGGCTTTAGATATGTTTTGACTGGAGTCAGTTTTTGTCAGGTACAATTTTCCTCCAAAAGTGAAAACTACTCAGTATGAAGACACACAAGCTTTTGTTCCTGTAGTGCAACTACTGGAACTGTGGAGTTTTAAGTAATTGTAGATTATATATGTCATAGGTAATATAATCATTTGCCTCTGATCGTGTAAGTTGACTAGAATGATTTATTAAATACTAATTTATCATTGCAATACAAATTGTTTGGATTGTTCATTTAGAGATCTACAAAACTGGTGTAATTAGTAAATCAGTGTGTCTGAGAAATGAATCTGTAGATTCATCATAACTATCTCTTTGCTTGTGAATTCTTGCTACATAAATATCTATTTTTATAACCGCTATATAGATTAGTATGGCATAAACAAAGCTAACAATGAMCTTTGTTCTGAAATCCAGTATTAGTAATACATATACTTATATTCTAAATGTATGGTATCTATAYTTCCCTAGTTTGTGACATGTGCCCCCTTCTAAATGGAGGAGAGGCCACTACACTAGATTTCTTTCCTTCCCACATTATTAATGGAATATGACATACATGGTTATCTGTGATCAACCCAAGAGAAATAAGTCACCTGGAGGCTCCTAATTGCTGAGAAAAAGGGCAGGCAGATAGGTGCCCTTCTTGGAGAACAAGGCACTTGGAGGAGACTCTACAAAGTCAGCAAAGAGCAGTGTTAAATGGTCCTGGCAGGCAGCAAAACAGACTCCTGGTTGAACACGATTCACCTAATCTAGTCAGGAAAAAAACAGGTTCTCCCCCACTGGGCACATAGGTCTTGTTAGTGTGATCTCAATATGTTCATGTACATTTTTTTTCAGGGTGTTGATGATGCCTTCTACACATTAGTTCGAGAAATCAGAAAACACAAAGAGAAGATGAGCAAAGATGGTAAAAAGAAGAAAAAGAAGACAAAGACAAAGTGTATAATTATGTAAATACAATTTATCCTTATTCTTAAGACGTACTTAAGTAATTTTTGTACATTACACTAAATTATTAGCATTTGTTTTAGCATTACTTTACTTTCTGCTTCATGATCCTGTTAGCTTTACCTGAATGCTTGTTTTAAATGACAGTGGAAACTTCATTCCTCTTAAGTGCCAGTATTCTTTCAGTGTTCGTTCTTGAACTACTAGCAATGCCTGTGAAAAAACAAAACAAAACAAAAACCTGAGAACTCTCTTAGGACTCTTTGGTGCATGCACAGTTGCTAACTTCCTATTTTTCTTACCAGTTGTGAATTTCTGTTCTGTGTGCAAACAAAACAATGAWTTGATACTCTCTACATTCAAATATGCCCTTTAATATTTTTAGTTTTTAAATCTGGTTGAGAAAATGGGCTAGTTAGCAAAAGAGATTCAAACTTTGACTTTGTTATTTCAGACTTTCTTTCACTATAGACTGATGATATAGAGAGACCAGAAGCCTTTATAGTCTTCCTGTAGTTTTTGCTTCTAGGCATCTAGTCTTGTAGCATTTCAGATCAACTTTAATGAATGTAAAGATGTAACTTTCACAAAAATGTTCACTGCAATTTGTCACAGTCACTCCTTAAATACTATATTTTTTCTATAAAAAAAGAAAAAATAAAAAAAGACAATAATGCACATCTGGCAATGGAAAAAGTAAAAGTTCTAATTAGGTTGATTTGCTATTGTTAATGCATTGCTTTAAGACTTTCACTAACGTTTTCTGTCTGAAGACCACAGTGAAATCCTGGCTCTCCTGACTCCCCAGTAGCAAACCTTCAAGTAGTTCAGGAGGTACAGGATTTCATTCTTAGTGTCTCTAATAAATACTAGAACGCCTTAACAGATAATTCAATTTAATTCAAGTTATTTCTTAGGTTAATCCATACATGGATCCAGAATTTATCATAAGAACTAAATCAGAATATTACTAAACTATATAGCTCAGTAAAATCATTTACCCCCCACCCTCCCCCGAGGGTGGCATTATATATTTCCAGATGCCCATTTTGTGTAAAACAGGAGGAATTTTAAATTCTGGTAGCCTCAAATCACTGAATGAATGAGCTTGAATTTAGCTGCTTCATGCAATTAAATTGGAAATTCACTATGCCATAAAAAGTTGTGGAATTTGCACAAACATTCAGCATAGATCATGGTTTCCAGAGTCAGTGTTGTTTGTGTGATGTTTGTGAAATACTAGTTTTGTTGCACAGATTAAATAGTTGGTGAGTGGCATTCCAGTGTMTAGAGTGTCATGAAGCTAGACCAAGATTTTAATGTTGTCTTTCTCTGTATTTTTTTTTCTTGTGACTTTTGTTTCCTGATTGGAATTAATGCAGAATTTTTGCAGAAGCTTTCATTTTTGGTACTGCAGTAAACTAGTTACTCTGCACCAAAAAATAAGAGCCAGTAACTCCAGTGTTACCAAATCTTGTTGTCTTATTGTAAATGCTGCAGTGTTTGATTGTTTTAGTTAGGGCCTCAGTTCCTGAAGGTACACTTCTTATTAGCACCTAGCTCAGATAGGTGCAAAGTAAAATTTGAAAATGTGACTCCAGTGTACCCTGAGAGATAAAACACAAGAAGTTGAAGTAGCCATAGTTCAGGACACTGGACTGGTAAAGTTTTGGTTTGGAATAGGGAGTAGCAGTAATGCCCTAATCCAAGATATTCCTAAACCCTTACATCTAAATTATGTTCCAAGTCTTACGCAGTAGAATCTTCATATACCAGTGTAACTTAGACTATTTATGTGATGTCAAAGGTGCAACTGCATAAGAAAAGTATTCTTTTGCTTCTATAGAAAAAAAACAGCAGTGACTCTTAGCTGCAAAGCTGGCAGGGGAATCAATAAGTATACTGTCTGGATTGCTGCATGTTCTTTTAATTTCTTCATGGCTGGGAAAATTTAGCAAATGGATGCCTTTTCTTGCTCTCCTCCACCCCCAAAAAGTCCCCACCAAAACACAAATCCTCTTACAGCTTGGATGTGAAAGATATTCTTTAGATTACAAAACACWCTGAAAGATGGTGATAGCAGAACCTAACATTGTATCATAAGGACCAATAAGGAACAGGAACAAATCCTTAATGTCACAAAATATTTTACAACTTCTAAGGTTAAAACATTTTGGAGATAGTTGGTTATTTGCATATTATAGACACTTTCTTGATGTATATGAACAGTGTAGCAAAAGTGGATAGTATACCTTGAACAAACAAAAGTAATATTAAGATTTGTGATTTTTGGTAACTGAGTCACACTGCATGTAAAATTAGGGCCAGTATGAAACCTTTTAGGCTAATTTAATTAAACTTTTAGGAAAAAATTGTAATGGTAATGTTTTAATCATCAGATGTGGATGCATATAGCTCTAATATAAAGYTATATATAAAAGCTTTTTCAGTAAATGTGATACCAATCACCAGTCTAATTAGTACAAAATCTATTTAGACTAGTCCTTATTGACTTTCTGAAATTACAAATCCTTGCCACTGTTGTGCAGTTTTGTCTTAATATTTGTAGAGATTTGGTGAAGCATGTTGGATTGCAGCTTGCACAAGTCGATTTCATAATTCTTCTGTCTGTCCCTACTTGAAATGCTTTTAAAGAACATACCTGGATGCTATCTTTTCTGATAGTAACTACTAAATGAACATGTGAATCACATACCACATTAAGACATTAAGTTGCCATGTGTCAGGGAATAACACCTTCTTACAGTAGCTTTATGTAACTCTGGTAAACAACTTTGTCATTGTTTTTCTCAAAACTGAAGTTTAATTCTCATGACCAGTTTCACTGCCCTAAAATTTTTGCTAACTTAAAAGTTTTGCAGTATAAAATTTGTTACAATAACAGGATTTCTGTAATGGGTACAGATAATGGATACATAATCTTCCACTCTTATCAGTACAATGAAGCAATACAATTACCTTCGAAGACCATCAAACAGTAAACAAATCGTTTTGTGTGAAGTTTACGTAAAGCTACATAGATGGTAAAATCTTTCCTAACATAAGAATTCTTTATTCCACTGTCTTGTGTTTTCATGTTGAAAATACTTCTGCTTTTTCCTCTTGAGTGCCAACTTCTTACTAGAACAATTTCTTAATGTAATATGTTTACCTGGAATGTATTTTAACTATTTTTGTATAGTGTAAACTGAAACATGCACATTTTGTACATTGTGCTTTATTTGATGTGGAACATATGCAGTGTGATCCAGTTTTTCCATCAGTTGGTTGCGTGACCTAGGAATGTTGGTCATACCAGACATTAAGTTAAAATTAAGAAGACCACTGTTTGTTTTTAAAAATTTTAATGTTTTTAGGAGTATGTGCTGTGAGGTGATCTGGAATTTGTCATTTTTTTTGTCAAACTGTACTGCTCCTATTTATTGTAATGTAATAAAAAGTTATTGTGAGTTTCTGTTCCTCTTGGTGTTTCTAAGCAGCTTAGTGCTCATCTCTGGAAGGGAGTATTCCATGAATTGTATGTGTTTGGCAATTGTTCTCAATTTATTTCTTGCACTTCTCATTGCTCATACAGCTGTTGTCTTTACCAACTGGTCTTGCCTTCCTCTTAGAGGGTTGCAGCATTTTGATAAAATGCTTTGTAATAGTGACCCACTTCTAGTCTGTGCTATTTGCATTCTGCACACTGCTATGAGTAGAGCTTCATTTCAGGTAAGGTTTTTATCTCACGTTCGCAGGTACCTGCTGCGTGGGCTGTACCACAGTCTTATTCCTGAATTAATGGACTAACAGCTCATATTCATGCCTCAGCAGTCATATTTTCAGTTGTCCTRTAACAGACCTGATTTGGTCTTGTCTACAAGCTAAAATAGCCTGAATAGCTATTCTGCATTCATTCTCCATCTGCACAGTAGTTTTCTTCTATAAAGCTGTAAGCTTCCAGAAAATACAAAAGACGCTCTTTAGTACTCAGTGTGTCCTCATAGAAACTACTGTGAAATTGTTACTGCTGTATTAAGTTACTTAAGATTTTCCTGAGGGAAAAAGATTTTTTTTTAAAAAGGCATTCTTAGTTATTAAGAAGGCAGAGATAAGTTTTGTATGCAGAAGTATTCATTTATTCAGAATTGGGTTAAACTGCAACATATTGGAGAGTAGTTAATAAGCTCATGATGTGGATGGACTGTTTTTCAGATCAGTGTGGTGCTAGAAACTAAAGCACATAATTCATCTAAAAGTAGCTTACTATCAAATTTGCCCTTCTTTTTGATATTATTCTGGAATTTACACATGTAAAGTTTTTGCTATTGCCAGCAGTTCTACTGAGTTGATTACTTACCTGTATTTCAAAGGTTCCAGTGTCACTTAATTTCATGGGGAAAAAAATACAGTATGTGTACAGAATATTGATTATGGCACAAGTTGATGCTTGTGGAGCCAYGGTTGTCAAAGAGTTAGCTGTGGAGTAACAGCCATGGTCGAAGTTCTGCTTGCCCACGGGAAGGATCATGTTTTATATGTCTGCAGCAGTAGTTATGAAACATCAGAAACTGGGAGTAGCGGGAATTGCCTTTAGGGTCTAAGATGTTACTGCTTTATTTCATCTTCTTCCTGATCCTGCGGTGTCTTTTTGATAGAATAGGACAGTGTCTCAGCCAAGATGACTCATATATTAAGCAGATACAGTCAAAATCTTTAAGAACATAATTTTGAGAAAATGCTCATTTATGGCAGAAAACAATCATTAAACCTAAAGACTTTCAAAAATTAGATTAGTCTTCTATTTAAGAGAAATGTAGCAACTTGAATTATCATTAAAACACACAGCTCTTCAGGTAAATATAAGAAGTTACTTGTTCAGCATCTACCTTGAAGTGAAACAGAACAGAATCATATTACCACCACTTCCTATAAAAGTGTTTTCATTTATCAGGTTACAGTTCAAGAGGGACGGTAAGAGTTGAGAAAAGTCTGTAATCCATATAATAGAAAACCTAACTCCTAAATCCTTCAAGCAATCCCTTAAGGGATGGTAAAGCCCTAATTTGCAAACTGTAAGTATTTTATATGGGTTGGAAGCACATGCTTTTCATTGCTTTTAAAGTTACAGCTCTTTTATTGGTTTATTCTTACTGATTTGTATCATCAGATGCAGTCAGTAACACCAATTACTTATTGTCATCCTCATAGTAGCGCCGTTTCATAGCTCTGTATTTTCTGAGATAGTACAAAGCCTCCAACTCTTTCATAACAAATTCTCCTCGTGCAATCAGTTGCTTAATTTTTTCAGGATCTTTCACATCTTTATTTTTTAGGAAAGCTGCTTTCAAACGGCTTCTAAAGTAGTCTGCTCCTTTGGGATACTCCCTTCCAAGGTACAGCAGCTTGAAGAAGAAGAAAAAAATTTTTTAGACTGAGTTCATAGCAAAAGGCTCTTATCTAGTTAAGGAAAGTGCTAGTGGCAGTTAAGACACTTACATTTTTGTAAAGATTCAACACTTCACCTCTTAGAGAATTGGCCATTCTCATATGTCATTGAACTCTTTATTCTTGTGTGATTTTTTTACCTAAAGAATAATCATTTTGATATTAGTCTTCTATGGGAGTTGGTAAATCTCAGCCTAATCTTCTATAGTAATTACAGTTTCTAGCCAGACTTCTTTATCTCATTATTATTGTTTGCTTTCTTTTTTTTTTTTTTTTTTTTTTTTTTTTTTTTTTTTTTTTTTTTTTTTTTTTTTTTTTTTTTTTTTTTTTTTTTTTTTTTTTTTTTTTTT
>NW_028187088.1:83675-218479 GCF_003343005.1 Rhea americana
AAGACTGCTGTCTACTGGAAAAACAGCTGTGAGACAGTCTTAGTAGCAGTAAACAAATGCGTTAAGTATTAAACGATTTTTGAAACTATCGTTTTGAGAAACGCGAGCAAGGCGGACGGGGGCGCCACCCCCGGTTCCTGTAAACGGCCCCGCCCGGCCGCGGCCTCGTAACGTTTACTTGGCCGCGGCTCTCCGGGCAGCCCGCTGCCGTCTCCACCTCCTCCACCCCCACCCCCCCCCCCACCCCCGTGCGGGGCGCCCCCCCCTCCCCCGGGTCCCGGGGAGCGGTACCGGGCGGCGGTGCCAAGGTCAGTACCTCACCAGCTCCGCGACGTGCCGTAAACCCTCCCCGCTAGCGCGCTTTACGGCAATGCCGTAACGGGAAGCACCGCTCTACCCCTCGTGGCCCCGCCCCGAAAGGTCAGCGGCCGGTCACGGAGGTGGCCGGTGGCCGCAGGCGATTGGCGGCCGCGAGCACGTGGTGCGTGTGCAGCGCGGGGAGGGGGGGCGGGGCTGGTCGCCCGGGCAACGCGGCGCCGCCATGGTGAGAGCGCGACGAGGCCCGGGGGGTCGGGCGGCGCTGAGCGTCCTCGCCGCTGCYGCCGGGGAGGCCGCCTCGGCCTCCGCGCTTAGGGCTGCCGAGAGGCCGCRGGGGAAACCGCTGCGGGTCGGACAGGCCCGCGGAGATGGTTTCGGGGGTTGTTGGGGAGGGTGGGGAAGCGTCGACCGTTAACGGCCGCCCGCGGCCGAGGGGCCTGCTGAGCGTGGCCTCGTGGCAAGGGCTCCTGCTCTCCCCGGCAGCAGGGCGCCGCCTCCGGCTGTGCCCCCGGTCACGMGGGGGCTGCGAGGAGCCCGCGGTCGCATATATGGCGACGGGTGCGTATGTAGCCTCGAGGTTTTGAGCTCTTGGTGGGAGAGGTGAGAGCAGAGGTAATAGTTACATTGATTAGGTGACCAAATGGATAACATTCTGACTAAAATATGCTGCTGAAATGCCAATATATGAAGGGAAAAAAAAAAAAAAAGATTTAAGGCCTTAAATCAACTAGCTCGCCTTTTCTACAGTCCCCTGATCTAGTTGCTTATGATACAATTTGTCACAGTGACTGTTAAGCCAGAACTTCATCTTGGATTTTACTAAAATGTTGTCTGTTGGCAGAGTCATTCTACTGCAACAAACATTTGTTTATTCCCTTGGAAAGGCTGTCTTCTTTCTCCCTGTTCTCCTTTCCATCCCACTTAGAATATTCTAATGAATAGAATATTCACACTGAAAAGGTGCTATTTTACATGGCAATTGTAGAGATTGCACAGAAAAAGTAATTGTTTGTTAAACCAAATAAGGGAGCAAATGTCAGATGTTTGACTTTCTAGAACCTGCTCTTATTTCTTGTGATTGTTTTGAGGAGTCCCCTAATTCTGTATTGTACTTCATGTATAGAGTTTCTCCATGAAAGAATCAGTGGTGTTTCTTTGTTATTAAAGTCATTGTATGATATAATTTAATGTTTTTAAGACCAGCACACCATATCAACCATTCAGAAAACATGGAAAGCACGTCTTTTAATATTGAAGTTACTGCTGTTACCATTTTTTGGTATTTAATTTTACCTTAATTTACAGAACTGTTATTTTTTTCTAATTATTTGTTTATAATCTATATCTTGCTCTCTTTCCTTTTTTTTTCCCCTGAACTTTTAGGGTCCAAAAAAGAAAAAGAAGGTAGGTAGGTAGCTATATGTTCTAGTTCAGCTACAACAATCTGGAGCTTGTAATGTTCATTTAGATAGCTTGGCAAGACAATTCTGTTATTTTGGGAATTATATGGATAAAATTACACAAAGTTTCATGCAAGAATTACAGAAAGTAGCATTCCTTTTGGACTTAAAATCTACAGAACAATATGTCACAAAGGTGTTGTGACACCTTATTGCATGCATGTGTTTTTTATAGAGGAAAAAAGCTGTTTTTTTTTTTTTTTTAAAAAAAAAAAGGTATTTCTTCAGAGCTGCTTAGTCAATCAAATTTGAAAGAGGGACAGATGTCACCAAGGCATTAAGTTTGAGTTGCATTTGTGCAGGATTACTGATGAAAAGGTGGCAGAGCTCAGCCACTGTGTGATTTGCTTGGCAATAGAGATCTGGGCAATGAGCCAACATTCTCGCTTTGAGCAACAGACTGGCCACAGAATGTGATGGGGTGGGGCGAAAAAGAACGTAAGTCCATAGACTTCGCTGGTTATACTGTCCATGGATGAGTTGTTCTTAATTCTACTGATAATGGTTTAAACTGTCTACTCCCTCAAAATTATTTAAGTGTATTCCTTGTGGAATTGTGCAGGTTTGTCAGTAATATGTGAAGTCATAAGATGTTGAAAAGAAGTTGACTAACTAGTGATTATAAGTAACTGAAACAAACTGATCTTTCATTTCCACTGGAAGAAAAGTAACCCAAGATATTTAGTTTTTTTCARCTAAAAGGAACTGATCCTTCCCTGAAACTTTTAATGGCAAAATTAAATGTTTTAAGTTCCCTGTAAATCAGAGTGCTTATAACACTATTTACCAAATTATTAGTAATAATCAGGTAGGATGGGAGAGAAGACTTTGTAATACCATCTTGTTCATTTGAAGTGTTTGGACTTAAGTTCTCTTTTGTTTTACCTCCCCCTTTCAGCCATATTGGACCTCTTTCTTTATTGCCTTATTTATACCTTTGCAAGAAGAGTACTGTGTTACTCTGCTGATTTGGTAGCATTTTGTACCCATTTCTCTGACAAAGACGAAGATAGGATTTCTAATAAACATCTTTGATCCTTAGTTCTCACTTACATAGTAATACTATCCAGTTACTCACTTCACGATACTTTGGAGAGTACACATACAGTTTTAGGCATTTTTATCTTACCTGACTCAACCATTGTCTCTCACAAGTGGTCTTTTGGGGAATTAGGCTTCATTTGATTAAATCTTCCAGAACTGTGCCAACATAAAAACCATACACCTCCCCTATGCACATCCCCCTCTCCTTGCAGTCCACCTGGGAATCTTCCTTTTTTGCTGGAGAGGAAAAAGTGATGGGCCACCAGCAAATATCTCCAAATCCCAAGCTGTTCAAGTCTATTGAAGATGATTTGGCCCCAAATGCACAGCTCCAGCTAACAAATTTTTATGTGCATTTTCAGTGAGCAAGCTATGAAAGCTATGAATTAYAAGGCAAAAACAAGTGTTCTGTTTTGGTTAGTCTGCTATCTGATAATAAATTATGCGTGTTACTTACCTTGTCTTTTATTATATAAATGTGTACCCAGACTGCTTCCCTTCATGCAAAAGAATTGATTAGGAAGATAATTTCTGAGAAACCTAAAGTTAAAATACAGTTAATCTTGAGCAAGTCATAAGCTTTGAAAAGCAGTTAGCACTCACTTGAACAGTTAGCTGCCATGCAGTTAGTTTTCCTTACTGCCATTAAATCCTATTTGTCAGTTGTTTTGTGAACTCAGACGCTTCTGAATAGTGGGTTTGCATATGTCTTTAAATGCATTTCCTAGTATTTTCTCAAATGTTTGAAGTTGGGCCGTCAACTTCTCTAGTGGATCTACCCCTGGATTGAAGCCCATCACTTTCCACATTTCTGTGTTAAAGTGAGAGACTTAGTATTTTTCAAATTGTGGGCATGTGGAGGAATATATAGCATAGAATAGTATGTTAATTCTAAGAACATGTATTGAATCATGAAAATGAGAACAAGATTGAGCCTGTGATGTGTATTGCCTTTTCTGAAGGCTTTGTTGACTGTATAGGGAGCCTAAACTCTTAATTCAGGAATGAGATTAGAAGTTCAGAGTTACAGAGTGTAAATATATCCCAAAATGCATTGAAGTAGTGCTGATATTTGTTTATTTTAACTTACTACCAACATCAAGGCCAGTGGCAAAAAGAAACTTAGCAAAGCTGAACGACTGAGATTACAGAAAGAAGAAGAAGAAAGGAGGCTGAAAGAGGAAGGTACTGTGTACTTCATTTACAGGGAATGTAATTGCACAGAATTGCTAATTTTACTGGAATGGAAAGAATGCAACCTCCCAAACTACGTATGTGCTTGTATCTACATTCTGTTTCACTTAAGAAATACAAATGATTCATCCCTCTTCTCTTCAGTGGACYAAATTCTGTGTTGCAACAGCGCCACACATCTCACTTTCCTTTAGGAATGTGGGATGAGGATGTTTGGAAGATTTAGAATTTTTCTCTCTCTCATACRTTTACCTTTTAAAATATTCCCAACAGGTAGAAATACAATGCTTTGAACTTTTTCTCTCCCCTCGAGCCTAGTTATTGGTAAACAAGAGAAGTAAACAAGAGAAATCTCCGACAAGGAATTTTTGCAGAGAAGACCAATAGAATATTTTTATTGTCAGTATGCTACTTCATTAGGGGCAGGACCATGGATTTGTGGATTTTAGTACTGTGATTCAAATTAATTGGACTCGTTTGGAAGCTTTCTGGGCAATGAAAGATGTTTGTGGTGTGCGTTACTGCAGTTATTTTGCTATTACAACTAATAACAAAATAATTTGTCTGTTTTTATTAAGCAAAATATGATTATGCTATTGATATGTTTCCCAATCTTCAGAGGAAGCCCGACTGCAGGCTCAGCAAGAGGAAGCAGCAAGACTTGAAAAGGAGAGACTTGAACGAGAACAGAGGGAAAGGCTTGAGGCAAAAGTTAGTTCACACTCMACTTAATAATTATTGAAAGATTCTAATCCTTCTGTTTTAAAACTTGTGATGAGATCTGTAAAACTTTAGTAATTTAGTGTGAGAATGAAAAGGAATTGCCTCCTGTCCTCAGTGTTGTTGGGAAGAAAGTGTAGGAAACTTTCCAACATTGCTTAGTCAAAATTAATCATGAAAAATCTATCCAAGCCACTGAAAGCTGCTCTTGTATGAGATCTCACAAAATGAGAAGGTAGTAAGTTGAATTAATAATTAAATAAGGCACAATCCATGTAAAGAGAAATGGCACTGAAATTTTTTCTAAGCCAATATTTGGCTGAGTATTGCTTTGTTTTAGAAAGACTCACAGAGATGAACATCTTGCCTGTTTTTGATACCTAAGGGGTGTTAGGCGAGATGTATTAATTTTTTGTCTGTGCTTGTATATATGTGTATATTCAAATTTRGATGTTTATAAATATGAGCAGACTGGAATTCAGGACAAAATCTGATAGGTAATACTTAATTTTTTTTGTGTGTGTTTTTTTTCTCCTAGAAAGAGGTAAATGGCAAAAATTTTGCTTTTCTGTAGATATTATCTCACAAAAGGTCACTCCTGCTTGTGCTTCTTTTCCTTCACATAGTATTTTTCCCCTAGAAAGAAAAGAGGAATTTTAAATCATAGAATTAGAAGGGAAAAATAATGTCTCTCACAGTTTCTTCCAACATATACTTACATTTTTGTTCAGCTCTGAATAGAGGTAGTTCCTTGGTGATTAAATGGAAACTGTTCAAATGAGAGGATAACAATCATATGATGCATTGTTTGTCATATGACTCAGCAATTATTGTGATGACTATAATATATTGCTAACTCTTGCAACCTTCTGAATTAAATGTAAAAATAAAAATTTTAGTATTTGGGTTACTTAAATGATAACCCATTCAGATATCTCAAATACTTTTATTTGATATAATTGCAGGAAATAAACCAGAATTTTAATTCCTGTCTTTGATGTATGCATTTTTAATAGGATCAAGAGCGAAGGGAGTCTGAACTTGTCGAACTTTGTTCACTAGAAGAGAAGTTTGTGTCTGCAGAACAATGGAGAACGGATTATAGAGCATATGCAAAGGTAAACTTGTTTGCCAGATCTGCCCAGTTTCATAAGGTTAGACAATGAAGAGACTTTAGGCTATGTCTCTATTACTGGATCCAGGAATGCTTCGTTTCTTGAGTTTAGGTTTGTGTGATGACTGTATTTGAAGTCCTCTCTCAAGGTAGGACTTGGACATGCACATTTTCTTCTATGCGCTATACTTTGACTTCTATGGAAAAGAAACTCAGCCATGTCAGCCAGAAAGGGGCCTAATATGAAGAAGATAGGTACCTAGGCTCGATGATCAAAGTATTAGAACCCTACAGCTTATCCCAGCAGTGAAGTATAATTGTAGTTTCAGRTGTTCTGGTATTTTTCCTTTCTTATTTATTTATTTATTTTAGTTAGTTCTAATTTAAAATATTTCAAGGGAAAAAACAAACCTCTGTCATGGCTTTAAAATMTTTTTGTGGAATTTGAGCCAACAGGCCACATTTGTTCCAGTGATTCGTGAATATCATTTGAAGAGAGAATGGCCATACTTTTGGAAGGAAACAGCAGAAAGCTGAGTCATATATTAAATACTAGAAATTTATGRAAATGCAGCTAAGAGTTAATGTCAGTAATTTATTTTGACATACATGGAGTTTGTATTATCACCCAATAATACTGTACACCTATAAAGTTAAATAATAAGGTATGGAAAAGCACTAGTAGCACATTTTGCTCTTACAATTCTGTCCTGTAGAAACATTGTTCAGTGGCTGTCTGATAATGATATTTGGTTAACTTTGTTCCAAATGAGGTTAAATATACTTGTAGACACAAGTATATTTAGTATGCATTTGTAGACACAAGATTTTTCCCTTTTGTCTTGTATATCACTTAATCACTTGCAAAGCTACTGCAGGACAAATTTAGTATCATAGGATAAATCATTTTGGAACCGACTTTTGAAATGCGTCTAGTTAAAAATTCCTACTCAAATTAAGGAGAACTCTAAAGCTGGATCGAGTTGCTCAGTTGGGTTTTAAAACTCTCTAAGGATACAGATACCACAGTATCTGTGGGCAACCTTGTTTGACTGCTTTACCAGTAATTTTCTTTTTTTATATTCAATTGGAATTCCCCTTGTAACAGCTTGTGACCATTGCCCCTTTTTCCTTATGCGTTACCCTTGTGCACCTCTGAGAAAACTTTGCCCCCGCCCTCTCTGTAACCCCTCCGTAAGTAGGGGTAGATTGCAGTTCGCTCCTCCCTTAGCCTTTTCGTCCCCAGGCTGACGAAGCGAGCTCGCTCGGCCTTTCCTCGTACGACGTGCTCCAGTCTCCTAACTGTCTCAGTGGCCTTCCTCTGGACTCTCCCACTCCCCACTCTATCTCGTGTGTTGAGAGGCCCAAAACTGGACACAGTGCTCCAGGTGTGGCCTCATGAGGGCTGTGTGGAGGGAATGGTGGTTTCCTTTCACTTGTCCCGTTACGCTTTTGCTTTTGTAGCCCAGTGCTGTTAGCCTTCGCAGCCACAAGGGTGCACTGCAATAACTTCACAATCACAAGTCACGACACATTTGCGTTATTTTTAATACCTTTTTTTAGTTGATGACAAGCTCTGACTTTATTACCTTTCTCAACAAGAGACTCTGGCAGTCGTTTTGAAAGAGTACAGTTGGTGTTTAGGGATGTTTCTGAAAAGTATTCCTTAGAATGGGAAAGATAAGAAATTTGGGGTTTGAAAAGTAATGACACAGTATAACCATTATTTTAAAAATCAGTCTTCACTTATAATGCAGATAAATTTATGAAAAATACTAGCATTTACATTAATCTGTTAAGAATGTTTAGGGTGAAGAAAAGGTATATTAGCGTGTGATAAGTTTCAGAATTAATTTCTAATTAATTTAAATTCTGATTAACAGATACATATTTTTATGGGATTTACCCTTTTTCTTAAAGAACAAATGCTGTCATTTTTAAGGATATGCTTTCCTAATGAAGAAATTGAATYTCTATTTTAAGCACAAAGATCTAAATAGAAAGAAATTTTGACTGGATGTTTTTGTTACTGAAAATTGATCAATCTTTTTTACAGGAGTTTTCAGTCCACTGAGCACTTAGYTACCTATTGTTACTCCTTTTAAAGTCAGTGGAAATTGTTGTAGAAGTGGCTAGGAATACAGTTACACAAGAGTTACGCTTTAAGAAAGTCCATTTTACTTACACTGTGACATAATCTTCAGTAACATTGTTTTATTAACCTTCACAGTATACAGAGAGGCAAGATTTTGTTATTATCATTATTACATGGATGAAAAAATTATAGTTTATAAGCTGATCCAGTGAACCAAAATGAGGCTTGCGCATAGAGTCAGGTGGGTTTAACCTGTAGTTGTCGACTTTATTTACATTAAATATGTCCAATAATTGATTTGGAAATAAAATGGAAAAAACAATGATTATTCTGTCCTTTTCACATTCTCACTAGAGGTTTCTGCAACAGCTGTTGCTGCTAAGGATGAGGAAATTGCCTGCAGAGGAAAGAGGAACAAACATGTTGGGTTAGAAATCTCTTCAGCAACTGTATTGTCAATGGAAGAATTTTCAGTTTTGCTGTCAGTATCAATTTTGTTGGCATATCTAAATTTGCTGGCAGCTTGGGAACCACCTGCCTCTTCCACCTGCACCAGTTCCTCATTTCTGTTCTCTGTCATTTATTCTTTCACCCCCTCATTTGTGTCAAATACTGTATTAGGTTTTTTTTGAAGACATGCAAGTTCTACCTAGGAGAACAGAAACCACTGATAGACTGAGTAAGAATAAGCAGCAAGTGTTAGGTGGACAGAAGTATCTTAACACATTGGTATGAAAGTAAGGTGGTTTTATCTGGCATAAGTATCACTAATAAGCCATGTGATGTAACAGTACTGTTTAGATGCAGGTGAATGTTTGTATTGCTGTATTTCTCTTTCAGAATCCTTTCATTTCTTTTATTAATAATGCTTATTTGTACCACATGTCCCTATCTACCTATCTTTTGAACTTTTTCTGTAGTGGGAGCATTACATTGGTTGTGATGGAAATCCTGACCCAACTGTGCTACAGGAAATAAATACTTTCATGAGCTTATGGCGTGAAGATCAAAAGAAAGACATTCAGTTTGTGATGGAGAAGGGAAAAGAAGTGCTAAATGTAAGTGTTAAAATGGCATTCCTCAGTTTAAGGTCACCAAACTTACCATTAATATCCTATTTATTTATTTTTATTATTTTTTTTTTGTTTACAGGCAAATGACTGAATTTGGCCATGATGTTCAATAGTCAGTTGTATTTCCGCAATTTTCCCCTTTTGTCTTACAGGTTCATTGTTAGATATAAAGAAGAATACTATTGACTTTAAATATGCAGTGCTTTTAAGGGTATATGTGTACATTGAACATTGCATATGTACATGAACATGACATACGCAATGTTTCCACACTTGGCTTAATGCAAAATCTTGTATTCCAACATCCATCTTCCTTGCTATCTATGTTTTAAAAAGTCTTGACCCTGAGCATAGGGGCTCAGTGAACAGAAGCCTCATAGTGCATCTACATCCTGTAAAGTGTAATGTAAGAGCAGGAATTCCAAAAATGTGATCCACCAACTGCTAATGGTTTGTGAGGCAATTGTAAACAATTTGTAGCTGGTGAGTAAATATAGGACTTTATTTTCATTTATGATAATCCTATAGTGTTATTCAGAAAGTTAAGTGGTGGCTTGTAGAAATTGGGGCTGAAATTTGCATGCATAATACAAGTTTTGGTGGGCGGCTGTGGTTCTCGGTGTTAGACTTCCCATCTTGCAGTACTTGCTGGGTGCTCTATTGCAATTTCCATCTTGAGCATACTGCTGTTTCCTCAGCCAGCAGGGAATATGCTATCTCCCCGCAAAACATTTTAGTAGCTAACTTCTCCGTTTCTCTTTTACACTGCAGCCCAACCACAAAGCCTAGTAATTGCTCACTCCCTTTCCTTCTTGCTACCCTTCTCCCTGCTATCATTTCTTTCCCTGCAATGCACACTTATTCCCCCTCCTCCATCTGTCCCCTCCAACCCTGAAGCAGTCACAGCTGCTTCCTGTTGTGTAAATGTATACTACCTTGCCCCGTATGGTCAACAGGGCATTATAATACTTATCATTGTATAAGATASACATTTTTGTTTCACTCCTGTTGAAAATGCAAGATGATGTCAAAAAGTATTAAAGATCGTGTGTACTCTCTTAGTCTGAAACACTTGAGCTTTTCCCTCCTGCTCTACAAATGTTTTGGAGAAAACTATTAAGTATTCAGAACTGTGAGATCATGTATCTCAGCAGATTCTAGTTGATGGAGACCTCCTCACTATTGAGGCAGACCACGTTAAAGATGAAATGTAAAAACAGTGATAATGCTGCTTATAATTTTGCTGCTGCTTTGCACACTTTAATGGGCAGTAGCACTGCAAGTCCATGGGCTGAAAGTAAGGGCAGTCTGGGATGTCTGAAAGGGAGGCATAAAATATAATCTAACTCTTCCTCTTTTCAGCATCATCACAGTTCTGCAAGTCTTGGAGAGCATGGGATAAAGAGATGGCAAACAATTTGTCTTTGCAGTGGTATCTCTCCTTTTCTCTGTAAAACCAGCATTTCTCATACACATTGATCTTCAGACTTCATTTTAAAAATCCTGTTTAATGCTGTTCTGTGAACTGTTTACCGGGGTCTCAGAGAGCACAAATTGTCCATAGCCCTCCATCGTAAACTCTGTTGGCTGACTTCTTAGAATTTTTCTGATGGTTTCTTCACTTTCTATGAGGGTTAATCTTTATTTAACTTCCCTTTCCCTCGAAGTTATGTCTATGTTTTGTACTTTTGGTAGCAGAAAGGTGTTTCAAATATAGGAGTATTTTAATATTTTCCTTAATAATTTGGTGGTCAGCCTGAAGTAGTAGTTTTAAAAGTTTAGTGAACTGTTTTATCTACTGTCATCTTCATTTTGAAAGCCAAGAAGACGTTTTAAAATGCTAATTTCCCAATCATTTTATTGTTATCATTCAGCCACTTTGAAACCATAAACTTTGCCATAAAGAGACTTAAACTCATTTTTTCTTCTCTTACGGATGATAGACACTGACTTCCTATGGTAATTACTCTGTTAAGTAATATGTTGCTGCATTTCTGGTATGTTTTCTGAGATGTTTCATAGTAGCAGTTACAATACATAACAGTAACAAGTGTGATCTGTTTGCTCTCTTATGGCTGATATTAGTTTCTGATGGTTGTCACTGAGTAAAACAGGTCAGTTAATATTTTCACAATATAGTGACAACTCTGGAGCAAAAAAAAGCAATCTGTATAGGTAATGTGAGGCAAATTTGTCCATTCTGTGCAACATTTATTAACAGTAATAGGTGTAATTTGTAGATAAGAAGTGAATAATAATAAAAATCTTATCAAGGGAGTTGAACTTGGGTTTAATAGGCAATACACCAATAAATACAATGGTAATGAAAGACTTTTAGTAATAGATGAATGTCAAGAATTTTTGGCCAGTCAGATATTCTTTAATTCTACACAAGCATTTAGATGTTAGATATTATCATTTAATGGAGAGCAATGTTATCACAGAGTTCCAAACTTCACATTAAGGATTGTTCTGAGAATTAAAATGTAACTGCTGCATGTCTCACTGTTAGATTTTTTTTAAAAAAATATTTCATATTTGAGATTATTACTATGGAAAAAATGTTTCAAAAATAAGATTGTAGAAATAGCTTTTCATTAAAACTAATTTTTGACTAAAGCTTTCTTCATATGACCAGCTGGTCCAGTCAGTGGTTTGTGTTCTAAGCTAAAATTCCACAGCCCCTAGGTTAATGAATGAAGGAACTGGACTAGAGGAATAAAGGCAAACTTTCTCCTAGAATTTCCACTGTCTGTTTTGTATGATCGACTGTCTAGCTTTGATAATGCTGCCTTAGTACAATTTATAATGCTGTAGAAAGATTTGCTCTAACCAATGTATGTTTAGATACAAAAGAAGCAAATTTGCCTTGGTTTTATAACAGAACACACAGTATATTAGGGATGGCATCAAAACAGAAGTACATTTTGTCATATATATCTTCCAGTTAATTGAGAAGTTGCAGCTTCTTTTATTGGACACACCACCAAATGAGATAACGGAAAAAGAAATAGTTCAGTACCAGGAAACAATTTTGGACTTGCAGAATCTTCTTCATCAAAAGTACAATGGAGCAACAGAACATCTGCTAAAAGTAAGTAAAATTTACAACTTTAAGTTCCAATGTAAACAACGTATACAAGTCAGCTAGAAGTATTTTGTTACAGTGGTTGTTTTTGTTTATTTTTATGTTCTCACAGGGATTAGTATTTGAGTTTCCAGATGATGTATACAACAGATTCCAGACTGGTATTTCTTCAATACTTCTGTAAATCTTAGCTTGCATCCCAGTTAAAATTCCCATCATAAAGCATTTAATATCCAATTACTGACAATTTTTGTGAGATCTGAAGAGGTTAGAAGTAAGGGTACCCTTGTGAAATTTCTTCCCTATTTCCCCTCTGTGATTTAATTTAGAAGATACTTGATTATACAGAAAATTGCAAGTGCACAAAGCAAGTTCTAAGGCTACCTTGTGTAAATTTTTTATATGAGTTCATACGATTAATTTCTTAAAAAGTTAAAGTCTTGGCAAAACAATGACGAATATTTAAACAAGAAAATTAAAACATACTTGGGAATAGGTTTTCTGTATTGCATATATAGATAGTGATCTTGCTTCCTGTTTTAAACATCATTTTTAGTGTGTAGTCATACAAGTACATATGCTTAGCAAAAGAATATTGCTGGAGGAAACAAAAAAAAGAAAGTATAAGAGGATTAGTGAAAAATTTGTATGTTGAAAGTCCCATGAGCCAGCAGCGTGCCCTTGTAACCAAGAAGGCCAATGGTCTCCTGGGGTGCATCAGGAAGAGTGTTGGCAGCAGGTGGAGGGAGGTGATCCTGCCCCTCTACTCAGCCCTGGGGAGGCCTCATCTCGAGTACTGGGTCCAGTTCTGGGCTCCCCAGTACAAGAGAGACATGGAGCTACTGGAGAGAGTCCAGCGTAGGGCTACGAAGATGATCAGAGGGCTGGAGTATCTGCCCTATGAGGAACAGCTGTGAGAGTTGGGCTTGTGTAGCCTGGGGAAGAGAAGACTGAGGGGGGATCTTTTCAATGTCTATAAGTACCTTAAGAAGGGAAGTGTCAGGGGAATGGCCTGGATTCTTTTCAGTTGTCCCATGCGACCAGACAAGAGGCAATGGGCACAAACTGAGACACAGGCAGTTCCGCCTGAATGTGAGGGGGAATTTCTTCACTGTGAGAGTGACGGAGCCCTGGACCAGGTTGCTCAGAGAGGTTATGGAGTCTCCTTCTCTGGAGATCTTCAAGGCCCGCCTGGATGCAGCCCTGTCTAACATGCTCTAGGTGACCCTGCTTGAGCAGCGGTGTTGGACTAGATGATCTCCGGAGGTCCCTTCCAACCTCAGCCATTCTGTGATTCTGTGAAAAACCTTCTGTAAATTAAGAAGTGTTACACACTCCATTGTCTTTAGTGAGTCTAGATCAAACTTCTAATGTCACTGTCATCTAACAAGTTTTATACTGACAAAATGTAATCTGTGCAGTGACTGTAGCATAGGAGTACTTCTTTGCTCAGTAAGCTCTTGATTTTGCTTCTGCTGAGAAGTATTCTTGAAGGCAAATGATTAAGGAAGATAAGCAGTACCATGAAGATGACAGTGAAAGACCCTGTATTTGGCAGTATTTTGACTGACAGAATTGATGCTATCCAAGGAAGGAAAAAGAACATTAAGTTACAACAAATAGATTTGAATTTGTAACTGTCATGTTTTAGCACATAAATGCTACATATCTGACCTTGATCTGGTGTATTTTTATTCCTATATGTGTTTTTGATTTATTCTGGGGTAAATTTAAGTAAATGAAAACAATGTAAATAAGAAAGAAATTTGATTTAATCAGCAGATTCTTTCTTTTTTTGTAGACAGATAGTATGTCTGAAGATTCCAGCAGTGGAAATATGCAGGTGGTCATAAAGGATAAAAATATTACACTCTGTATTTGGGCAAATCTGAAGAAGAATATAAGGTACAGCATACTAAAACTCTTATTTGAAGTGATGTCTAGCTTTGTCTATCTGGTTAAAGTAATACCAAACATCAGTTTCTGGTAAACTTTTTAATATTGAATATTATTTATTCTACAGGCTCAAACATAGATTTCATAGTGCCTTCTTGCTAAGGAAGGTACTGGTTCTATCAGAGTTTCATTTTAAAGGAGATGGAGTGTTTTATAGATCTATGTGTATGGAGAGATGTGTAACTATAGCTCTCTCTATATAGCTATACCTATATAGATATAGCTCTTTAAAATACTACGGTAGAATGTTGTTATTGACAGAACAACTTTTAAAGTCTAGTTAAAGAGCAAAAGAGTAAAACTTGTGCAGAGAATTGAAATTCCTTTGAAAACAAATTTTTTTGCTGATGCATTAAAATAATTTCTAAGCTATTAGAGTTTTTTGCAAGTGCTGAATGGTGCTTTGTGCTTATTCCTCTGTTAAGAAAAAGATTCTACAAGCCTGAGATGCAAATATCTTCAAGATTTGATTTTGAATCTAGAATTATTGATTGAATTGCCCTTTAACTGATTTTTTAGTAAAATTTTGAGCAGATTTTCTATTCCCAAATATGAGGAATAAAGCAGTAAGGGGTCCTCAGTAAAGTCCTTTTCTGGTTTTGGTAAGGGAAAATTTCCTTCTCATAAGCTTTGCTATGGTAGCTATAAGGTTGGATTTGAGGACTGTCAGACTGACCTGCAACATGCACCCTTTTGGTGAAGTGTTACAGCCTTTCGGTCAGCTTAGGGAAGTAGCTATAGTTTRTACCCCAGAATTTAGAAAACAATTATGCTTTAGTATTAGATTTTTAAAACTGTGACCATCTGAATCATCCAGAAGAATCAGAAAATAAGTATTATGCAAATAATTTTGATTTTGGTTAGGTGGGAATTGCAATGAGCAAGTAAAGAAGGAGGATTAAATATTTACTCTGACAGATCATAAAATCATAGAATCAGTAAGGTTGGAAGGGACCTCTGGAGATCATCTAGTCCAAACCCCCTGCTCAAGCAGGGTCACCTAGAGCATGTTAGACAGGGTTGCGTCCAGGCGGGCCTTGAAGATCTCCAGAGAAGGAAACTCCACAACCTCTCTGAGCAACCTGGTCCAGGGCTCTGTCACTCTCACAGTGAAGAAATTCTCCCTCATGTTCAGGTGGAACTTCCTGTGCTTCAATTTCTGCCCATTGCATCTTGTCCTGTCACATGGGACAACTGAAAAGAGTTTGTCCCCGTCCCCTTGACACCCTCCCTTCAGGTACTTATAGACATTGAAAAGATCCCCCCTCAGTCTTCTCTTCCCCAGGCTGAAGAGGCCCAGCTCTCACAGCCGTTCCTCATAGGGCAGATACTCCAGCCCTCTGATCATCTTCGTAGCCCTACGCTGGACTCTCTCCAGTAGCTCCATGTCTCTCTTGTACTGGGGAGCCCAGAACTGGACCCAGTACTCGAGATGAGGCCTCCCCAGGGCTGAGTAGAGGGGCAGGATCACCTCCCTCCACTTGCTGCCAACACTCTTCCTGATGCACCCCAGGAGACCATTGGCCTTCTTGGTTACAAGGGCACATTGCTGGCTCATGGTCAATTTGTCATCCACCATCACTCCCAGGTCCTTCTCTGCAGAGCTGCTCTCCAGCAGGTCAGCCCCCAGCYTGTACTGTTACATAGGGTTATTCCTTCCTAGGTGCAGGACCCTGCACTTGCCCTTGTTGAGGTGAGACTGACCGGCCTGTAGTTGCCTGGATCCTCCTTCCTGCCCTTCTTGAAGATGAGTGACTCTGGCTTTCTTCCAGTCCTCAGGCACCTCTCCAGTTCTCCAGGACCTGTCAAAGATGATGGAGAGCAGGTTGGCTCCCTCAGTACCCATGGGTGCATCCAATCAGGGCCCATGGATTTGTGGATGTCTAGCCTGCCCTGAAGGTCTCTAATCCTATCCTCCTCGACCAAAGGAAAGTCTTCCCTTCTCTGGACTTTCTCCCTCATGTCCAGGCTGCAGGATTCCTGAGGGCTGCCCTTAGCAGTGAAGACTGAAGCAAAGAAGGCATTCAGTAATTCTGCCTTCTCTGCATCCCTTGTCACCAGGGCCCCCGCCCCATTCAGTAGCGGGCCCACATTTTCCCTAGTCTTCCTCTTGCTACTGATGTATTTGAAGAAGCCCTTCCTGTTCTCCTTGACATCCCTTGCCAGACTCAATGCCAACTGGGCCTTAGCCTTCCTCGCTGCATCTCTACATACTCTGACTGCTTCTCCCAGGTAGCCTGTCCCCTCTTCTACATTCTGTGTACTTTCTTCTTCTATTTGAATTTGGCCAGGAGCTCCTTGCTCATCCATGCAGGTCTCCTGCCCCTTTTGCTGGACTTCTTACTCATAGAGATGCACCACTCTTGAGCTTGGAGAAAGTGATGTTTGAATAGTAGCCAGCTCTCCTGAACCCCCCTTCCTTCTAGGGCCTTAACCCATGAGACTCCACCAATTAGGTCCTGAAGTCCAGGGTTGCAATCCTGCTTGTTGCCTTAATTCTTTCCTGCCGGCTACTGAACTCCACCATCTCATGGTCACTGCAGCCAAGGCTGCCCCCAACCTTCACACCTCTAACCAGTCCCTCTCTGTTGGTAAGGACAGGGTCCAGCAGGACACCTTTCCTTGTAGGCTTCTCCACCGTTTGCAACAAGAAGTTATCATCAATGTATTGCAGGAGCCTCCTGGACTGTCTGTGCCTTGCTGTGTAGTCCGTCCAGCAGACGTCAGGGTGGTTGAAGTCCCCCAAGAGAATCAGACCTCCAGCTGTCTATAGAAGGCCTCATCAACTTCCTGTTCAGGTGGCCTGTAGTAGACACTCCCAACAGTGTCCCCCATGTTAGCCTGCCCTTTGATCTTTACCCATAAGCTCTCAACTGACTCCTCTTCCTCCACCCCTAGGCAGAGCTCGATGCATTCCAGTTGCTCTCTCTCATAAAGAGCAACTCCACCGCCTCGCCTTCCTGGCCTGTCTCTCCTAAAAAGCACATATCCATCCATGGCAGCATTCCAGTCATGAGAGCTATAAATGAAAGAACCTAACTTTACAAATTAGATACTTGATTTGATACAAGGTTGATCTCTCTTAGCTTGTCTCCTACATTGTCACAGTGATTGGTGGATGTGTAATATATTATCAGAATTACCTTTATGTCTATGTATCTCTTTGGGTTTTGTGTGGGAGATGCTGAGATTCATGTAGTGCAGGTAACTACTCACTTTTTACCTATGTAGGGTTTTGTCCATTGAATATATCTGTTCTACCGTAAGTATGCTATGTAGAACAGCTGACATCTGATTTTTACCTCACTCTCTCCCTAGCTGGGACCATTACGTTTTTGTAGCTCTTTATCCCTGTAATGCAGTTACAGTTTTTCTGGAGAAGCTTAATGACTACTGTCAATACAGGGCATGAAGGAAGTGTATGGTGACCACTAACTTTTTTTTCTTCAACTCTGTTTCTGAAACTATGCTGCATGGCAAAAGTGAATTTAGGTGATGCTTAATGTGGAAGAGCAATTTGAATACTCATTAAGAATATGGTACACACATAAAAATAAGTCATGCTAATTTTACTGGAGAAGTAATTTATTAAACAATTATTTACAGGTTCAAAAATCATGTGTTTTGTGATGTGCAGCATGGATTTGATCTTCCTAAGTCACTGGCTGTGATCAGTGTTGCTGTTCGCATATTTCACACTCATTACGATCATGTATCTCCACTTTGGCTACAGTGTCAATGTGCACCAAAGTTGAAAACCTTAGATAGCAAAGACATAACTGTGGATTCAGAAGAGAATGTAGAAAAAGCAGAAGAGGAGGAACAGAAGGCCAAAGAAGAGCCGAGTGCACCCACTGAAGAAGAAACGCATTCTGATGAGATAAAGGTAGGGAAAAAAAAACATCGCAGAAGCATCTTCTGTAATGCTATTACTCGAGGCTCTGTTGCAGAGTTAAAAGTTCTAAACGTGTTCTGTGCCTAAGWGTTCTTCAAGCTTTTCAGGTAAGTCCTCATCTTTGTAATGATGTGCCATAAACCTTCACAGAGAGGGGAAAGAGGAATGATCAAAGACTGTCATACAAAGGGTATTAAGGGAAGTTTTGATAAGATACTGTATTTGGCACGAGGATTAGTCATCATTTTGTTAGACTGGGATCTAGCCATGAGGAGCATTGGATGCTGTTGTAAGAAATTTCTATAAATACATGTCAGGGTAAATAAGTTCTGCTTCTAAGAAATTGATAGTCTCATAAAATCATTGCAGGAGTCTGATATTAGAAAAACTTATGGAGTCTAAAATAGGATTTAGTGTGTTCAGTACATCTTCATTTTGATATTATTTAGTTACTCAGTTTCTGTATGTTGAAGCTTTTGCCACCAGAGGGCTTTCAAAGTACAGTTTCTGGCTGTATGATTCTCTTATTCTGGCTGCTTTAATGGAATATGTTGGCTTTGGGTATCAGGAGGGTTGTTTGTTTGGATTGTTTTGGTTTGGGTCTTTTACTTTTCATATCTCTGACCTGCAGATAAATGACTCGGGTTCTGTATCTAAAATTTATTCACGAATGACTGTAAACTGTCATGTATTATGCCTTCTTAACATGTTTGCAGCGGTGCTCTGTGTCCTCCTCCTTTTCAGCCCCCAACACCTTTGCAGTGAATAAATTCTTGAAGTCCTTTTTTACTTTATTCCTGTTTCCTCTTTTGGGTGACAGAATTTGTCTTTTAGCACTTTTCCCTTAAATTTTTCAGACTTGCTTCAAGCTCAACATTTTGCTCTTCCTCCTTTTGTTTTCCAGGTCTTACTCTTCTTTTCTCCATCAATCTTTGTGATTTTCCTGGTCCCTCTCAGACTCCACTTCTCGCAGCTATTGCAGTCACTTGTTCTGTCTGATTCTGCCTTGAGTTCCCCCACATGTATGTGTAAACACTTCCTTTCCCCTCAACTTCTGTCCTGTTTCAAGAGCTGCACATTCTTCCTACTTGCCTGCTGACATACACAGAACACAGGAGGCGCCTTTCCCTAGATTCACGTGCATGGATCACATGCAGAAATGCCATTCTTCTACTGCTGTGCTTGCAGAGGAGTCTGTTATGACAGAGATCTCTTCATATCTGAGTTGCAAATTTGCCTAGAAATCTAGGGCAATGTTTTGAAAATAATTTCATTGTGACTCTGAATTCAGTCTGGACTTAAGTTTTCTTTGTGTCACTCTTCTAGCTACAAGCRTAAACCTACCCTTTGTGCTCACACACCACTAAAATGGTTTTAAATACTTGTTTGGTGCTTTGGAATGGAATTTGCTGTGAAAATGTTACTGTATGTTTATCTCCATGTACTTATCTAGTTCTAAAGCTGACGACTTAGCCAGCTAAATGATTTCTCTGCAGATTTAACCTTGATAGTCCTATACTAAAAMCTTGACCCTGTAGTAAGATCTGTGCAAATGTTGCTGCAGGGATGRAACTGTACTGTTTTTCCTTGGGCTTTGCTTTGAAGGAGGTGCTACCCTTTTTTAAAAAGAATTGTGTCTGTCTCTGTCTAGTGAAAAAACATCTTTTGCTTTTTATATAGAATGCTAGCTCATTCCAAGAAAATACCARTAGCATAGCTGATATAAGTGAGAAGACAGAAGAGGAAAGTGAGAAGAAATCAGAAATCCTTGACATATTATCACAAGGTATTTGTTTAGTTTTTATGTGCAGCATTGCAAAACKAATT
Source organism: Rhea americana (assembly GCF_003343005.1). NCBI lineage: Eukaryota > Metazoa > Chordata > Aves > Rheiformes > Rheidae > Rhea > Rhea americana. The sequence goes on from NW_028187088.1 coordinate 103,460, forward strand.
TTAAATGTGTTGTTTTACTTAGAGAAATATTGTTATATGAATGGAACAAAGATTATAAATATATTAGKGTCATGATAACACTTTAGTTTCATCAGCATTTCTATTAGTAATTGTTACAAGAGGAGGTAGAGAAAAAGAATAGGTAAGAAGATGGATTTTGTCCCTGCAGGCTGAGTGTTTAAGGGTATTTGAGACGGACAATCTTTATAAATCCACCAGTCTATTTGGTGAGAGTGACTTTTCTATAMGGTAATGAATCAAGTGTGCATAATAATGTGTACTCAGGTACTGTAGGTGTTACTGAGTTTTACTTAAATGTGTGCTTAAAGAAAGATACATACTGAAGTACTTTGTTAAAAGAAACTCTCCTCCCAATAGCGAAAACTGTTTATTTAGCCTGCATAAGTTACAAATTTCTTCAGTATTGAGGTGCCTTTTGATTCATAAGCTTATGAATTTTCTTTTTGCACTGTCTTAAATAAAATGACTGCAAATTATTCAGCATAGATTGGCTGAACTGTACAGCATCACACTTGTTTTAAAAGTACTACTACTACTGAGCACAATCMCAGTAACCAAATCCTCAGACTACTGCCCAAAGGCTATCGAAACAGGGTAGTTTTCCGGAGTGTATATAAAGGACTTATGCATTATTCAGTGGCATTTGCTATTTTATTTATTTCTGTAAGACTGAATATCCCTACTCTAGTACTAAGTGTGTACTCAGAAATATAATAATTATACCTGTATGTCTTCAAGCCTACCTTCATAAGGAAAGTCAGCTTATGAAATCATGCTGTGGCTGGCATGCTGATAGTTTGCAAATCCACTCAACCAAATTTCAAAATGGAGTTTAAAAGTTTCCACAAATTCAGTGAAAACAGGTAGCCACATAGAAGAGAAAAAAGAAGAGCAAAATCGGGAATGCAAGAACAGGGAAAACAACAGGAACTACTGCAGCTTCTTCTCTGAATTTAACTTTGTTGAATCAATGTTAAAAAATTAATTTTACTTGGGAGGGCATATAGGGTTGTTTTTTTCTGGGGGGGTAAACATTTAATTTTTTTTTAATTGTTATCATCTTGAAAAGCAAGTTCAAGTGCACACTACCACCATGACTGGTAATAAAATGTTTTCTACTTCCTTTAAATCTTCTGCTGTAAATAACTGCAAAAGGAGCTTATGCTGTAGTGTGAATACAGTAGAGTAAAAATTCTGCATAATGCTAATAAATGCAAATAATCTGGTATTAATATAAAATTAACAATACTCATTTTTAAAGAACTTGAAGATAACTTGCATAGATATTTGTAATTTGTTCAGATCATCTCACTTCTTAAAATGTAATTTTTATAACATTTATAGTAGCTGTTATTACATTATTGAACTCTTTTTGGTGCTTGTAAAAATAACTTGCTTTCTTTTTCTGTAACATCTAGTAAAATGTTTTATGTGTTTGCTTATTTATTTGTTTTTAATAAAACATTTTTAGGTGTTCTGTCCATGGCATTTGTGCCTTCTAAAAAATGTTTCAGTTAATTGAGTAAAACTTAAGTGTATACAAGTTGGGGTGTGTGTTTAATATATATAAAATCTCTCTCTTTATAAAAATATACATTTAATATCTATATATTACACATATATAAATAGTATTACAAATTATCTTTGTTATCTGAAAATATTGTTTCACACATTAAACCCCTTTTGCTCTTCTTAAATATTATCTGTCTTTCACCTTCYGCATGTAGCCTGTGTTTGTCTTATGTCTTTTTATTTTCCTCATTATTTCTTTTTATGCCAGTACAGCTTTACTGGCCCTGGCTAGGATATGGTCTTGTGTACTTGTGAMATTATTCTACAATTACTGATAGACTCATTTTTGTCAATATAATGCTGAAGCTGTAAGATGTATTTTGAAAWATTGCAAAGTTAGAGCAGAAATTAATCTTTTGAAAACCTCAGTACCAAAACAAGAAATGTTTTTTTCACTGTCCRTCTATCATTTTTTGCCATTTCTGGTTGTTAAAAGGTTTTGGAACACCAATAGGTGGTGCTGAAATACTACAGAATGCGAAGCCCTTCAGGGGCAGGCTTTCTGTGCAAATGCAAAAAATACTAGAGGTACGAAATTTCAGTGTGTCMGTTTAAGCACTGAGTTAACAACGCATGTTGTTATTTAGTTCAGATTCCAGTGATGCAGGAAGAGACCAGTGAAAAAGAAGAGGAGATAACTGATGAGAACATTGTCGATTTGCGACAGTTTGTACCAGTGGGTGGTGTGTACCATATTGAYGTGTTGCAGCTCCCACCTCGGGCCAAAGAAATCAAGAACTGGAGTATGGTGGAGGTAAGTGAGTAAGAACGTTACTCTGTGTGCAGTCTTCCTCCCAGTCACCCCAAATAATAGCTGTTTGGAGGTGTGTCACAGTAGCGCTACTCAGTGCACACGTGTGCTGATGCCTTAAGCAACGAACTGACGTACCTGAGTTTTCAGATCACGCTTTTTCAGCTACATTTGCCAATTTTCRGAGCAGTCAGAGGCAAACAAGTCAGCRTGCACTCAAGAGAGGTCTGTGCTTGATGGGTGCTCATCAGCACTGCCAGCACAGTTATCTTCAAGAGCATTTTCCAGTACACCAGTTTAAGTTGACTGCTGGAGTACTGGCTGAGAGAGAAGGTCTTACTTWTCCTGTGTGAAGGATACACTTGGAGGAGGATAGTAGCACAGTTATTTTCAGTTCAGTTCCTGGCTCTGCAAGATACTTGTGGCCTAAAGCCATCATGCCTTAGTTTTCCCGCTTGTGCAGCGTTGTGAGCCTCGTGCAGCATTAACCTACATCACACCTACAAACCAAGAAAGCAGGACTGCAATCAGACTGAGAGGCATGGGGTCATCGTTCCTAGCTGGGCACACAAATCTGCAGTACCAGTTGTACATGACCATTCCTTTTGATGCCGTGTGCACAAACTGGAGCAATAACTTCATTTTCCTCTCAGGTGCTCTTAGATGTTTGGAGACTTGGGATCTATTCATTGGCTTACTGGGGCCACTGCAGGATGTAAAGAGTTCAAAGGCCCATTTTCAGTCACCTGCATTTAGACTCCCACATTGTATATCCCRTGAAGGCAGTGTGTATTGCAACAGACCTTGCACCAGTTTCTGTATCAGGATGAGTTTCACTTTAATGTTTGTTTGTTAAAAGCCAAATAGGATGCACTGAGAGCTTTGGCGGAAAGCGCCAAAGGAATGKAGGGAAGACAAAACATTTGTTGGAAATATGTGATGTTAGCAAACCATTAATACYAGCAGTCTTAAAATGTTAATATGCATTTTAGGAAACTCCACAGCTGACTAGGTTATTACATCTTCTACTTAAAATGTTTTRGCTGTTCTCTTTCTGTCCTGTCAAAGGTACTTGATGTTGGATTGGAAGCTTATCCATATCCCCCCGAATCAGAAGAGACCGAAGATGCCAGGCATTCACCGATAGGGATCACGCTTAGGCTTCCTGATGATGTGATATATTTTGAAGACCCTGTAATAGCCCGATGGGATCCTGCAGGTACCAGCTTAGGCTATAACGTTATACTAAATTTGAGTAATGGAATTTTAACCCAAGTTTGACTACTTCCAGACTCTAGCTGTRAAGATAGGAGTCAAGTCAAGGCCCAGAAATAGTTTGGGGACCTCAATGTTATTTGATTTTGTTTGTTTTGTTTCTGCCTTTCATTTTTAATAATGGACTGCTTGGGACTTCTTAAGGTTGATGGAAAAACACTACACTTAAATCAGGCAGCTGTACACTTGTATATCACAAAACAAGTTCTGCTAGACTGAGCCAATATAAAGTCTATTTTGAGCCAAATTAACTGCTATGGGTGTAGGTATTAAGTAAATTAAAATATTGAAAAACAAATATGATTTTTCTAGTTATGTTATATTCATGAAACAGTAGTACATAGGTAATTTGATGTTTGCAATTACAATTGTAAATAAGCTTGCAGACTGTGGGGTAGCAAGTCAGAAATGACTATTATATTAGCATTTGTAGTGCTTTTGAGCTTGAGAAGCTTTCAGTGTCAAAATTAGCCCAATCATGTATTTAAACTGTTTACAGTAGTTATAATATTTAATTGTAAAATGGGGTAAGGGGAAAGTTCCTTAAATGAATGCTTTTAGTTTTTTGCCTGTTATTTTTCATAACTATTTTTTTAACTTAAAGTATCATACTATTTTTTTCCCCAGCACAAGCAGGAGCTTTAAGAATATATCTTTTTTCTTTTGCTTCCCTTTTATGAAGGCCAGCAGTGGCGAACAGATGGTATCGGCAACATAATGTACAAAACRGAAGAGGGGAAAGTTACTTTTGAGATGGATACTTTTTATACCATAGCACTTTTCCAGGATGCTCATCTCAACATGCCTTATCAGGCATGGGAATTGCGTCCTACTGGTACAGATGAATTATTACTTATRGTTACTACAGCCTTTGCAGAGGTTCAGATACAAGTTAAGGTACTATACATGATTTGTTTATATAAAATTTGTACTTTTTATTTTGCCATAAAGCTATATTAATGTCCTTTATTAAGGATATGAGATGCTTCTACAGATGATTTGAATCTCAGTGGCTCTATTGATAATTAGAGAAGATCTCTTCACTTCCAAGCATGTAAGAAAGAGTATTGGTGATTTAGTTCTTTTCTGTGTGGTTTTTTTTTTTTTTTTTTTTTTTTTTTTTTTAGAAGAAAGCTTCTGCACTGTTCTGCAAAACTCTGTACAATTATAACTCACTATGATTAAAATTCAGTATGGTTGTAAGTGTAGGGCTAGCACACCAATGCCATCTCTGAAATCCTACAATGAAGTAGCTTTCCACAAGATAGATGGACGAAAGTTTACAGACCATGCTAGTAGATGATGAATGCAATATCTAGAATAGCAAAGAAGCAAAAAGTGTTTGAGGCCTGAAGTGGCAAATAGCTTTCATCAGTTAGTTACTTTCATTGCTTTGTACAACAGGATCATCAGTGTATGTTGTCTTCAGTAATAGTAGAAGAGAAGGATGTACTTTCCCATTTGACAGGAAAATGGATGACTCCAGTTCACCTAAAAGTAGTTTTGAAAAAGGCTGGTATAAATATTTTCCCAGGAGAATATTCTCACAAGTTTGTCTGTGTGAACAAAAAGGTGAGTATAATGTTTTCCCCCCCCCTTCTTCTCTTCCAGTAGAGGTAGTACTCTATTATTAAGCAAGATCTGTTGTGCAGAATCATATGTTGTGCCAGCCAACAAGTGGTTTCCAGTTAAAGCAAGCTTTCTCCTACAATTTTTGTAATGCAGAAAATTGGAGTGAATGCTGCATATTTTCTAACTTATACTTTTGCAATACAGGCTCCCCTAGCTGAAATTAAGGCATATCAACAGATGTCACTGCTTGCATCTGCTTTTGCTTTCAGCTGGAGCAAATGGAATCTGGAATCAGGTGAAGAGCAAGTAGTGCTTAAGGTTAGTTAAATTAGTCTAAATCCACAAAAGAAACTAACTTTAGTCAGTTATAAAAAGAACAGAGTCATTCTCCTCAGAGCCTGACCTACATACTCACTGCAGTAGTTTTAAGATTTAGAGTTGACTGCTTTGTGTAACATGCTGTGTTCGGTAAAACCTCRGTCTGCCTCTCCACTGCTTATGAACTCCTGTTCCTGTTGTGAGGAACAAGAATTTGAGCTCAAATAGGACACAGATCTCAGTAATAAAGATGCTTGCCAAGTTGCTAACACGTATAATTGACAGGTCAGCAAATGAGGCTTTAGCCAGTGCTGGGGTGACATACCTAGATGCTGATTTTTCATTAAGTAGCCTGTTTTMGAGGCCTTTTGAATAGCAATTAGATCACCAGCTTTCCTAATTAATGTCTAGAAGTTTCTTCATGGCAACATCAGTGTTTTCCTTTGTTCCCCACTGCAAGGAAGGGAATAAACAACAAGTAAAGGTCACCTGTTTCCATCCATGAACTAAAAAGCATGTGGGTAAAAGTTCTCTTACCTATCACTGATAGTAATTATTAAAAAAGCAATCACTAAAGTAGTTAAAAGAAAAAACGCTTTCAAATGTGTTCACAGATGCAGAGCATACCATACTGTTAATTTTGAGAAACTCTCCCATGCTCYAAAGTTAAATGCATACAGCATACAAATATTTAACCTAATATTTAATCTCAGAAGCAAAGACTATAGCCTAAATAATGTCTGTTGCACACAGCTACTCTCTCTACAGCAGTCAGGAGTATCAAGAAAGCTRGAGTGACCAAGCTTTGTATGGTCAGAGGCAAACTAGACCAAAGATTTTCATGCTGATGAARTACTAGTCCATGTGACTTTGGATAGAGCATTCACATTGTTTTAGGAGCCCAAGAGCAGCACCTTATTTTATCTGTTATACTCACAGGAAGACTTACAGAGAAAATAAATTCTAAAAATAGACAATTGCTGTCAGTATCATAGGCTGCATCTTACAGCCCATTTTTTTCTGCAATAGGTAAGTGAGCATCTTAAAGCAGATCCTGTTGAAGAGGAAGACTGGTCACTTTGCATGTTTAATGGTCAGAGAGCACAGAGGCTTAAAATCACCGAAGCTAGTGAAGCTTTTTCAGAAGAGCTAGAAGATCACTCTGAATTTCATTCCACTCTCTACCATATGCTTAAAGACTTTTCCAGCAATGAAGCAATTGATAAAGTAAAAAAAGCTGGCTTCCTGTTTACTGATACTGTATATCAGCTGCTCCTTGTTACCAGAGTATTAACTTACTCTTAAACACACTCTTAAATACTGCATGTGTTCCTTTAAAACTTTATTATCAAAAGCTTTCAATAAAGTTACACTTCAAGTCTTTGATCCTTTCTTATTCAAGTCATTGAGATGGCCTTAAGCACTGAACTGCAAACATTCTGTTTTTTTGTTAAAACAAACCCCTCTATTATGTCTTYGCTAGACCACTTAGGCATTTCCAACACAGCTAGCAATAACTGAGACTAACTGGATAATTCAAAGCTTGAATGGGATCAAGACTCTTCTAGGCATTTGGAAGATAATTAATTTGTCAAAAAGGAGGATGAAAAATAAGTATTTCTCAATTTCAAGTCATGCTTCAGAAAAAAAAAATCCTTAAATACACTATCTCAGCTTCTTATACAGTCAGCTTGAACTCAGAAGTGCAGTTTTACAAACAAACTCAGAACCTTTGTTATACTGGTGGTGGTCCTTTGTGTTGGAGTCCTGTATATGGCCACAACAGTTGCTGTAGTGAAGTCCAGGAGTCCCCAGTTCCTACAGGTGCTGCRTCTGCTGGTCTTTGAAGAGAGAGCCCCGTGAGGAAGCTTGTGAGAGCAGCAAGTAGGACCAGGATGGAAACAGAAACCCAGAGAGTTTTGTTAGCATTGCCAAAGGAAGTCTTGAGATGAGAAGCCCATGATGACACCAAGTTGCACCTACAAAGAGAAGTTAGTCATTGGTTGGTTCAGTTTTTCTTGAAAACTTGGGGGGGGGAGGGGGAGAAGATAAAAGAAAACCCACAAATGCTGTCTTGCAGATCATGAAAARACTTATCTTGCTTGTAAGAAGCACTGAAGGTGCTGGTCTTARGTTTCATTGCATCTTTCCTCAACTGAGCATCCATATCTCAGACCTCCCATGAAATTAGGTACTTCCACCCTTTGTCCAAAAGCAGGAAGAACTGATACTAGTTCTTGCTCTCTATTCACTGTTTTACATTCTAGATGTAGTTTCATCTTCCCTTTGATCAGAAGGGCTCAAAATACAGGTTTAGAGTTGGATATTCGTATAGGATAAACAGTTTCTCTGCAGGGAAAGCATGGCCTACTTCTTTCTGTAATGCAGGAGTTAAGTGTAGGTGCTTCCAAAGGATGCTTCTTTAGGACAGCACTGTTCCTTGACTTGAGAGCCAGAGAAATTAGTTGGAACAGTCTAGAGTTAGTCRTAATGGCTACCTGACCCTCAATTCATGTGCAAAGCTTAACAGCAGCTTTGGCAGACTTTATAGGTCCCTGATCATTTTACAGGACTACATCTTAGTATGACCTAGTAAGTCTAGCTATTATGGGCATCACTGATTAGAGCTATCATGGGACCACTAGGCTCCCCTTTATCTCACTGACTAGTAATTAATGTCTGTTCAGGTCCTCTCTGGCTCCTGAGATTAATCAAGAATGAGTAATTTATTTGGTTGTTAGTACCAACTTTAAAGGTGCAACTTTGCTTCCTCTTCCTGTGTCAACCAGCCACTGTTTTAACTGGTAAAAATGTGTATGGGAAGACTTACGCTGATTCTAGGTTCCATTTTGATGAAGATTTCGCTCTTTCAGAGGTACTTTCTTTCCTTGCTTTCTCTTCTTGTTCTTCAGGAGGCGATTCTGACTCCTTGTTTCTGAAAGTAATTATCAAAAGTTCCAAGACTTTTCCATCAAGCATTAAATTTGACGGAGTACACAATAATGTGACTTCATAGCCCTGATCAAATAGTTGACAATTAACAGTTGTTAAAAACAAAACAAAAACAAACAACAACAAAAAGAAAAACCCAAATCCCACCACCCCCCCTTGGAAATCTAATTTTTTTGAACTTACTTTGTTTCAAAGTGTTCGTCTTCATACTCTGCCCAGGAGTACGTGCTAATGAATCGCTGTAGCGAAGGACGCTTCTCATTTTGCCTTGCTCCTAGTCGTCCCCTGCCACGTTTTAACAAGTTTACCTTAATTYCATATCAGATACTTGGCAGGAAATAAGAAATTCAGTAATAGCCTACATATTTAGATAGGCTTTGGACAAATACATTTCAGAGTTGTTTACCTGAAATTAGGTTTGCTTAAAAAAAAGATGTCTATCAGTGCCAGTTGTCTTTTTTTTTTTTTTTGGAATTTTAATTGGACTGGAAGACGGTCTGAGTGAGTGAGTGTCACCTCTTTTAAAGAGAAAAACTATAACATTTAGTCACCAAGATTTTACCTACTGAAGAATGTAAAATTAATGAGAAAGGTATGGCCTAAATATTATTATACCTCAAGATACTTCATAAGCTGCTTAATACAGACATAGTTTGAGCTGAAAAATATTTAATCCTCTTCAAAGACAAAGCTAAGCAACTTTACCAACTGCTTGATCTCCTGTTGAACTTGTCACTCCTTTCATCTCCATCAGTTTCATTTAGCTGGGCCTGGAGGAGGAGTTTAAACACACTTATTACATCTGCATTTTCACATTTAAACCCAGCCAGTTTTGAGAAAGTAGACTGCCTCACCATTTGGGACCCCTTACTTACCAGTGGCAACCCAGTATCTGCATTCCCAGCACTCCTAGGTAATGTTGCAAGGCTAACTCTTCTCAGGGATGAGGTTGGCTATGCAAATAAGAGGCATTACTGGCTCTATTAGGGAATGACTCAGTTGCTCATTGATCACATAAAATAACTCTGTTTTTATACAAACTATTTAAAAAGTAGCTCTTAGGCCTAATTTCAAGAAGTGACACAAAGAATTAAAGCCATAAACACAGCTCAAACCACACTATTTAAAGCAATATCTTTTCAAAGTAACAGTTTTTTTCCCTCCTTCCTAACAATCTGAAGGGAGTCTGGATACACAATTTCCAGAAAATGCCAAAATTAGAGCATGCGTCTGAATTCACTGAACAGTGCTCACAGGAGTTTCTGTAGTCAGTCTGAACTGCTCTCACCTATTTTCAGCTCACTGTGCTGAACTCTTTCTGAAACATCAGAGAGAACCACATATGAACAATATTTCTTAACCACTACATGAAAGCATAACCATTTTGGCTTCTTCATTTTGGATACTTCAGCTATTGTAAGCAGAACCATATGCAGTTCTCTGCTGGGGGTGGTAGTGAAAATATATGCTCATGATTGATGAGATCAGCCTGTATTTATGGGGCAAAAAAGGAAAAAAAAACCACACACACACCCATCACACACCCATCAAATCAAGCACATACCACAGAGCTCCAGGGCATGGCAAGGCAAAAAAAAAAAAAGTACAAAATTAAAGAACGCACTTAAAAGTTTATGTTAACCTGTAGGACCATACCTTGAAGTTAAGAGAATTTGCTAGCTTTTTATTTGTAGATTCATCTGTGAAGAGATCAAACATGAGAAATTGAAAGGARTGAAAATTGAAAGCAGTGAGCTTTCCTTGCAATTAAAGGTCTGATTTTTTGCAGTATCTGTTTAAATGGAAAAGTGCAAAGTACTCTGAGTACTCAAAAATTTCAGAGAAAAGCTTATTTCATTAATTAAGTTGATAATATTCATGTGTCATTATACATCTTCTGCAAAGATTAATTTCTGTTGATATCATTAGGTATATTCTACTATCATCAACATTTTGCTGTAGGCTAATCTCTTATGGACAGTTGCAGCTTGTAGCCAAAAAGGAAAGGATAGCATGTGATTCAGAACACTCCTGAGAGGATATTACTGGTGTGTCYGTAAGATTGCTCTTTCTGTTTTTAAAGTGCATGTCTTGTTCTACAGAAGAATCTAACGCTTTTTCTGGCAAAGCCCACTAGCTCACAGCATTAAACAGAGGGTACAGCAGTCAGCTTTTCAGATAAATAGTAAAATTCAGAGTATTTGCACTTAAGGAGCCTGTGATTCCTGTCTTRAAAAGGGGGCAGGAGGCATCTCTAAGAACAATTCAGAGGAATYGAAATTCAGATACCTAGAAATAGCTAGCTTGAAATCTGCAATGTGGGAAAGTGCTTGAATTTGCTGCTCCTAAGGAGTAAGGTTATCACACATGCTGCACTCTCTAAAAACCAGACCTCTACTGCTGGTTTATGATATTTTTCTTTTTCTCCCCCACCCACAGATTCTTGACAGTTTACATACAAGTCTAATTTCAGAGATTGTTTCTAGTACTATTAGTATTTTACTGATTTTTCCTCTATTTCTAGGAAAGGAGATAGAGCAGTTGTATAACCCATCCCATGCATGACACCRAGTTTCAGTTAGGCAAGGGTCTCATCTGGCAAACCCTAGAAGGGGAGAAGGCTAAGCAGCTCTTCCTAGTTACCTCGATCTCCAAGAGAACTAAATGATCGTTCATTCTGGAGCAGGACCTGTTTCAGCTCTTCAAGTTCTGCATGTTCTTTTGTGTACATGCGCTTCAGGTTTTCCACGTGTTGAATCATTACTTCCACAGCCTTGCTGACACGGCTCTCCTAGCAGAGCAAGTGCAACACAGCAGTATGAAAAAAAAAAGAGCAACTCTTTGAGGAACTGAATCATGTTTAGATTTTGACAGTTTCTTTCCCCAGACCATTTATCTATCTTACATCATGATGCTATAATAGCCTCATTTTTGTCCACCCCTTCAGAGGCTTTACTGCAACCTCTCTCTCAACACATGCCCAGGTTATAACGGTCTTTGCCTTTGACCAGCAATTCCCCTTATTCTAGCAGAGATTGCAATTTTCATTTTCCAAGCCTTTGCAACCTCTCATCGTCTCATTCTGTCATCTACAATTTCGGCTGCCACCACACACTTGCCAGTGTTGCCGAGCCATATTTTCACATTACTGTTCTGTGTTACACATCATGTTACAGTTGCGCATCATGAAACATAAAAAGACGTGCCCAAACATTAGTATATTTAGATTATTAGCTTGGAGGGTGGAGGAGAACAAAGCAGCCCAGAACAAAGCCCATAATTCCTTGCCTGTGGAAGGGATTATCATTAATGCATTAAAATTGCTGTTACTGCATTGCTTTTTTGTGCTGTCTACTGCGTACGTTCCTCTCCTGCAAAGATCTTTCATGAGGACCATATTTTTGTGATGGGGTTTTGAACTATGCTGATGCAATGTAGTCCTATCCTACTACTAGGAATCCCAGGGGCACTGTGAGAGTAACAGCACAAGCAGTGATCTGAAAAGAAAAAGACAGGACTATACTGTACTGCTCAGTCAGTGTTATGCACCCAAATCCCCAAATCTAATTCTGGAATCAGAGGTCTAGCAACAGGCCCTATTATCGTTTTGCATCTAGAAGCCTTTAACTTGTCTGGAATACGTTTACATGGAAGTGGTTACCTGGTTAATAGCTCCTAACATCTCTGCTCTGCTGGCAACACGGGCTGCATACTGACTAAGGAACTGCAAGCTTTTCTGCAACTTCTTAATAATCTCCTGAGCTTGGTTATCTTCTTCACACAAAGGAACTAAAGCCTAGACAAAAACATAACAATCTGAGCAAAGAAGGAAAGGTGAACCCAAATGATGATGCTAAGGCGTTTCTGCCAGGCCTCACACAGTCACAGGATCAGCATCCAACGTCCTCAGTCACTGACTTGATACAGATCTCCAGTGGACAGACACTTCAGTTTATGTAACATAAAAAAAACAACTGAAGACACAGGTTCTTTTCAGACATCTATGCAATACAAAAATTCCCCACTGCCTAGACATACAATATGTTTGGATGAAGAAGGCTACCCTTAAAATATGTGAGAAGGATTTAGCATTTGAAGCATGTCATTTAGAAACTTAGTTCAGACTTACTTATAATAAAAAAGAAAACCTAAAACCAAAGTTTTATCAAAAAAAACACTGACAACCATTCATTCCATCCACCGTATTAGTCACGGCCAGCACTAACCTCTAGCAGCTTTAAGCCATTTGTAATTTCCTTTTTCAAATTTTCTTCAGCCAAATCTCGGGATCTTTCTTCAAGTCTCACTCTCTTGTCCAAGGTAAACAAGTCACACTTAAAACCTAAAGACAACCTCAGAAATTCAGCCTGTTGTAGGAAAGGAAGAGATTTCAGAATGGACCAAGTGCTACAGAAGTCTATTAAGTAGATTTGTATACTATTAGGAATATATTCCATGAATGCAGTTACAGGAGATATGRAGGAGAAAGCAAATATGGCCTGTATCTCTAGTAGCAGACTTTACACCCCAAAGCCATTATTTTTGCCAGTCCTCCCACCTGTGGTGATGAGGGRACTGTCTGCAGCCAGAACAGGTAATCTCCTGGCAGCATGCAGCRTGCCATCTGTGTTCTTAGACAAAATCGTTTTAAATCAGCACATTCTGCCTAGGAGGAGGTCATAACTATGCTCCTTCACATTTGAAAGCAAATTTTTCTGTAGTGACAGATATTTCAGTCATTTTTATAGATTTAAATTTCTATCCGTCTTATCCCTTCAGAAATTTCAATTGAATATTGGCAGGTTATCATTTATGCCAACAGGGCTCTGAAAGACGGATTTTAGAAGCCAGTTTACAGAAATCCATTAAGTTCAAGCTATTCAACATCAGTCCTCTCTACAGAGAAAGATATTAATCAGGATTTATCTACAAGATCTTTCTATTGTTCAAAGTGTTTAGCGATACAAGCAGCTGAGACTTACCTCCACCTCTTTCTCATTAGGAGAGTCACTGTAGGAACAAAGGAGGAACAGTTATGTAACAGACTGTAGCTTTAAATTATATATTATACATGCAGGTGATCAYTGAAAGTTAAACACACTTACGAATCATTTTGCTTTGTTTTATCTCCTTTAATGCCACCTGCACTGGGTGAGCTCCCTGAAAAGAGGAGGAAAAAGAAAAGTTTTGTTTTCTTAGTTTTTGTCTGAAAAAACACCGAACAGTTTGGGAAAAAAAAAAGAAATATCTATGAAGCCCTAACTGAAGCCACTTAAGATTTCCTGGGTTAAGCTCTTGCCAGTAAAAACAATTTATATACCTTGGAGTACGTTAGGGCTAAAGCAGCAGTAAGACTGACTGTGTCACTTAAATAAAGCTTCAGAAGTTAATTGTTATTTGGCTTCAACTGCCAGCTAATTAGTTCAGCAACAATTACAAATTTTAGTTTAAGATCTTAGCCCACAGGTTCAGGTTGTCTGAACTTCCTACATCACTAGCTTTTACTGAACTCCAAAGGCAAGAGGTGCAGTGGCTCCAAGAATGAAGATGTCCAAGTGTAGTTTGGTAAAAGCATCTCCCCTGCTTGTGTCAGCTCATTATCCCACACTCTAGCTAGCAGGAAGAAAGCTAGAGTGTAAAAACTTTGGGGAGGACAAGCATGCCAGTACTCAGTTTCAGATATCTTAACTCCTCAGCAGCTCCTAAGAATTTCTCCCTCCTATCTGGAGGAGGATGGAGCTGGTTAGATTAGAATCTGTAGGAGTTGGAGAAGCAGATTTTTGCATGATAACATCTCAGCATTCCCTTCCTCCGCTCTTCACCCATTTTGATTTCTGACTGCAACTACAATCCCCCTCGCCCCCAAATAAAACCCACATAAACCACCACACACACACACACTGCAATAATTMATGTGTCCAAATAGCTCTCTAGACCACTTTACACAGCCCTTGATACAGGTGACAAAGGCATACGCTCCAAGGAATTATGCAAATGTGTTCAGCCAGAGCCTCCTACCTTTCCTACTGGGAACCACAGCTGATGCTTCCTCACTTTGCTCTTTATTGGTTTCTTTTTCCTGGTCCGTCTCCTGAAGGCACATCAGAGAGTAGTTATACCAAGGGAACAGACACAGAAAGCACAGGAGGGCCCTCTTCCCTCCTGCAGTGTTGTTCTTTGACACTGCTCTAGTAAAGGAAYTAGATGTTTTGGTGTCACCAGCTCTCTTACCAGGTCTTGCTTTAAAACATTTTGAGATGTTTTGTGTTCTTCCATCACAGGGTAGAATTCTTGCTGCTTGGTCAGATTCTCAGTTCCTGAGAAGAAACATTCCAGAAACCAAACATAATGWTAAAAACAAAACAAAAAAGCCTCCAACCAATACCCAGTGTACTAGCCATTGACCAAGAGGTCTAAAAGAAGTTGCAGCAATTACCAAGAGAGGACGTTAAGGAGGAGAGGCAACAGCAAAGAACACCATAAAGGTATAAAGGAAGAAGTATGTCACTTATCAAGCCAAAATACTGTATTATCAATAAGAAGCGTTACATATCTAAAGTGAGAATGTTCAGCCTAGCTGTAGTTGCTCTAGTTGAATTGCAAATATAGTATCACTGTAATATCTACAATTCAGTAGCTCAACTACAGCCAGAACTGGATCAATAAATTGATCACTTAGACGAACAAATTTCCACGCTTTTGCTACCAGCAGGGTTTTTTGTTCGTTTGTATAAAGAGACAGTTTACAACTAATTGGTTTTTTTGACTTCTAGAAGGACAGCAATACATGAAATAAAAATTTCCATGCACAAACCAACAGGAGAAATGAATGTTTATAATTCTCATTGAATGCCYCCAGCATGAAAAGAGTCAAAAAAACCCAGATGCTACTACAGCTACTGTTACAAAGGAGCTCCAAGTATAACAAAGTTTTGAAAAGCATGTGGTTGCAATGCTTGAAGAGAGGCTTGAAACATGTTCCAACACTTGCATTGTCCATTTAGTACCTTAAAAAGAACTACTAGGGTGCTAACAGAGYCAACAAAAGAACTCTTCACAGAGAAGTGGTAATGAACGGATAAGTTCAGTAACTGATGGTGCCAGCTCAAATGCAACACAAACTTTGAAGTATGAAAATTTACAAAAACTTTAAAGCAGAGAAAAAATAACCTCCAGAAAGACGTCATTTAAAAAGAAAAAGAGAAAAATATTTCAGAAAAAATGAAAAATCTCCAAGAGTCACATTAATTTTGCCTGTAGCAACAACTCTGGTAGCTATTTTAAAAACATTCTGGATGTTCTAAAAAGGTATATTTATTTATATAGTCACATGCACATGGAATGAAGTTCAAAGAAATGGCAACAAGAGGGGAAAAACAAGGTTTTAGATTAGAAGTACTACTTTTTTTTCTTTCATCCTTTATATTAATAGTACCCTTTTCCTAGYRCTCCCTTTTGCTGSTGCTGATCTTGCTGCTATTGCAGCAGTCCCACCTRTATGACCTGGATTCTAAGCACCCCGAGAAGGCGTTGTATGGTACTATTAMAAAMCACAAATGTAGATTMATCCATAACTCCATTTTAATACTAATACTAGAAACACTTCTTATTTGGTTGCATACAACAGGGAGCAGGATCTCAGACTTCAAAGCTATTTGGAGCCATTCTGGTCTGTTTTGCATATCTGTTTCCTCCCTGCCAAGGGCACCCACAGCACATATGAAAATTAACTGCAGAGGCAAATTAGTAGAAAGAAAATATATTTAAGTCAGGGGACTGAATTAGACTTCAGGAAAATTAGTACTAAAGAAAGAAACAAAAACAAACAAAGTGATGACAAAAATTTTATATTTAGGTAAAGGTTAAAAAGCTGGTTACGAACAAGCATTCTTGCATATTCTGTACTGCATACTCAGATCAGCTTTTTTAAAAATAGCTCAAATACACTCCAGTTTAGTTTTGCTTTCAATTTTTCAATGAAAGAGAAGCACCATCAAATCTAGTAAGAATAATTTTCCTGGCTGTGTATGGCCATTGGGAGAGACGTAAGTATTCACAAAAGAGTCCGTCCTCATCTCCCCTCCTGGCCCATCCCAGCTTCTCACGTTCTGAGCATCAATTTTTAAAGAGAAAAGGGAAATGTTATTTAGTCCAATTACCTGTCACCAAACTTCTCAAAACCCATGACAACATTCTTTCTCCTCCCAAAATTGTCTGAAGTTTACTGCTGGCACAATGTTCAACTAGCTGAGCAAGCATCACAGCTTCACTAAGTTATTTCATGTCTACCTTTGGCAGTGTTGCAGGCCATCAGCCTCCTGCAAGCAGGCAGAGCCTTATCCCAGCTCATGAATTTCAAAGTTTGGGTAGGCCTGGGAGCACTTGCAGGCCCAAGTATTTACAACAGTAGAAATTCACAAGTTGTTATTGTCTTTCTTATTTAACTTCCTCACTGAAAGATGTGTTGGAAGCCAGTGTTTCCTCATTGTATGAATGCCTATGTGGCTGCAGCAGTCACTGCACCTGATACAGTATCAGCTAGACTCTTACCACTATTTTTCTCCATTGCTACAGAAATTGGCACGTCTTCCTCTTTTGCATGCAAGCACTCAGGTGATTTTTCCTCCATAAGAGGAGAGCCTATAACATGAGGCAACAGAAAGAGCACTTACTGGCAAGGAAATGACCTGAGGGTATCTATTTCAATGCTTTCAGCACAAAGTTCACAGATCTTTGTGCCCCAGTCTAAGGGCTTACCTTCTACTGTTGTGATGCCTTCTGAAGAGGATGCAAGAACAACTTCTTGGGGTGATGTTGAGTGATCACTGCCAAAACAAAGTTCTTTTTCAGTTACTCATATGAATGACATAATCTAGGTAGAAGCTTTTCAAAACTTCACAAAACCTGACCTGGACAGGATCAGACTGGCTGGTATTGATGGCTCTGCACTGTCCACCTTAAAGAAAAGGGAAGAGAGTTAGTATGAGGGAAAAGGTTGCTTTGTGAGCAGAAAATGTGTATGTCAAGGTTTTAGTAATTCCTTCAACTGTACCTGAATGTTTCAGAGAAAAACTGAAATGGTAATGTTCTGCAGATTCATCTGTTAGTCTATAACCACCAGTACACGTAAGATGTAGCTTAACATGATACCATCACCTAAGTGATAGCAGAATAGATACCACTTAGGAGTGATAATTGTTTCAGCAGAAATTCTGTATTTTTAAATATGGTATTTCTGAGAAATTTTGGTTCCTGACTTCATGTTCCGTTTCTAACGCACGTCTTCAAAAAACAAAGTATGAGTTACCACACCATCTTTCTATCCTAATGCTCTCCATCAAGGTAAATTTGCATTTTTAACCTGTTTTCAAGGTCTATGAACTACACCAGGTGGGGTACAGAGATTCACACATCTACACTGTGTGAATGACTCATTTTGGTAGTTAAAAATATTACTGTTAATGGCTTTGACTGAACAAATGATTTGGAACACAAGAAGCTTGCGTTTTATGTTGTAAATTCTAGTGYTCACCTTTGGAGGACGCTCATTTTTAGTATTACATATAGCAATCACCTAGCCAGTTCAGAGGGCTTCAGGCCTTCAGGATGTCAGTGTTTAAAGGCTTATAAGTAGTTCTGCTTGTGTTCTTTTACCTGCGACATTACAATTTTGGACCTGACAAACTCTTCAGTATATTAATATGGTGAGAGGGAAACATTCTTCTTCCTGCTTACCCCCAGATTATTACCGTTTACTTATTTCAGTGACATATTCTCTCTTTACAACATCCAGCGATTACTTCTGTACTCACTGGTAGTGAGCATTAATTACAACATGAAATGGAGGTTTAAAGGCTAAGTTGGTACAGACTTGTTATGAAGAACATCACCCGCAGCTGAAAAGGAGAAGGACGTTGAACCCTGTCTTCAAGCAGGGAAAGTCTGGGCCTAACTAGCTTTGAGTGCCTTTCAACATAGCAGGTGTCCAAGACCACTATCCTGGGGAGAAGAGGAAGGGCACAAAACATCACCCCTCCCTCCATCCCCCCCAAAAGCCCCGAATCACATCAGTTTGTTAGTGAGTGATCAGCTACATTCCGGTACACCGTGTCCTCAGAGAATCTAGAAAAGAGGCATTTATGCRGTGAAAAACAGGCTACTCTACAAAGCAGAAAAGCAGGTAACCAAGGCACTGGACACATTGTAGAGCCCTGCCTGCCCACAGCATCAACAAGCACTTTCTCTTTCCTTCTCCCCACCCCMTCAGAGGTCAGCTGTACTCACTGAACCTTGCACCAACCAGCCGGATGTTTCCTCTAATGCAAATCCAGGCTATTTTTATTCTTATTTGAATTCTCTATTAAGCTGGAGGAAGTACAGCATTGCATTTGCTCTGCTCTGTTTAGACCATTAGGACTAAAGGAATATCAAGGAAGGAAAGAAGGAAAGACAAGTAGCATATAGGAATGAAAGCAAACTAGAATAGAAGAAATATGCTTCCSCCCCGCCCCCCAAAGCCTCACACAACCCAAAGCTGAACAAAGCAACAGGTATTATTCTACACTCTCTCTCCTTCTGCAGTAATGGAAGCATCAGTAATTTCTGTTTGCAATAAAGGAAAATCTTCAATCCAGTTTTTAAAACTCCATACTAGCTATTACCATTGTGAACTTCCTGCTGAATTGCAGGATGTATGCTTAAAAAGAAAAGCAATCCATGCTCTAGATTTGCTAGCRAAACTTAATTTCAGAGGGTCCATTCTCCTAGTAAAAGGATTGTATCAGTTAAGTTCCCTGCAGCAGAATCCTAATCACTCTTCCCCTCCATCCCTTGGATTAGTGGATCCTTGGATCATTTCACTGTCCTCTGCACAGAGAAATTCTGTCAAGAATCTTGTACAGCTTCCCCCAAACAAGCATTAATATTTTRAAGATCTGGCATGTGATTTTTAGACTATGGCTTAACTTTCACAGTTCAAATTAAAACAAACAAAGTCTAATATTTAGCTGGTTGTCACAAGAACTCCCTTATTTAATAGTCCTATAACTCCTACAGTGAAAATGCTTTGATGAAATAACTAGTTACTTACATGCTGAAGGGCTCAGTCTGATCAAACGCATCTGCGACCATAGTGTGATTAAAAAGCCTAGGGAGACTTTTCCTATTAAACAAGGATATTCAAATTTTGCTGCACGTCAGTTTTTAGACTAGATACTGGACACAGTCCGTTTGCCTTCTCTTTAGAAAAAAGCTTTAATATTTTCACTTTCACCTCCACAATATTCACATGAAGGCATTATAGAAGGGGTGAAGAAAAAAAAATCAAAAAAGGAAAAGGACATTTCCAAGCCCACCCGAAATTACAGAAAGCTTCAGAATGGTTAAGCATGGACATTTCAAAGAACTTTTCAGAGCAGTCATTTTCCAGAGCACTGGATAAAGCAAGAGCCCTTGAGATTGTCCTTTTTAAGTCAACTTAAGCAGCAGTGYAAGCAAACAGTTCCTCACCTGCTCTACCCTTTACTGAGCAGTATGCTGTAACCACATGCAGTCCCCATTACTCTTACTTTTTACCCTCACTGCACTTCCTGCCTTGATTTGCCACTACGACTGGGTGGCCGCTGCAGTTACGGGTGACACATCAGCCAGGGTAGGCCTGAGGCACCTGCTCATCGGCGTTGAAAAGGTTATTTCCAGGTTCATGGAAGCCACTGACCCATAGTCTCCTATCATCTCCAGCAACACCAGTACTGGAGTTTGTAATGCCAGTTCAAAACATGCCTAAGTGGCCAGGTGAGGACACTGCATTTCTACCATGAACGCTGGTGCTGAGTGCAGAGCAGGACTAAGCAGTGGCTTGGCCAGCTGTTGTCGTGTGCCAGCTGACCAACAGCTCATCTCTAGAAGGGATGCCAGTAGATGTGGGATCCAATCCAGCAGTGGACACACCAGGTGAGGGAAGGTCTTTCATACTGCAGAGGTAGGTTTTTTTTGTTTTACTTTGTTCCTCCCCCCCAGCTGTTACATAAAAGCCATAAGAGAGAACGCACAGAAAGACAGCATTCACACGTAAAACATACTGTGGTTTCTTACAGATGGGTAGAAAGAGTGAAGTCACTCAGATTTCCCCAGCAGAGCTGATTATTACTGCAGAAGCAGCACTGACTCAAACCTTGAAACCATGTTTAAAATATTCCTTAGCTAATAGCTCCTAGCAAGAAGCATGACCCYGACAGACATGAACATCAAGATGCTTGGGTCTGCAACTGCAGTGTTCCTGGAATGTGCCCAAAARGAAGGGGTTGCCCCATATAAGACAAAGTATCACAGCACCTTGCTGACTGACACCTGCTCCAWTCACCCGGGAGCAGTGGCAATTTATAGTTCCTCAAAATCTGGTTCTTTGTAAGGCACTAAACACAAACTCACTCAAAACCACGTCTGGAGCGTTAGACAGCACTCACCTCAGCAAGTGAAGAGTCCATCATTGTAATGGAAACAGGAAGATCTGCACCAGTACAGTTACCAGCAGAGCATATTTTCCACCTGGCAATACATACTTTATTTGCATATTGCCCAAACAACACTGAAATATATTGCCTATTTTCCTTAAGCATGTAACAACTGAATTCACCATTATTTATATAGTCAGACAGCTGGTCTCCCAGAGAAATAGAAGTTCATCACAATCCCTCCTCCCTCAAACAGCAAGAGCCAACACCAATCCTTCTCCCAACCTCCTCCAAGCTGTGCAGCTCTACAGAAGGAAAAAAAAGAAAAAAAAAGTAGCAAAAGCTTCAAGAGCTGCCAAGAATTTACTTCACGCTGCCTGCTTCCGCCTCTTCAGTAATATCCTCATCTTTCTAAGTACTCACCTACAATAATTAGAGATTGAAATGTTTAAGATTRAGAGATTCCTATTTGAAAAGTTTTAAAAAGCAGCCCAATAGGCAGGATTTCAGCATTCCTGTCCTAAACTCTGCAAAAAACTGGCCACTTAAATCCAATCAGATTTTGGCTYCTAAATGTAAATTTAATTTTTTGAGTTAAATACTGAAAATGGTCACARGAATGCCTACCTTATGCCTCAGTCTCCTGCAAGAAATCAGAGGACCATATTCAGCAGGTGATTGCACTAAGAGTGTCACTAAAAGGTTCTCACATTAATCTTGTGAGATACAGATTCCTTAAGAAACAAAGCGTTATCCAGAAATACCACTAGCTGACGACTCGATTTCCTAAAAGCAATGCCTTAGCGCTGAACTTAGCACATACAGGGGATGCATCTTTCCTCTGGAACATGCTATATCACATGACTTCTGTCCTTCACCCCAAAAGAGGTTATTTTGCCATCTTACTTCCACTCAGTTGATGTCACATCCAGAGTAGACCCATGTCCCAGACTGCAGTTCTCAGATGTGTAGCTGCCAGAGCTCCGCTTACAGTGGGGATGCCAGATGGGCACAAGAGACTTATTTGGACATGAGGKTTCCAAGGTCAGAGCATCTGTTAAGAGATACAAGTATGAAGAATGTTGGTCATAGGTGAACTTAGATGAAGTATTTTGAGTTTTTGCCTGCAAGTCTAAAATAATCAAGAAACAAACCATCATAATACTGATTTATAATCAGGCAGCTCTATCATGGTMAGAAAGAGCTTGGTGAGGTGTTCATCTGTTCTAATCTATTTTATAAATAGTCTTTAGCACAGGGCTGGGGATATCATCAGCTTATAGAAACTTCCGTCTGTGGCAACTTTGGTGTTGAAATTGTTCTATATGGCAGAGGGCGGCAGAATAATTTATTAAGGTCATTTTTGTAGCGGTGTTTTGTTGGTACAAGCCRTAAACACCTACTTTATTTGTGGCTGAAATGTAACGTTACAGCAAGCTATAACCATCCTCCCAGTCTGTGCATTGAAACAGCATTCTGAAGTAGCAGAGCATTCTTTTAAAGAGCATGTGCATTTAAGCAACATCATCTTTGATTTTCTCCAGTTTAGTGTAAAATTACATTTGAGAATTTTATAGTTTCTCTGTTCTCAGACACTACCCATGTTGTCCTAGCTTATTGCTGGAGGAAACTATCTACCTACAAATTCTTAAGTTTGTTCTTCATTTCTGTGGTCCTACAAGCCAGATGAATCAATGGTTGTTTTTAGTATAACTGGTAAWTTTTAGAGAGATGCAGGAAAGTCTGAACAGCTTATGAAAGCAGGAGATAGATGAACAAATACAATGAGTTCAGTCTTGGGAGCTGTGCTATCTGTTCAAGTTTTTACCAGGATTGACCTCAGCTCAATTAGTGAAGTGGCATGRCATCTCTCGCTGTCTTACTGTGCAAGTTTACAGGCTGAATGGCAATAATATAGGCCTGTTAACTCAGACTGGCAAGTGTCTTGTCAGGAAAATAGTTGGATATATGATTTAWACCAGAAGTTCTTAATCTTTTGGGGACTGCTGGTTGACTGACAGGGAAGTCTCATGAATCACATGTGAAAATAAAGTCAAAAAAGTTTTTCACACTGTCTGGATTCTCACTTAAGCTTGAGCAGAGGCTCTCTTGATGAAGAGCACCATGTGAAAGCGATTTCTATTACAATTTATTTCAATATCCTGCATTTASTGCCAATAAGACTGTTCTAGACCATCAAGCAACTCTTACTATATTTCATAAGAAAGAGACAGAAAAATAGTCATTACCACCAAGTCTTACCTAATAAAGGTGTAAGGCACCAGCATGAAATATCTGCAGGCAGCAATCTGAGAGATTCAGTRCACAAACTGGGTCCCTCAGTCCACAGTTTTTTAGAATAGTAGAGCTGCTATTTAAAAAAAGTGGAGAGCGATGATATTTTTCAGTCATGTTTAATACATTAATACCCAGAGACCAACAAGGTTCCTCCAACAGCTGCATCTGCATAACATTAACAGTTATACAAATACATYATCTGTTGTATTTTTCCCAGAAAAAGCTCATATCCCTTAATAGGCAGAACAGATACAGAAAAAGGTAGAATAATCCAAATCTTAACATGACATTTGTAGCAGACACGTTGGTTCTAGCTAGGTAAGAGGGGGAAAACAGGTGAGACAGGCAGGGCAGGAGACGGGAGTGGGGTATTCTCTCTTCTGGTTACAGTAATCTTACAGTAATCTGGCTACAGCAGTCAGACGGAGGTGGAGATCATTCACCCAGTGTCTGGCCCCTGCCACACAAGCCATGTGTCCCTCAGCAGACATAGTAGGGCAGCTCCAACTTGAGTTCTGCCACATGGAGAGAAGATGCTGCCTGGCTCTCCCCCATCACCCAAAACACACATAATTTATTCGTTGTTTAGCAGTGAAGAGGCTTCATCTGAAGATGGCTAGAAGGAACTCCTAAAGCAACACTTACTCAGCTGCATTTGACCATATGTAGTGTGAATAATGAAAAATGGAAGAAAAGTAGGAAGATGTAGCCCTATCTGCAGCCTCTGATCCTTCTCAAAAGGCAATTTATCAAGCTCTTGTGTTTTGTCACAGTGATTAGCTTTGCACTAAGCTTCAAATATACCTCTGCTTGCATGTCAATATATGCATTTCTCAAATAGAATTGTTGAATGTTTAAGACTGGAAGAGTTTCTGGCAAGGAAAGTTATTTGCTCCAGGTCATGACCCTGACATCTCCCCTTCCCCCTCTCTCTCCTTCCCCCCCCCCCCCCCCAATCAAGCAAATAAGCATAAACAGGAATGTCACATTTTAGCAGATTCAGCAGTGGTCAGAGCAAACACACACTTACCTTCCCTTTTACAGTCTCGGTTGATGTGGGCAGCCGCCTATAATCAGATTCTTCATCTACAGTACTCTGTTGCAATAGAGAAACAAATTAAGGAAAGCAGTCATAAATGAAAAGAGCCGAGAGAGAGAGAGAACACYGTACTACTGGTTACATACAAAATGGAATTTTATCTTTCTAAGCTACCAAGAGAACTGTGCCAGTTGTTTCCCTTTGCTAATTTTAGCCTTTAGTTCTGCAGACCTTCATGCAAAAGTACAAGTTTTATTCGCATGCATCTGGTGCACAGTTTTGATTCTGCTCCTCTGATGCCCTGTTATGACCTAGGATACAGTGTAGGATCTTGCATTTGTCTCTATAAATACCTTGTTATTCTATGTTAAATCCAGACTGTTCAGTCCCTGAGATAGTAGTATTCCTCAATAAAGGTGTGTGTGTGGGGGGGAAGTCTTCCAACCATATCTTTCCTCTCCACCTCTTTCCAAAGAGGAAAGAAAAAAAAAAAAAATCTTTTCTAGAAGCAAAATCTTCCAGAGGTTTATAATTTTCAACATATTTCCACAGAAGCACAAAGGTAATAACTATCTTACTGCCTAATCCAATACTTAGATATTAGAAAAATTTTATTACAAAGTGTTTCRTTGTTATTTTCAACAATGTTGAACAACATTGTTATTTTCAATTTTTCGCAGAAGGGAAGGCTAATTACGAGGGACAAATCAAACAAACACATCAGAGAAAACTTCCCTTGCTCCCAAGTTAAGGGATCACAAACAATTATTTACAGTGAAGCCTGACACTGCATCTTTGGCTGTGAGCTCCCGTCTGCTTTTTGCGGAAGACCGAAGGAAGACGACAGTTATGTGCAAATCAGCATGCACAGTCCACTCTGCCTCCACAGTAATATACGTGTCAGAAAAGAAGAAACGAGATGCTACAGAATTGCTTGCAGCTCATCTCGGCTGCAAGTGTCCTTCCACCACAGCACCTCCTGTGCAATGCAATTTTCTTCTCCTACCAGACAAGCTTCATACCTGACGTTGCAATCCAGAGAGTTGCTCTTTAAGCAGTTCTTTCCTCAGTGCATTAACAGTTGCTATGAAGAGACATTCACAAATCTGAAAGGGCTCCTTATAACTTGGTAACAAGCAGCTAGATATTACAGTGTCTTTAAACATCACTACTGCCTATCACAAAAAATTTTTGCCCTGGATTAGTTACCTACAAGAGTTTTTACAGGAAACAGTTTTGAAAGTGTATTTTATTTTGCAAGTTGCACCATACAGGAAACACTGGATACTTTTCCTCCCTGTGGTTACATCTCTCTTATTTTGCTATGAAGGAGAGAAAGCTTCCCTATCTAAGTATCAAGGTGCAGCAGTTCCTTATGGAAATGGAGGATTCTATTACGACTTTTTGAAAGAAGAGTATTTTTCTCTCCAGTTTGATATCCTGTTATGAAGTTTTAAGGTAGATGAGCTTTATTTTATACTTTGAACCTAGAAGCATTCTTTGTTAAAGTTGGACAACATAAGGGCCTGCCTGTTGTGGCTTCTAGCCTGACACAAGCCTTATTGCAGCATGTGCCTCACACCTAACATTTTTTACTGCTATAGGAAGGGTTGGGAAGAGGACATTTCATTAATGCTGTTACTCAGTGCAAAAGCCAGAACAAAAATCCAACCCTCARTGGCTTATTCAGCTTTCAGTGGATTAAGACTGTAGCAATCACTAGCAAGTCACGATCAGACATCTGAAAGGTAGGATGAGCTGTGCCAGGTGACTTTAGTTGAGCAGCACCTTTCTTGGCCATCAGGTTCCCTGATTTCTCAGCTGTTATCATGAGGGTARGGAGGGGAATGTAAGTGGGGAGGAGAATGTAAGGGAACGGGATGAAAGAAGACAAATAAACAAACAAAAAAATCCAGACAAATCAACCCCCAGGCTCTAGTCAGAAAAGACCTRGCTGTTTTTCCCTGGAGAAAAAAGGAAAAAGGAGAAGGAGAGAGGGAGGGAAAAAAAAAAAAAAGAGGCATTTTGCCTACCAAGAACAGCAGTACACATTGCCTTGAAAAATGCAGCCTTGAGGCCAAATGCTCAGTGGGCATAATCAGTCAAAACAGTTTCCACTCAGCAACAGACACTCCAGACTTTGGAAAAGAAAAAGCCACATATACTAGAATCAAACAATTGCATTCTTTAATTGTCCAAGCTTTTRGTGATAAGAAACAGGTAAGCAGTATGAAATTTCAATGCTTCCTTGCACTCATGCATACACAGGCATCACAGTGGTACAATGGATTTCTACCAGAGAGATCAGCCTGACACCCCACAGTTATTCAGGAGCACATAGCAAACAAACAGCAAGCAGAAGGCAGGAAGCCCAGGGAAGAAGGGAAACTGGCAGGAGTGAGATGGGCTATTCAGATGCAGGAACAGTATCTCCAGTGAGGAAGTGCCACCTATGGAGTCATTAATCCTTCCTCCTCCTACTGCGGACGATGTTAGGAGGYTTTACAGGTTTGATCCAGCCTAACTCCCACTCAGCAGGATCCCATCTGATTCAGAGCCCAGATGCCATAGTTGCAGACCTCTTAAAAACTTCTACAGAGCATTTTACCACAGGGTGACTTGAAGGTCAGTCCTGTTCCCCCTTGCCACAGTTAAACAACAAAGGATTTGTCTATTCAAAAGTAAATAGATATATGCTGGCACGTGCCAATAGTTACTCACTTTTCTGCTCTTCCATCTTTTCCTGAAGTAACTGGCAAGTGCTCGTTAAAGCTGTATTCATATCCTTGAGTTTTTGCTGCTCAGAAATGGCTTCCTCTAACCTGAATTTCAAGGATGCAGCTTCTTCACAGACAGAATAAAATGCCTCAACTTGCTCCTTTGCCTAAGCATAAAACAGAATTTAAGAAAAGGAAAAGTCAGCCTGGCTAGCATAAGGAGCCTCTATAGTTCATGTAAGTGAAACCAAAGTGCATCTGTTCTCTCTCAGGAAGTGATAAAGCTCCCTCTGAACTTCTGCATTTTCACATTGGGGTGGACTCTGTATGGGAGCTATTTTTGGCTTTCTTTCTTTTCTTTCTTTTTTCTTTTTTTTTCTTTTTTTTTTCTAAGCCACCACAAATATGCAATGCTGCCTCTTTCATCAGCAAACTGTTGTCACCACCCCCTCAAATTTTACTTCCTCTGCTGGTTCCATTTTTGCAATGAGGCACTCCATTCTGAACATGCGATTTCCTTTCCCAAGAGCAGCAATGCATTGTGTGTAGCTTTTTGCATCTGCTCGCCCCCCCCAGCCTTAAAAAAAAAGATAGAAGGAACTAGATGGTCCCTTACCTGTTTGTTGGCATCTTCGAGCTGCTTTTTAGCTTTTTYTAGATCTAAACCAAGAGCTTCTGCCTGGCCAGCAGCTTCTTCTTGCAACTGTTTGACAGTTTCTATCTCACGTTGTCTGCAGGGTGCGAGAGCACAAACCACAACCGTTACTGACATTTTAGAACAGGCATGCCTAGGAGATGGCACACACACCAATTGTTGAGACATGCATGAAGAACCATATTCAGCWGTTACATATCACAGCTCCCCAGAATCCAGCACTAGGGAATATTTTTTTTTCCTTGCCAAGCACAATTTAGCCTGGTAGGCAGGCAAGGCCTTTTCACAGTGGCTCTGCAAGTAGGAAGGGAATGGAAGGTTTCCGTGCTTTCTCTTTGACTGAACAGTGCAAGGGCTGTGCTGGTCCCAGCCAGCTGGGTATCATAGTTGAAAGGTTGCTCTTGCCCTCAAAGGGCAAGAGCTTAGTAGATCAAACTTTAGCAACAGTCAGATGATCATTTTGGCTCGTTATTTGGGAAAGCTAATGATAAGATATCAAGTCAACCAGTCTMGTAAAAATACCCTGTAGCTATTGCTGCAAGTACACAGCTTCACACGGTTAATCTCTCAGAAGCATAGAGAGCATTTTACTTGACAAGCACTTGACAAACAAGCAGATACCACATACAGAACTCATGCTAAAGATGATTGATAGCTTTCAAGCAATTCCTTGTTTTTACACACCACAGAAAYCCTTTCCTTGTTTATTTTCTAACTTAACCTTCATATGAATTCCTTCCTGTCACCACAACAAGCAGTGGSGATCCAGGACAGCAGCTTTAAGAAACAAGCTATCAGTATTTTTATCAGCTCTTTTCTGAATAAAGGAAGCAGAGATGGAAGGCTGACAGCAKGCTTATTAGCCACAAAAGCAGGAAAAAAATAGGCACGGGAGCAGTGTGACTGCTCAGCATCAGCTCTCAGGGATGCCAAGCCCTAGGAAGCTGCTCATATCCTCACCCCAGGTAAAGACATATATGCAGATATAAATATTTGGCMAAGGATGGTAGAAGAATAACGCTATGAATAAGCCTGGCTTGTACAAAAACAGCAAGTTCAGATTAATGGTTCCGCCAGAGCCAGTTTGCCTAACTCCTTACCTGAATGTCTGAGGAGATAGAGAAGGGAGAGAGGAAAGGCAGAAGTTTAAGTCTGTTTGCTTTTAGTGACATATTTATAAAGTCAAAATGCATAATAGGAATCACATGGTAATAAACCAAAATTTAAAACTATATTTTCATATTTAATGAGATGACCCACTGAAGTCATGCCATTAAGAAGCTAAGATAGTACATTGACTTGAACTAGCAAACATCTCCAAAAGCAAGAATGCTTGCAGGCCTGTATTTTAGAGGTCTCTGGTTTCACATGCAACTAGCAGTTTAACAGTTGCACCTGTCAGATAAGTAGGGAGGGTTTTTTTGTTGTTTTATTTTTTTTTCTTTTTAACTGCTTAGTTTGTGGTCTCCCTGSTGTTTCTAAGAGACATCTCCAATATCATACGTTACTACATACACAAATCTTAAATCCCACGCAATGTAATGTTATACTAAAAGCAGATCTGGGCCCCAAGACAGCAGATAATTTTCTTTGAGAAGCGAAGTCTTCAGAATTCAGTGATCTTTGCTCTTCAAGCCATTAAAAAGCAAAGAGCTTTGATGAGGTACCTGGAAGAGAGCTCTTTCCTCAAGAGAAGTTGCTCCGTCTTTGTTCGCCTCAGGTTGCCTGCCATTCTAATAAAATCCTTATCTAGGGATTCTTTGCATTTTTCTAAGAGACGAAGTTTCTGGACCCAAAGCTCTCTTTTTTCTTCTAGCTCTTGCTTGAGAATCTGTGAAGTTTTGAAATTGAATTGCGACATAGTTAGATCACAGAACTAGGCACAGGGCAGAACAGAGCCAGTTACATGACGAGAATTTCCTAGCTCCATCCTTTAGTATAGCCGTCCACATCTGACACTACCTATAGCACAACGCTGTAACGAAGGTGGTGGACCCCACAGTATTTTGCAAATCTACTTGCACAGCCTTTGGTTGGGGGAAGGGCAGGAGAGAAAGGGAGGGAGATGAGGAAATGTACTGTTTGATAAGAAAGATCTTACAGAGGAGAAACAAGGTTTTGTTTCACACAGAACAGTATTTTGTTCAATTTAATAGGTTAGTGAAACTACCTAAGCTTTATACCCATACCCTTCTAACTCCTGACMCTGTCTGGATGCAGGGAGAGACAGGCCAGATTCCTGCCAAGCATTGCTACTTTTTAAAGTTAAATGGAGCAATATGTAACAGTTATCACATTCAAAACTTAAGTCTTGTGTACACTAGTTTGATTTGACAAGCAGTTTCCACTTTTTTTTTTTCTTTTTTTTTTTTTTCCTCCAAAAAAGTGGCTTCCAAATCAGAAGCCATTCCCAGTCTTTCTTTCCAGGGAAAAGCTAGGGAATGTAGACAGTCCTCTTCCTGTTTGTCCCTTCTGAAACAAACATACTTAACAAATGTTTATAGTAAGTAGGTACTAAAAAGACAGGCAAAGACATAGCACACAAAGGATTCTTTACAACTTGCCCCAGAAAGCCTCCAACACAAGTTGCCCAGATATGGTAACAAAAATTTATTTCAGAAGGTGAAATTTCTAATAATGCTCAACTTGCAGGAAGCCCTAAAACTGTCAGTTTAAAATTCTATGATCCTTTTCCTCAGAGTGCGCCTCTAAGTCCATTGGCACTGATGTGAGTTTGGAATTACAGAGGTGATGGTGGGGAAGATGAAAAACCCATGCTTCAGTTGTTTTCCTGCATATCTAGCAGATGAAATGTACCCAAAAGCGACTCCAGCAACAAAGATTTTCAGTTTCCCCCCTACAAAAACAGAGGTAAAAGGGGAAGATCGGAAAAACGAGGTCTTCAGAAACAAAGGACGCAGTGTTACTTAAAAGTGACTTGCAGCACGCAGCACTGAGAAAGAGGAATCCAGTTATCTTTCTCTGATCTTGTTCAACTGAACAAGCAGTTTGGAGAGCTCAGCTTTTAATAAGCACTTAAGAGTGAAAGAGATGGGCAGGTAGGAAAAATGTTCAAATTTCTAGGATATTTCACTAGTTCAGAGGGGGAAAAACCTCTCTCCTACAGATATGGACCACCTTACCAGTTTGCAAGTTCTCACCCAACGCTGCTTGTTAGCTAGGCACAGAGAAGGGCAGCATGTTAAGTATCACATTACAAAAGGTATCCGAGCAATTCCTTTAGATAGGTTTACTGCAGTGTCATTGGATGTGAACGTGTGCAAATGCCTGCATCCTGAAGATCAGTTTCTCAGCTAGAACAAGCAACCCTTGCTGTTAGCAATGGTATAGTTTTGAGAGATAAGCTTATCAGGGCACATGCGCATTGTGGCAAATTCATGTCTTCCAACAGGAGAAGAGTGAGAAGGGTGCTCTCACCCTTTATATATACACACTTAAGTACACACACAAAGACATACTTAAAGTTTACTGCGTATAATATAGAATATGGTTTTAAATACACTTAAACATACTAAAACCCAGCAAAAATTGTCCAATGTATATTGCACAGGAATCTGAGGAGGATAAAAAAGTGTTCAGGCTTCCAGTGACAGAGTAAGGTTTGAGATTTAAGTTTTTTGTAGAAAATGCATTAAAAAAAAAAAAAAAGAGAGAGTGGAAGAAGCTACTCTGATTCAGCTTTTTTAATTTACTGTTCAGCTCTGTATACTGTGTTTTCCATATACCTGTCTTGTTCCAGCTAGGTGAAGACAATACATTAAATCACCTTCTGGCCCCAAGGGTTCCAGTAGCACGTGGCCTTTGATTTTTAAATCATTTTGTTCATCCTTATTAGCCTCTACTAGTTCAGTTGTTTATTGCATTACTGTCTAGGATCCAGAACATGATTTAATTGCCAGCATGAACTCTAACACCCATACCAAAAGTAYGTAGCTTCACATGTTTAAAGGGAACAACATCTCAGCATGGATGGTGAATTAACAAGTATCTTTTGGCCATAAAAACTTTGAAGGAGGAAACTTTTAAGATTGAAAGGTTGCGAGCACAAGCCAGCAGTTTCCTGGATTCTATCCAGAGTCATTCTGGGGTGAAGAGGCCAAGAAATTCTTGCACCTTTTCAAGGGGAAGTTTTCATGATTTACACTAAAACAAACAACCCCCCACCCCACCCCAACATAACCAGGTGTTTGCTGCAATACTCCAGTGATTCCCTCTGCCTGCCCAAGAAGAATGAAGAGTCAACTGCAATATTTTTCAAAATAAGAGGAAAAGAAAATTAATACTCTGCTTAAAAAGCAGACAGCTTACAGCAGTGTGTGCTATGGCATCTTCTGCTATTACACAAATGGGATGAATTTGGGTTTGAGACTATTAAGGTTTCTAAAGACAGTGTTAATTTACAGTGCAGTAGAGTTTTCCATAGTAGTATTCCTAAAAGCAGATTAGTAGGAAGGAACAAGTTAGAGAGAAGTTACCCCCAACAAGACAAGCATTTAAGAAACTGCTGTTGCACAGGAGGGGAGGGACAAGAGCAAGAGGTGAGTCTTGTCCACAGACTGCTGCTGCTACTGCATACAGAAGTTATTCTTGCCACACAGATACTTTGAGCTCAAGTCTTAATTCTCAAGCTCCACAAGAGATATGAGGAATATTAGAAATATTATAAAAGATTAAATTGTAAAATATGTATCTGTAGAAACCTTTCATGAGGAGTGTCCACTAGAAGCAGAATACTGCCTTTCCAAAGAAACCAAACTCTGATGGTTATAAAGCATCCTTCCTCCTCATCACGATGGTGAAACCATCCACTGCTTACTCACAGTTTTAAATAATAATAAAAAAGCTTTATAACTCACACAGCATAGTGTTGCCATCTACTACTTATACTGCTTGCTTCATTTATCCTTTCCTTTGAGCCTAATTTTAGCAAAGTGATATTTTGCACAAGGTAAGTCAGGAAAAGCACAGCATTCAGGTGAAAAGCTGTCATTTCTCTACTTCCCCTGAAAGCACTTACAACAGAAGATACTTATTTCTCTCCTCATAGTCATATCTGACCCCAAGTGGTCTGTTGTGACCTCAAATAGTACATATAGCATGCAACAGTAAGACACACCTCACATTTTCTGCACAGGCCCATAATTTCACAGAATAGAGTCAGAGAAATAGAATTACTTACTCCAAGCTTTCGCTCCCAAGCCTGCTGTATGTTCACATCAGGATCTTCCACCCATTGTAAAGAAGCCATGACAAGCTCCTCTGGTTCAGTGGCTTCTTCTTGCTGGAAAAAAAGAAAACCCAAACTGTAGCATTTCAAGTACTAGCCTGGTGTAAAGATGCCTGGGTTACACAGAGGGAGTGATAGCATTAAAGTAGGCACCAAGTGACCCTGGTAGAGTATGTATATCCCTGAAAAAAAGATAAGCTATTCTCATTTTTTCCAAAATGAGAAAAGCTGATCAAATAATCTTGGAAAAGATTTAATTAAAAGCCTGATGAAAAGAACATAGCCTTATTCACATATGATACGCTACTGACCAGATTTTGTATAATAGCTTTAAATTTTTCTCCTGCGTGTTCAGGTCCTTGAAGTAAGAACAGCACTTCACGGTCCAGTGTTTCATCCAGACATGTCCATTCAGTCTTGGTAAGCTTTGGAAAGAGAAGAGAGTCAGTTAGGTTATTCTGACATCTCTTTACTACAGAACTACATCAGTGACATTTAGATTTCTTTGAAGAATCCCTGCATTGTATTTACCAGAAGGTCAGAGCTACTGCAAACTTGAAGCTTGTAAAGACTTTTGAAAAGCATCATACCACGAGGATTAAAAAAAGAAACAAATAAACAAAAAAAAATCCCTCCAAAACAACCTCCCCCCTCCAAAAAGGACAAGCCAAGCCACTAAATGATCCGATATAAATTTTCATGTCAGAAGCAAGCAAGTGATAGTCAAACATCCGCTAACTTTATTCAGAAGCGGTAATACCAAGAGAAGCCCATATTTGCTTTCCAGGTAAAGGTGGAATCTTGCTTCTCGCTAGAGCATTTGAGAATTTGAGAAGTARCAGCTATTATTGCAATACAGGCTGCTGTGCAAACTGCAGCAGGAGACTGTGTAGTGCTTTTGAAATAGAGCTGCCTGGCCATTTTTTTCCCTGATTTCTGGGCCTGTATTTTCAGTCCTTTAGTAGATTTTTTTTATTCTAAGTACTACCTCTTCTTTGCAAATATTGTACAAGCACACCAAATACTAAAGCAAGTAGCAGCATGCCAACTTGATTCTTACAAGAAAAGGCACTGCAAAAGGCACTGCAATAAGTTTTCTTTGTCACCAGCTCTGCTGAACATTTTGCATCTGAAGGGAAGACAATAATATAAGGAAAGACAGAACAAGACTCCATGAAGTATTTTAGGAAAGTAGCCATGCAGGAGTAAGATATTAAAAATAGTTGTTTATCAATAGTTCCCTACTGAAATACTGAGAAGTTAGGAGAATAGTAAATCAGAGACCAAAGTTCCATTGCTCAGTGAAGTGTGTCTGAAGTGATCAAAAACACAGGCCCTAAAGGGAGCCAAGCCACCTGCCAGGTGTCTCCTGTGTCACCTGCAGGACACTACAACTACAAACCAACAGGCTCAGTTGCAGCACTAAATTTTGTCAGCTTGTGCCTGGGCTTAGCAGTGTCTGTCCTTATCTCTTTTGAGTAGCTATCTAGAGATCACAGGAGGAAAAAAAAAAAAAAAAAAGGACATGACTGGAAGAGACCAGAGTTTCCATTACTCCTGCTGAGGTGCAAGGTAATGCTACCTATAGAGASACACTTATCAGAGTTTCTGAAGAATAGATTAGATGACAGAGACTCAGCCACCCTCTGAGGGAGATCAGTCTAGTGGTTAGTTGCCTCTTTTACTAGATTAGGCTCAAGAAAAAAAGCAACTTTTCCTCCTGCAACTAGAAATAATTGTGTCCACTGCAGGCAGCACAAAAAGTAGAACATTACTTTCTTCTGTAACAGCCTTTTACATATTTGACATATTTGAAGATTCTCATCTCTCCTATCTGTCTGTTCTTCTGTCAGCTAAATGACTCCAGCTCTCTCAGCTATATTTTTTAAGATGTTTTATGTGCTTTTCTCTGGACCATGTCCAGTGTGCACAGAACAATATTGTAATCTTCACATTCTACAACTGCCATACTAGGACAAAAGGATCCAGATCCCAAGGTTATCTAACAGTCTTCAGGGAATGAGCTTTATTCTTCATTTACTGTTGCGAGAGAACTGAGATAAGATTCTGTAAGATTTGATTCATACCTCAGAAGATTGAGCAAGTTCCAGCTCACAGTGCAGTGAATTTGTTCCTTCAGCAATACTGCTGTTAAGTTTATACATCAATGGGAAGCTCAGACCATTTCTAAAAGAAGTTGAAAACAATAAAGAAAAAAAAAACAGAAAAATACATCAGCTTTTTTTGCCTTTTGATTAATTGTGTTTTCTGGGACTTGCTCAAAATACTCACGAGATCAGCTCCTGCTGCATGTGTTGCATGTTCTCCAGTAGCTTATTTTTTTCTGCTCGCAAAGTCTAAAACATACATCAGACCTTGTTAGAGAGTTAGTTTCTGTGCAGAATAAGCAGAGGATATGCATGTCTTCCTCTCACAGAATCACAAGCTAAATTCAGTCCTATACCTCTATTATTGAAGAACATTCCACAATGGTTGACTTCAGTTCTTTGATGTCTTGCTCCTTCTGCAAAGGTTATGGAACAAAAGATTAAATAAAAAATCTGACATAATAACAGAAACAGTAGAGATTATCTTGAAGAATTTTTCAAGAAGGTAAAGTAGTTAAATACTGTATGAAAAAAAAAAAAAAAGGGAAAAAAAAACAGCCCCCCCCACATACACACATTTAAAGCACATAAGCTAATTTATGATGACTAAGATGCTTTGTAGCTACTGTACTATACTACTATAGTCAATCCTACACCACAATAGTAAGTTGTGCATTTGAGGTTTGAGCAGCAATTCATTTGCTGGCACTTTGGCAGCTCTGTTTTCGGCTGGTGGGGGGTGAGGGGAGATAGGAAGAAAAGTGCAGAAAATGAGAAGGGGAAAGCACATTTTTAGCATGAAGTGTAACCATGTAAGATAAAAATAGTTGCAAATTTGAAGTAATACAGAGTCAATTGTCTCACATAYTGACTAAAAGAAAACACTTGGAAGACATTTTCTTATGTAACTCCTGGAATTAAGGGGACAGGACAATTCTTCCTAGATGCCATGTTTTATCTTTTACTCTCCGAGGTTCTGTACCAGCAGTAGCAGATTAAACTAGACAGAAGAACTTCAGTTTTGGCAGAAATTCTGGACTGTATCCTGTCTGGATACAGTTTTAATGTTTTAATGCTAAATGACCCCGAAAATAAATTGCACTGTGTTCCTGAACAACTTCACTTTCATAAATTTTCATGATTATAGGCACAGAAGATAGGGGCCTGCAGATAGAACATCATCTAACAGAAAGGTTGATAGAGAGCATTTCACACCTCACAGTAAGACTGAGGAACTAGTAGAAGTAATAGCTTTCTTCGCTCTGCAAAATAGCGATCATGTTAAGCCATCATGGTAGAAGATACTGCACAGACAACCAGGACATTCCTCAGAGAAAATATGAGCCTACAGTAGGAGCTCTTGCTCTCTTCCCTTTTATGACTTCTTCCACCTCTTCCTCTTTAAGAATATTTGAGGTTTTTGAAAAAGGTGAAGTACCCAGAAAAATATTAGGCAGTAGTAAGGTCATAGAGCAAAGTTCCAACTTTTCCCTGGCAAAGGTGAATGAGCTCTGGTG
Source organism: Rhea americana (assembly GCF_003343005.1). Lineage (NCBI taxonomy): Eukaryota > Metazoa > Chordata > Aves > Rheiformes > Rheidae > Rhea > Rhea americana. Next base: position 139,955 of record NW_028187088.1, read on the forward strand.
CTGAAAATTAACAGAATAAAGACAAGTACAAGGAGTTTTGAGTGCTTTCCATCCTTATGCATCTTTTGCAGTTTTGGGCCAAGAAAAGAAGGGTTATCACATTAATTTCCAGTGTCAGTCTTATCCATCAAGATCTATGGAAGTTATTTAAGCTTACGAGTAAACCCTGACCCTAATGCCAACAAGCAAAATCAGTTTTCCAGACCAGTTCACTCAAAATTATGCAAACTAGTTGCTTTCACCTACAAGCACATGCAATGTAGCAGATTGTAAATCAAAATTCCTATCTAGTCAGTAGGCTTGATGACCCTTTCTTTAAAGGGAAAGATACTACAGAGGCCAGAGAAATTTGGAATCATTCAAGGAGGAGAAATTGCAATTTACTCAAAAATATTAATTCCTTTGTACTCTGAGGCTACTTCTGGCAAAATCTGTAAAAAATGTCAGCTACAATATTTATCAGGATTGGATTGAATTACACTGAAGTTTGGTTATCTTGTCACTGTCAAATTCAAGCTGCAGTCACTGTTAGGCTCTCTACAAAAGTGATATATTTCACCAGCTGAGTTAGAGCATCTTCTGCTAAACACAAACTTCATTAGCTCTTGCATTATTCATGAGACTGGAGAAGGCAAAAGTCTACAGTTGAAAACAACATCAGAAATGTACCTAGGAAAAGCTTAAGTAATTGCATCTCAGTATTGAGAAAGGTTAGATTTGTGTTTCTGTGCGATTCTGGATCACCATGTCTAGTCAGACACAAATAGTAAGCAACCTAACTGAAGGACATGATGCGTGTGTGGGGAAAACACCAAAAAAACCCCTTTTACAGGTATAGTTTTCTATCAGTCTTTTAAGGAACTAATCTTTAGAAGTTTCTATGCATTTTTCTGAACTCTACAGGTTTGTTACAGTTGGTACTTTTTTTTGGGGGGGGGGGAGAGGAGGGGGTGGAAGCAAAATCCTGAAACCCTTAATTATGTTGACTCACACCCAGTTCCTCAAGTAGATCTCGCCTACTTTGAAGCCATTTATAGGATCAGGTTCTGTCATGTAAGAACATCAGAAAAAAAAAAAAAAAAMCAGCACCACAGTAGCCAGCTGCATTGCTTTTCAGCAAAGTGTCCCTTATTCAGTAGTGTCAGATAAGACAATAATAAAATAAAGCAACTAACCTGGACCAGGCTTGCCTCTTTATTCATCACAGTGCTCTCATAGATGTGTGCTTGGATCTGAAGAGTGAAGAAATTAAAGAGTCTTCTAGTCATCTGCATGTACAGTGGTAGAAGTCTGTTCCTTTATCTTACTCGGAAGGGAAAAAGGGCATCATGATCCCTTGTTTTGAAAGGTCAGCTTATTTTCTGAATACCTTGCATACATGCTTCAGAGTTAAAATCACGCACCCAGTTAAAAGTGAAAGAAGAGTTTCAGTTCCAACAGCCATATTTGTCTTTTCTATCTAGGCTTATGGTTTCAGCAACAGCAGCCAAAGTGTTATTTTCTAATCTATTTCTTGAAGTTGTAGGGAAAATATTTCCTAAAAATGTAATACAGAGGGAAGAATGAAAGTTGGATTGCTTATATTAGCTTGGTTTCTAGGCTCCAGATATCAGTTTTCCTAATCAAAGCCATCATGCTGGTTAAGCTATGATCACACTCTTGTTCTTCAGTACAGACTAGTTCAGGGTTGTCTACCTAACAGAGGTGGAATTTCCCCTCTGGTAGACCCAAGTAAATCGCAAGCTGTTTTTTTTTTTTTTTTTTTTTTTTTTCCTCCTAAAGTTAAAATGCTTACTTGAAGCTCTGCTGCAGTTTTAGACAACTCCAAAATCTTCTTTTGAAGTCCATCAATGTCCAGGCTGTTCCTAATATTCTGAACAAGATAATAGTGTATTTAGGCGCAGATATTGACAGCTTCTTGTAGAAGAAACTAGGAATAATGACAATTCACCCCTAAAGCAGTGCCAGCATTTATGTACAAACAAAACTTTCTTGTCCTACTTTCTGTTTTTATACTTTTCAAAGCTAAGGTCTGATGCTGCAAAGGTTGGCACTGCCACAGCCTCAGGGCTGTCTCACAAATGCTTTGGACAAGAAGAATTGTATGATAATTTTTATGTGGTGGCATTTATGAATGTGCAGTTTTCTCTAGATGACCCTGCTTGAGTAGGGGGGTTGGACTAGATGATCTCCAGAGGCCCCTTCCAACCTCAACCATTCTATTATTCTGTAAACTTTAGTTCATCTACAATACACATTTTCATATCCAAGCAACTCCTCGAAGTCAGAGACAGAAAGTAGGAACTTGCAGGATAACATGAGCTCCATCTTAAGGCATATCTCCACTGGAAACAAGCTTTTGGTTGAAAAGTAATATCTTAAGCACGGAATTAACTCAGTAACACCAGCATCTCCAACAGAATTCTAACGAGTCCATTTTCTATTCAGGTGAACAGAACTTTTCCCATTGAAATGATTTCTCCCTCAGTTTTCATTTCTTCAGTCCACTGGTTGAATTAAGTAAACAAAACAAAGAACAAAACTACTCCCTCCCACGCACAATTAGATCTGGAAAACTAAAGGAAAGCTTTTAGATCTGCAGTAGAAGAACTATTTTTTAGAAGTATACAGCTGATCAATAGCAATTCAGATTTGTGAGTTTGTTTTTTTTTAGAAAGGCTAATCATGAATATGGTAAGCATGCAATAAGCAATGATTACGATACTATATGATAACAGATTCAAGATTCTGTTATATACTAGTTTCATTAGCAGTATTTCCTCCAAGACTCCTAGCTCAGTACTAATRGATCGATCTGAATGGAGAAGCCCCCATCCAGCTATCACATTTCTTTGGAGTTAAAGTTCTATACAGAACTCCTCGTTTGGTTCTTAGAGAAGGSAAATGGAAACCTCAACTAAAAAGACAAAAGTATTAGATGAAGACTGTTTCCATACAGAGTATATAGACAGAGCTATGTTAACTAGAAATATCTGGAGTTTATCTATTGAGCTTTGAAGGGAGTATGGGGGAAAGCTATTTTGTTTCTGTCCCTCTCATCCCCTCAATGTCCAATCCTTGCTTGCCAATCAAATGGAAAGTCTGAAGTACAGTGGAACTTCAGATATAAAGTTTCATGACAAGTTGTTCTCATAAAACATTTTGTTAACCTAATTAGCAGCTCAGGCTTCAAAAAAATCACACAAACTTTTCATTTCTTAATTGTGAGCTTTTAGCTAGACAGGGACATGTATTTGCAAAGCAGTGATTTATTTTACCTCTTCCTGAAGAGATGTCATTTTGATCACAAGAGACTGATTTTCTTTTTCCTTGTAAATTAAAAAGAGAGAGAGAGATCAGTCATCATGTTTGAAAAACAACAATTCTTAAGACATCTGCACAAATAATACTTCTAACATTTTTTTTCTAGCATGTCAAGTTCAACATTTAAAGCCAAACTAATCCAAAAAGCAGAAGAGTGCAAACACATTCAGGTCCCAGTATGAAGCTGTAGTGGTCCCTTTTTATTGTGTTAGAGAGCACAGCAGAATGAGGAGTGCTGTGACTGGTGCAGCTCATGAACCCTTACTGATACTACACTTGCTAAATTCAAGGTTGACTTTAAAACTTCAAATCTGAGCAAAACTCAAACCACTAGAAGATTGGAGGAATGTATTTAAGATTAAAGTATGCATGGCTAGTAAAGTTCATATCTGAGTCAGGGCAGCTTTGGAAAGCCTATATGCCACACTATGCTATTTCCATCAGACCAAATAATAATAATAAAATAATGATATTCCCACATAGTGTCTCTATAGCTTGGGAAACAGTGAGCAACTTGTAAGCAGAGCTATGAAACTTCCTAGTATTAACTCATCTCCTGCCACCCTCAAACTCCTTCTTTTATGCACAAAACTCCTGTAGTGATTTGTGTAATCAAAGACAAAAAGATTGTACATGCACTGGAACAGGTTAGCAAGAAAATCCTGTGTTCTTACTCTCTAGGGAAAAAGGTTTCTCTGTTGTTGTTGTGTTTGTTTTAATATCCATGATCAATAGTGCACAGGGGCATGGAACACCAGTATACAGCTATGACAAGTAGATACAATCAGCGCGAACAAGGCGTGTGGCAACAGCGCAAACCTGTTCTTCTGAGAGCTTGTGTTCAGCTGTCTAGCAACACCTGCTAAAGCTGCAGCCACAACATCAGTGTTGTTATCACACTACTTAACACATGTTACAGTCACATTGGCTTTGCTACCTAGGCATCTAGGGTGCAATTCAGATATTTTCATGTAGTAGCTTGCACCCTCTTAGACACTCCAAAGTATGCTGCCTGACTTCCAGCTGTCAGTCCAGAATGAACAGGTTTCCAACAGGTCTTTGTCATATCCATTAGCCCATGTGGATCTCTCCAATAGCCTGGGATATTTCAAAACAAATTTCTTTCTCTGGGCATCTGAACTGAGCCTCCTGTCTTCTTTGCTCTGCAAAGGCCACGTGCAACCTCAAACTCCTAGCAGGACATCACAACTTCAAAATAGATGAGGCTTGATGTCACCAGTGTGAAAGTTGTCATCTTTAAGTTTAATTATATGCAAGATGATTAAAAGTGCCAGTCTACTGTGACTACACTGTAACTGATAATAATTTGAAGAGATTTCTGTGAAAAAACTAATTGCATCACATTAAAAAAAATATATTTTCAAACTAATTACACTTCAAATTCACTTTACAAACCTCAATATTTACCAGGTACTGCTGTTTTTTTATGGGTTGATTGGTCATATCACTATTATAGCAAAGTGCAAGAAGTTGTGCAACTTAAGCTAAGAAGTAAGATCACCTACTAGCTGTTTATTCTGACACAGAATCTCCTGTCTCTTTTCTTCAGAGAAGTTCAGGTTGTTTCTTGCTTCTTCCAGTTCTTCTTCCAGCAACCTGACTTTCAGAACAGAGTGCTGGATACTATGGGGAGGGAAAGGAATCCAGGGAAACCACAACAAGTTACTGTTGGTCATTAGATAGGCTCAAAATACAAGAACAGTATTTTCAGAAGTCTTCAGGGACTCGTTCTTTGGCACAGGGACTCAACAGAAGAGCAATAATCAAGTCCATCATTTTTGTGTGGAAAGAAGAGCTCGTGGACTTGCCCTCTTCTTATTGCATCACCCCCTTTCTCTCTCTAAATAGTGCATGGAGTCCCTAGCAAAGATAACACCTATCAAATCCTTTCACTTTGTACTTACCTAACAATTATGTGTTTAATGGTTAAATATATCTGGTTGCCCAAACACACACACAGAACTTTACTGTACTTTATTGTTAATAGTTATGGAAGTCATTTCAGTTCAGTTTTCAGGAATCAGCTCTGCATCATTTTATCATTATCCTCATCTGATACTCCAAGTCTCTGCATGTTTTCCCAATGCAGCAAGACTTTTGTTACTGCTAGCTCTACACAGAGCTGAGACCACAGGGTCTGACACACATGCACATGTCCCACATTAAGACAGGAGTTTTTCTGCCCAGCTAGCCTCCCCTGAATAGACTAGGAATGGTTTGACAGTTGACAAAACTCCATCACATTTGAATTATTTGAGTCAGATAAGAACTATGAACTCACTGTAAAAATAGTTGTGTACTCATGGCATTGATGAGTACACAACTCATCAAGCTGCAACCATACTAAGCCATATATGCAGACAATTCACTCCAGTTCCTCAAGGGACTAGCAAAATAGCTCTTACATGCTCATTTTCCCACTGCTTGGCAAGAGTGTTTGACCTAGGACTGGAACCTTTCCAGTGTTTAGCTGTTCTCTTGTTATATTAGGCCTCGCTCTTTGGCTTTAGTTGGATTCAGCTTTACCCTAGGAATAGTTTATGTGCACCCACAGAGCCTTAGGCAGCAAGAACCAGACTTTTGAACCAGTCAAATGACTTCTTTTTTTAAATAACCAAGAGGTACAGAGCAGATGGTCTGGCCACAGCATTAAGTCATGAAACTTGCTGCCCAAAGTATTAGTGAGGCTAGAAAAATAAAGCAAGATTAGCCTGCTCCATAGAAGATAGGTCTGTCCATGACCATTACACAGACCAGGTGCACCAAGGTCTCCCACCTTTTTATTTGTTGATGTAGATCCTCATTATCTACCATTAACTTATTGTTGGCCTCATCCACAGCTTCCAGTGTCAGCTTCAATTTGTTGTTTTCTTCCTGAAGCTTCTGGTTGTTGTACTGCAGGTCTGCGACACAGGTTATCAAATCAGAAGTCTCCCTGTTTCAGTAGCAAAGCCAGAAAAGATAAAAATAGGTGATCACTTCTAACTTAGGCTTTTAAAAATCTTGATGCCATGTTGCTTTGACAAGAGTGGTAAGCAGATAGCTTACACATGACTGGTAACGCCACGAGGCAAGCATCAAGGTTGGATGACTACAAGACAATACCTTAAGCCTTTGTTAATCTCCTCTTAGGCTATCATCAATACAATAAATTAGCTCCAAGTCCTGGATCCCTTCTCTTCCCCTGAACCACTCCTTACCTACACTCTCAGCTAAAACAACAATTAACCTTTCTGAAATTCTTAGAAATGAGAGGAAAGCTTCAGAAGGAAGATCATTGACTATGTATAAAACATGAAAGTTATCTTTGAAATTTCTGGTGCCCTTAAAGGCTTTGCTATTACCAAATCCAAAATCATAGCCAAGATTATAAAAAGAAATGACCAAACAAAATTAAGAACCAGAAATTCAGGAGACAGTGTCTTCTATTTTCAGATACCTAAGAAACTGGGGGAAGAAGGGCAGGGAGAATACTTAAAGAGGAAAAGAAACCAAGAACAAAACTCTGACCATAGCGAATTAACAAGACAAATCAACACAGAATGACCAAGTAAGGTCATTCTTACCATCAGTAAGGTAAGTTATCAGCATGTTTTTACTGCTGAGCAGAAGCTGTGAGGAAGARCTTGATAGCATCAAGAGTTGGTGCACATTGAGGTCAACAACAGAAATCCTGCCAAGATAGTTTTCTGAAATAATTACTCAACAGCAATTCCCAGAATAACAAAAGCTAGAAGTACTAACATCTGAGAAAGCACTACTTGAGTATACTTACATGTCTCCTCTAGATGCATCACCCCCAAAGGCCTCCAAGCTTCCCGATGTAACATTCATTGGGACAGACATCCTCTTTGCTGAAAGAAATTTTTCTGGCTATAGTTTAAGAAAGTGGAGTTTTTGCCTCAATAAAACCAGAACAAAAATAAYCTGCACCTTCAGAGATATTTTTATGTACTTTAAATTCCAGATCTTCCACGCTTGCTGTTGGTTCCTCTGTAGCATCATCTCCCCTGAAAGAAAGCAAGCAAGAAGATTCATAAAACTAGTATGGTATTGGATTACCTACAAACTTTTTGTATTGAAAAGTCAAAAAATATACTGTGATCAAAATRTCTTGATGCCATCTTTGTTGGAAACGTAAGCCACAAGAATAGTTTCTGCTCTCTTGCTTTGATAGAAACTTTTATGAGATAGATTGATAAAAAGCTATTACCATTTTCTCTTACAGTCTTCAATCCACTCTTTCATGATGGCATGATATGTTTCCAGGTCTATGGAGACATCTCTTTGATCTGGGTCAAGCATGTGGCACAGCTCTTCAAGGCCACTGTCTTCCGATCCCCGACTAGTTGTATGTCTCAGGTAATCAACAATTTTGGAAACAGCTACTTTTCCTAGGATAGATATAGGTGTCTAAGTACCAGATTTTGAAGTCTAGCAGGACACCAAGAAAATAAACTATGAAAAAGCATGCTACTGATCTGCACTATGGCATATTCAATTGCCTTGTAGACAAGCAAATGATCACTGAAGTTCTAGTGTGATTTGGAATAATTTAGAGCTTTTATTTGTTTTTTTTTGTTTTTATTTTTTTCCCTAATGTGAGAGAGTGAAAGTCTAGTACATTTGTTTTATTGAATTCATTTTTTTTTTTTTAATACCTCTTTTGCTATGCTACTACTTTCAGGCCTCTCATCATAAGATGAAGGCAAACCCTTTGACTGACAGTTTCTTATTCTAGACAGTTATACACCTCCTCCCCTCCTTAATAAAAACAAACAAACAAAACAAAAACACTCGCAGATTTAGTCATATTTGATGGGGGAACTTGGAAGAGTAATCTCTTGTTCTGAAGTCTCCTGAAGTTCATTTTTTTAAAACAGGAAAATGCCTAAAAGAAATGAACAATCGTTTCTAACAAGGCTGATAGGAAGAAGTGTGATACTTCTCTACTTTCTCTTCACTAGAATAGAATGAAGATCAGGTGGAGGAAAGGCCTATGGAAAAAGAGGCAGGCACCATGCAAAAGAGATACAAAGCTTTACTTAGTATCTGCCACATGTACAGCTGACGAGCTATGGTAGCTACTCAGTCTAAGGATATCACAGATTGCCACCTCTCAAACCACAACACGATCCGAGCCTTGCAAATGCATCAAGAGGAAAAAGAACAATAAAAAGCCACTGGCAAACCTGTATGCTCTATGTCACATGCACAGAAGATAGTAGTCAGTAAGTCTTCTTCACAGATCAGGCTTACTTCATACATATCATCAGCTTTGTACCCCAGGGACTGTTTCCATCCTATGGAGATTAAGCTTGTTACTGTCCAGTAACAGTAAGTTTGTTACTTTATTCATTCAGAGCAACTTTCACACATCACTGCTTCTTACAACAGTATCTTTTGCCTAATAGCACAAGTGGGCATGATCTACTAACATCTATGTATCATTCAAGCAGTAAGAACACAAAATAGAACTCTTACTGCTAAATATTGCAAGGAACTGTCTGTAGTTGGAACCTCAGAGTTTGGGAACTGGTATATGCATCTACTTCTACACATAGATGGCTGGAAATACTGAACMTTCTTCTGCATAAAGTAAACATTATATAAACAGAATTGTGAGAAGCCAGCACTCTCTTCCCTCCCCCTAAGATAAATTGGGGAAAAATAATTATAAGCAGATTAAATGTTTTAGAAAAAAAAAAAAAAAAAAAAAGCAAGCATTCAAACACCAGAAAACCCCAAACTCACATACCTTTCTACATTAAAAAAGTAAAAACAACTAAAAAATACCCAAAACACACACTCCTCTTAAAAACAGGAATTGTTAAATTTGAAAATGTGTTTTGACTCAGGTCTTTACTGTCTCACTTTCTAAACTGGCATAAAAATGTTCAGGAAAAGATTAAGGTTCTACACAGCTCTTTTTGCAGTCTGATTAGATTGGAGTGATTCCAAAACATACTGCAATTACTTTTAGTAGTAAGGAAATTCAGCCATGTAGGCTGAATATTCTGAAGTTTGTTGAATTGAGAGGTTATTATTTCCAATATTTTACCTCTTTCATCCAAAGATAGTCTCTTCGGCACAGGAGACTGGATTACAGCACTTTCCGACTTTTTATCAGATATCAAAAAATGTAAGTTTGGACTTGATGTAAGGTATTTCTGTTCATGAGGCACATCTTTACATTCAATACTTGATAAAACACACAACTGGTTCTGGGCACTAGCCTCTCTGGTTCTGAAGAGGGATGGAGAACTGTTCTCAATCTGACATATTGGCATCCATGGCTTGCTGGTCTTCTCTTCACTTTTAATGATTGAATAGGTAGTATTCACAGAACAGCAGTCAGAAATACGCCTGAAACAAGGTGACAGCATCTGCAAGTCTGGAGAGAAGACACTGTCAATACTGGGACTTAYGAAATGTGAAGTAGTATTATTATGGCTTCTGAAAGTTCTTTTCTTTAGTATTTCTTCTAGATTTTTTTTGATATTACACTGTGGACTGTCAAAGTTCCGGGACTGAAATTTTGGTATCTGCAAAGCAGGATTAGAGACTTGGTCCATCATTTGGATAGATTTGATCTTTCTGCAAATACTGTCCACTGGATTATGATGCCGTTTGTTAGCTCCATGTTCTGAAGACATTATCAACTTCTTTCTCTTGCAAAATGCCTGACAGKAACAGAGAGAAGACAAGATTCAGGAAGAGTAGCATAAGTGCATTCTTTGTACTAATTTGTCTGTTCAGTGGACAATTTAGAACTTCAGTATCAAGTTATTTGGAAAAAAAAAAAACTGTAGAACTCCTGTACCAATTGACTAACTTCTTAGATTAAAAGAAGTGCTAAGCAGCATTACCCAGCCCAACTTACCTCAAATTAGCTTTTTTCTTTTTTCTTTTTTTTTTTTTTTAATAAAAACTGCACGTGTGTGTATAGGTTATTACTTTCAGTCACATTTGTACCATACACTTCCTTACCTAATCCTATGACTTTATGTCCAACAGCAACAATTGCCCAGATATTTACCCAAGTTACTTTCTATAGCTCTAGGCATTATCAGTTTCTGGTCTCATCCCATGGCCTCCCAGCTACACAAGTCAGTTTAAGAACTGCAGCTTTCCTGATATCATCCTGTGACAGGTTTCAGAAGCTAAGGCTTAAATGAAGCTTGCTTTCATAGAGTATTAGGCTGTCATTCTTGACTGCCCTTTGTGGGTACCAAGGAAGAGTAAATAGAAGAGTTTTAGCACTTCAGTGAGCCTACAAAAGCTGTCTTTCCTTTTAATAACCTGAATAAGGTGTATGTGTGACTAAGTCATGGGAGATGGATTTTGCAAAGAGAAAACCCATCACTATCTTACATATTGTAACCTTTTCCCCCTGAACTGAGTAGTCATGAGCTTTCATCTCRCACTTTCCTACTACAGACTTCACTCACAGCTCCTAACCCAGAAGAGAGCATCTGGTGGAACATCAGCACTCAGAAACACTATCCACCAAACAATGTATTCCTGTGAATGTGTTTAAGCCAGAACACAGTTACATGACAGGCAACAGCAACTTGTTTTTTTCCCTACAATTATAAAGATTCAGACATGATGGAAACAAGCAATACAACAACTCATAAATTAGCTATGCATTTAGAACATTAGCTAAATTTATCTGGTACATAACCTTCTTTTGTATCTATAGCTATGATAAAGTTCCCCAAAACAGATTTGAAGCCATAGTTTGCATTTGATATTAAAGTTACGTACCTACCTTCCAATAGTCTATCACTTTCAGCTCATTAGCTTTATTAAAATAGGGAGCAGTGGAACAGTTAAAAGCACAGTATGCATTAACTGTTTTTTCCCCCCAAGTTAGTGGCAGCAACAGTCCTCAGAGCCTGTAAGCTAAAGATTTACCTATACCCAGCATAACTCTCAGAATAGTAATATCACAGACCAGCCTTCTGTCAGGAATAAAGGGAGAGGAAAAATAAATAACAGAGTTCCTAAGGCAGTGTTTGTGAGAGGGGGGGAGGTTTGTGAGTGAGGTGGTTGCCTACAGGGGCAGAATACTTGCAGCCATGACCGAGAAGGGATTTCCCCCTGCACAGTACGAAGCCCAACATGCCCCCAGAAGGATATAGACTTCACTGAACTGTGTCTTTTTTAACCAAGAGATTGYACACATCAGGAAGCAAAGCGAACAAACCTCCCCTATGCTCAAAGTTAGCACCTTGTTTTCCTTTTAGATAGAATAAGTTTTTCTAAAACCAGCAACAACAGCGTGCGTCACTAGCATTTAACACAAAAGTCACTCGTTTGTATAATCTCATAACACGGAGGAAAATCACGTGTAATAAATACATGTAATAAATTAACAGATAATAAATACTCTATATAAATAACATTTTACTTAAATTACCTTAACATGCTTTCTGCATGCCAGAAGCTCAGAGTAAATATCTTTGAGTTTATTTTTTCTGCCATTGCTTTATAAGAAGTAACATTCATCTTGATGAACATAACCTTAGTCACAGGAATAGTTTTGGAAAAAAAAAATAGTAAAAATCCAAATACATTTTTTCTTTAAAAAAAGAAGTAACTGCTGTTCTTATTATGTCTGATTTAAAAGATTTACTCCAGGAAACAAACACCACAAAGTAGARGATGTTTCCTACACTAGAGCTTCAGAATGTCTTTGTAAGAGGAAAAAAAAAACACACTATAGTTAGAATTAAGTATGTTCTTTAAGTACATGTGGTATTTCCAGCATACACAAGCAAACAAACTTTAAACAAAATTGATCCTTTTAGCTATACAATCTTTTTAAATGTTACTTATGATTCCTCATTAAAAACCACACTAAGAACTTATACTTACAACAGCAAAACAGCATACAGAAAAACGCCTTCTATTCCTCTCTTATAGAGACAGCACAGGAAAACTAAAGCTGTTTTAGCTGTTTCTTTGAGGAATGCTAGCAAAATGGATTTCAGGACTCAAATTAGCAGAGGGCTCATTTGCTGGAAAATCAGCTTTACAAGGTACACCTGTTGCTGCCTGCCACTCAGCTCACAGGCTAAAAGGTGCAATAAGATGCAAATCAAGCACCAGTCTCCAACTTTCTAGCCCTTCTTTTCTTTCTTCTGTCTTACAGCTTCTAAATGAATTTACTGGAAATTCAATGCATCCTTCAGAACAGGTGGAATAACAATGTCATGTAACTATTAGGCCATGCTTTTTGTGTTACTGTATTCGGCTTTCAGGAAGTATTTGTATTTTACTGTAGGAACATGATTCAATGATATGGGGGATTTGGTAGGCTGAAATTCCCACCCTACTCTTTTGCTTGGTGTGCAGTTTAGATGTGATTCAGGGCCCATATCTGCTGATCTACATTGTGTTTTTCCTAGAGCTTCACTGGGRGCTGAGAGGGAAAAGCTTTGCTAGACCTGGTTGCAGTGATTTCTAACATASTTCTGGAACATAGCTATCAATTCTGAAATGTCTGTCAGTTCTGATAACCTGGTGCATCAGATAGAGTTATTTATTATGGTATTTACAGGTGAATACCTGTAAATAGGACTTCTGCTTCTAGAACCAAGCTTTGTTTCAAACAGCAGTATCTGTTGTTTCAGTAGTATAACACAGAAAATGTTCTTATGCTAGTAAGATTCCTGTTTTCTGCATGCTAGGACTAAAATACTTGTTATTTAAGGGCAAAGTGTTCTTCATGTACAGGATACATGGGCAATATATCATTTTCAGTTTGGCAAGCRTGAAGGAAGAAGAATTCCTAAGTCACTTAATTTCTCTTGAAAAATTTCCCTGAGATTACCAGTTTGGCCTTTAACATCATCTTCCTCTATATAAGTTATACATTTTGTACATAAATATGTGTATTTATATATGTGTATTTACACATAAATATATAGATCTCCTCTCCCCTGCATGCGTATGCATGCATAAGGGCAATAACTCAAAGAATCTGTACATTTTACAGACTGTGCTTGCACAAGTTGGGCACATTATCTCTCAAGTAAATGGAACAGGCTGCTTCAGTCCCTGACACCTGATTTAATTGTCCAATTATCACTGAGTTGTTTAGTTTAACTTGCCTTTTTCCTTACCCACAGTTCTGTCCACTGTTTACAATGAAATGCCGGCATCCAGCTGCTCAGCAACAGTATGTATTTCTTGCTAGCTCCATGGGTGAGACTGTGTGTCAGACGTACTACTCAGCCAAGACGAGATGACTACATGCATAACGTTTAGCGTAGTTKGTAGCCCTCTAGGTAACCTCCTGACAAAGACAAAAATCCTCTTTGCCAAGTTCAGAGGGTAGAAGAAAAGGTCGGATGACTCTTTGGCCTTTGGTGTTTCTGTCATTACAGAAAGGTAAGCTCTGTGAGGTATGTTCAATAGCATCTGCTTTTCTGAAAAGCTGTACAGCTTCTGCTAACATGTATTGTAAATACCTCTACTCAGCAGGTCAGCTCTTTTTTCTAGCCCAAAAGTTGGAGAAAACTGTTTTCCAGATCTGCTTTTTACCTGGACTCTTTTTTCCTAGTGTCTACCTCAGACTTTTCCATTATTGAAAAAAAAAAGGTGTACCTGTCTATAGTTTCAGAAGCAATATCTCTGTGATGTTTACAACTTTAAAATATTTGTTGATTTCTGTTATTTCCTGGTGCTTTTAAACATCCATTACCTCATATAACATTTTAAACTTCTACTTAACAGATATATACTTTTTGTCACACATTCATTTTTACTCTTGAAACTTCTCCTCCTCTACCAGTACACTTCTGAGAACACTAGCACCTGGACTTGAATGTAGCAGTGATAATACTGCAGTCCTCAAGTAAGGCTGCTACCTCTTTTGTGCCAGTACCTAGAAAACTGGCTTTTGTATAGCTTGTCCTGCACCTCATGTAGTTTTTAGCACAGTTCTTTTCATGAAGTTTGTGGAAAAGAAGAAAAACAATTCTAGTGACTATGCAGCAGCTCTAGGATCAAGCCTGTGGACATTATGGTGCTGAGTGTGCAATGGAATATTTAGATAAGTTTAGGCCACCTTCTAATGACGCMCCTGGTTTACGTCACAGACTACCTCTTACCTTCAGAGCTGTACCATGAAAATACTGCTGCCCAGAGAAATTAGGCTCTATTCTGAAAAAAAAAAAATGCTGAAAAACATGTTCGTTCGCATGACATTTTAGACTTCTTACGTGTCAATCGATGAAAGATAAGATTTGCACAGTAAACAATTGGATGAGGTTTTAAAAGGTGAATATGGAACTTGGACACAAAGTTCCTGCCAGTTTGAGTGGGATGAATGTGGTTAAAGTCCACAGTCAGCTTTGAAAGATCACAGGAACATAAAAACAGGACTGAAAAAAGATGTCCAGAGGTCATCTAGTTAGTWGCTCTGTCCCAGGGCAGGATTATTTTGCCAAGTAGCCCTAAAATGGATTTAGCTAATCTGTTCACTGAGCTTTTCAGTGATGAAGGATCTATAGCCTTAATATAGCGCTGTTCACCCTCAGAAAGCTTGCCTTATTGTCTAACTTAAATTCCCTTACTGCAAGTCAAACCCAATATTCTTTGTTTGCAATTTCCTGTTTTGCAGACTTAGCCACAATAGTTCTCAATTTTTAAGACATTATGATTAGCCTGGATTGCAGTTACTGTGTCATCTGCTGTTCAAATGACAAACAGAAGTGAGATCTATTTCTCAGAGAGTTAACAGACTAACAGGAAAGCACAAAGGAAATGAGTATAAGCGCAAGAGACAATGGTCATGGTAACAGGAGATTTGTATCCTGACACCATTAGAATACCCTATTTGTTGATATATTTGCTGGCCACCTACACACWGCAGCTACACCATTACTCAAGAGCAAGTAATGGGTCACTGGTATCAAACCAGCAGTTTAAAAATAGATAAGCACAATAATCGTAACCTAAATTTTTAGGGAAAGATTGGGGAAAATACGCAGTCATGACACACCTCAGCAATGTGTGTTCAACCCCGTCAGGTAAAGCTTCACCACAAAAAAACCTCTTCCACCCATCTCAGCACTGATCTCCAGTCACAGCAACTGGCTTTTATCATTTACACTGTCAGAATAAGCAGTCATTGCCCTTTAGATCATCTTTAAGGATAAGCGTAAGTTATGTTCTTTCTAATAAGGGGTCATGCTGCTACAGAGAGTTTCACTCTACTTCCCTCACTTAGGATATTGATTACATGCCAAAGCTACTTCCTCATTTATGTGAATCAGCTGAGAAATGGCAGGACTGACAATGAGTGTTTCATGTAGACCTCATCAACCTGAAGTGCTATAGTCTTTTAGTGTGTTATGATCCATAACCCAATTATAGGCTACTTCATTTTTCAAGGTTACAGGCTTATATATGCCCACATACACATGATCTTTGTGAATGCAGACACCTTCAGTAAATGTTTTTACTACCCAAACTGTTGCCCCTATTGTTGTTTTGCTGTTTGCAAAGAAATTATGTCCCATATAGTACACTTTAAGTGGCTGGGAAAAATAAGATGGCCACCTTTTATAGCATCAAGGCAAGAACAAGCTATGAAGRGAGAAGAAATGTCATTTAAATTTTAATCGCTAAAGTAGGATTGATAAACCTGGAGCCCATTCCTTGTTTTCCACACAGACTTCTTRGTATATTTGCATGGAGGGGTTTTAGAATATGTATTTTTTAAAACAACTCAGCAACTTAGAATCAYCGGTCACAATAAAAGTAAATGGACTTAGGGCCCTAAGTCACAAAGGCACTGAGAATTTAAGGAGAAGACTTTCTTCTTTAGTCTGTGCCTTATTTTCTTATTTTTTGAGTAAGGATTATGAAGTTCCTAATATTAGACYGTTGTGGAAATTTGGTTTGGTATTGGATTCACACGGTGTTGTCTGTGAAGTGCTGGCTGTCTAGGTTCTGTCTGTAGCCAATGAAGAGAGACAGACATCTCTAGAGGGGAAGTCAGTCCTTCCCTCTTACAATAGGATACTGTCTGGCCAGAGGGTGCACTCTTTGAAGCCCTATTTTCCTTGTCTGAGAAGGAGATTGTAGGAGGGATTTCGTTCATAAACATAAGCATCTGGTTACATTTCAYGTGCCATAGAGATCCTGTCTGCTCTCCAACTGCTTCTCCACAAAGTCTTGGGTCTCTTGCAGACCCTGTGTCATAACTGATTGTTCCACATTTTTGTCTCAGGTGTCCTGGGGGGTGTTTAAGCAATGTAGCCTTTCTCTCGATACTAGTTGAAACTAGGCACCAAGCTTGTGGACTGTTGAGACACCTGAGGTTTTTGGAGTAAAATAATTTTAACTAATCTAGAGGATGTTGTCCTGGCCCTGCATTTTCCTGGTACTAATGGTCACCTAATCCCACAATTAGCCAGTCCAAGTTTTGATGCATCCTACTCAGCTCCCTGCTGTCCTCTGAGTAGCCTCAGACAAGCACCAGTCTGTACAAAGATGAGAGTGGGACTCTGGCAACACAGTCAGATTTGGAAGACAGAGTGGGACCCCAGCAACATCAACTTAGAGTAACTAGATGTTATTTGCAAAATGGTCAAAGGAAAAAAAAGAAAAAAAGAAAAGCTGAGGTTGTCTTTCTAATAGTGTGGTAAAAATACAAACCTTTCTCCATGCTTKTCCTTCTCCTCCCTTCTCCCCAATTCCAGCAGAAGGGGTTGAGCTGGTTCTTTTCATCATTTAGTTTGTGTTAACTTATCTCATTCCATTTTTGGACTTATGGCAGTGGCAGGAGAGCCAGGGTCTATATTCAGTTCCAAACACGTTCGGGTTGTTTTACCACATGAAGAACCATTGTGAGGACGAAGTATTTTAGAGTGAGTAGTAGTGAAGGTAAAGGGTTAATTTTCACAGACTCAGCTGTGGGTTTTGATTCTCACTCTGTAGTTCATGCAGAAAGAATGACTCTGAAGTCACCACAAAAAGGAATAGGTGAAGACCTCTATCTTTAGTAAGGCTCTGCTTGTTCAACATCTGGATGCAACGTGTAACTGCCTCCAAAGGCTAAGGATTAACCACTATGATGTTCTGTCAGAAAATGAGAATGACAGGGGAAGTGTAAACTTCACATTGAAGAAGATGCAAGGAGATTCCCTTCTGGTAGCTAGAAGTGAACTATGGCACCATCTTTTTAAAGGATAGAGGTTCAATGGCAGCATAACGAGAGCTACATGAGGCCAAAACCTAACTCCCCTCTGATTTCCTGCATCCATGCCAGAGCTAATGCCATTTTTTTGTTGTATACCCAATTTTGCCTGGCATTAGCATATAATCAAGCAATATCCCCCCATCAGCAACTGCATTCTCAGTAATAGTGTGCTTCAAACTGGTCCCTACAGAGACATTATGTCAGATGAAAAGTCTATAATAAACCTTAACACTGCATACTCCTCATGTTTGTCACACTTATGTGCTGAGCTGTATTTCTGTTACACCATAGGCTGATCCTACCTGCGAGGCTGCTGCTGTAAATTTTCTATTAGTCAATCTTTTTTTAATCAGCCAATTTCTAGCTCTCTGTTTGCATTTCTTCCCCTTTTGCTTCCCTCTCCCATTTTACTAAGGATAAAATGAAGGAATAGAGATAAAAACCCTAGATACAGAACCATCAAGGCTAGGTATTGAGAATGACTTGTCCTTTGCCTGTGGACCAAAACCACTATCCATAACTATGATGAATCCAAGAATGACTTAGAAGTAGCTTATGAAAATGGCTTCTCTGATTCCTGCTTCCTGCCTTTTTTTTGTCTACTGCTCCATTGCCTGACCTATTTGAGCCCAGGAAGTGGGCTTTTACTCCAACCAATCCATGAGACAACAAAGTGTTTCTCACTATTAATATTTTTTTAATTCAGCTTTGTATTTTCACTTGTATGTAAGAAAACTACRGGCAAAAAACTGTCAGAGAAGCAAATGAGACTTCATCCTCTACATGTATACTAGAARTAACCTCAAGCTAGGGACACTGCACAAGTCACCTTCTTCTCCCATGTTGGGATGCTAAATCTGAAGAGTAACTTACTAACTTTTTGAGCTGTCACAGTGGATGGTAAGCTGATATATGTTCAATTATCCTAGGTAAGAACTCATCATCCATATTGATATCTGCTTCTGACTGTAGTTATTGATCATCTGGCAAGAAGATGACGTTGTATTGCAGTCACACTGGGAGAAGCCTCAGGGTTGATGCTGATATATTCAGAAGGTATTCACCTGGTTAATGGTGTGCATATTCAAGTGTGTTCACCCTTCAATCACTTCTCTGATTTCTTGCAAGACTACGAGTTTCCCTCAGGACTCATCAGACCTCCATCTACACGGCTGACAAGAGATCCCTTCAGATTCCTCCGCCCTGCCACAGGAGGGGAGGGGATCTTCACTCCGAAGATTTAAAAAGGGATCCCCAAACCACCAGGAGATATTGTAATACTCTATCTCAAGTAAGAAGACTTCAGATTTGCAGCTGAACTAAGTATGAAGGTGAGTGAGACTCTTCTGATGTATTGGAAACATTCTGGTTTGCAATTCATGCTTTTTCACATGAGTGTAATATTTTAGGACCTGTAGAAGAGTTTAATAATTTTAACTTAAAAATAATTAGAGAGAAATGTAAACTAGTTATTTTCAGTATGCTCAAAACCACTGCATTAGAAAAAAACAATTAATAGCACAATCTGCTCTCAAAAACAGGATGAAATAAACCACTGTGAATCATAATAGTTAGATACTCTTTGTTGCCCATCACAGTTATTAATGCATGAGTAGCAAGATGGTCTGTGTGAAGGAGGAGAGATGCAATTTGTACATAGAGGATTCATGCTCAAAGCATTCATTTGCATGTGCTGTATCTGTGAACAAACTTCAAGAATCTAACAATCATATCCCRTGACATGCGTGTAATCATGGTTGATGCAAATTGGATACTAAGTTTAAAAACTTTCTTTTCCTGAGGAGATAGTGATCTGCTCTTATGGRTCGCTTGCTTGAAATGGCAAGTCTCTTACATTTGCTTATTGTCTCGTCTCTATCATTCATGGTTTGATAAAATCAAAATACATGTTATATCCTCTCCTCCCCTAGGTTTGTATATTATGCTCATTTCTGCAGGATCTAGTGGTGTTGTAAATAGGAGCACAAAAAGTGCTTCTCAACCACAGCTCTCACCTTTATGGAGCCTTTATTATAATATGAATGAAATGAATAAAATAGGTCTGATTCAAAATTCATCCTCTTATCAGTTGACTGTGAACTGAAGCTGAAGTAGTCACTGAACTAGAGGAATTTTGGTAGCAAGATGGGGAGAAGCAAGGGGCTGGAAATATCTTCACATTTAGATTTGAAGYTGAGAAGATCTACAGAAATAAAAGCTTTTTCATGTATCTTGTGGTTCTTTGTCATGTGCAGGGACTGCGTAAACTGACAGCATCTGTGATGGCCCTGTTCCTTGCARCGTCCTTCATATCTTTCTCCTGGAGTGCTCCTCAGGTAAACAGCTCACTCAGACTGAATGTGAAGCATTCACGAAACCCACAGGTTGGTGCCGTTTAAGTATTTGTACTTGTTARTAATGGCATGCATGGCTAATTTGTCTTTTTTCTTTTTTGGCAAAAAGGCTCATTTCCAAAGGAGAAACTGGACACCTCAAGCTATGCTCTATTTAAAGGGTGCACGTAAGTCCCAAGCTCTTTCAGTTTTGAGGAGATAATGTTCTCTACCACTAGATTATTCCTGATCTGCTGTGCTCCACACAAGTAGAAAATATCTGAGGATGTTATGGTGGTAAATATTCAGAGGCTTGCAGAGACATACAAATTGTTATTTCTTGATTTTGAAATAGTGGCATTGCTGGTATTATTACTATTTTTTAAAGAAACAAAATTGAAGAAAACAACTGTTGGGAGAAGAAAAGCAAAACAAAAAGTACTTAAAATGTATAGAGTTGGAGTGTAAAGTAAAACCTATTGGAAAACAGTTTCCTCACCTGAAATGATCTTAAAAAGGGTTTAAGATACACCAGATATATTTATCATTCCTCATTCTCACCTAAGCTTTATTCAAACACCTTCTCAAGCAAGTAGAATACATGTTCCTGTTGCAAGCATCCTGCATTATACTTGGTATTCAGATCACTTCTTAGAAGAGCTTAGATGTCAGGGTTATGAATATCATGGTGTTAAGGTTGTGCAAATAATTTTTGAATTTGCATTCTTAGTTCAGAGTTAAAGGAGCATTAGATACAAAAATAAGATTTAGATCCAAAGAAAGGACTTGTTTGCTGAGACAAAAATACAAAATTTAACAGAAATATTTTTTAAAATAATTCTATTGTAAATTTTTAGTTCAAATTTAAAACTATCAGGCAGGGAAATATATTAAGAAAGCAAAAAGCTTGAAGAATAGCTTCTTTCAAATGAAAAAAGAGAAAAATTAAATCTTACAATCCTGAGAGAAAGCTCACAATCCTGAGAGAAAAAGGAGACAATAAAAATAATAACAACATGAATTAGATCTARGGCCCAAACAACCATAAGTGTAACTGGATGGATTTCTAGCGATGTTAATAAAATTATTTCTACTGCTAACAACAAATAATTTATCACTTTTTTTGTATTGTCTGATTCTTCCRACTGAATAATACTCTATTTCTTTTACATCAATCTTATTGATGAACCGGAAGTAGTCTTTTTTTATATAGTTCTTTTTCATTTTTAAATAGACATATTGCTTTAAAAGCTATTCATTTATAGACCAGCAAAAAGATGATAGGAGGGACTTGACTGTACAGTAGTCAAAGAAAGAGGAAGCAAAAGACAGTAAATTTCTCCATATCTACAGCTCCTGTAGCAAGTTAATATGAGAATGAGAAAAGCTGAAACCCCAGTTCTATGGAATAAAGTGTATTCCAGTTCAGGATGGGCTATTGTTGATTTGGAAAGTCCCCAGAAGGATGGAGATACACATCTCATTTTATGTTTGTATAAGAATTACTCTAATTTTGTTTTGTTTTGTTTTTGAAAATACTGATTGTGGGAATTACTACAGGTTTGGAGGCTGTTTTTATCCTTTTCCCACTGTTTTTGTAGAGGGACGTCGATTCATCTCAGATGAGAGCCAGCAAAAGGATCTGTATGATAGAATGCAGCTTGGTAAGTGAACATGCACAGGTACATGTAACACATCAATCTTTCATAGATTAGGAGAGAAATCTGTGAAAACGGAAAGGTTTTCTTTTTTACTGTATTTATATTCACAGAATTATTTAAACTACCTTATGTTATTCCTTCATTCCAAAAAGTACATGACTATGTATCTGATTTTCCTCTCTTGTGTACCACTGTGACTTCCCTGATGTAAGAGATGATGTTGCATATTGACCTGGGTGGAAGTGAGATTATCAGTCCCTTTGCATTTCTCTCTCTGCTAGAAAAAATAAAATCAAATTATTAATTTTGCTCAACTGACAAATGACCAAGGTAGACTACATTGATCAGTCCTAGACAATGTTTCTGTAGGAAACGTAACCTTGCAGCAAAATAAGAAATACATGGAAAAATAAAGTAGGAAGAACATTTGCATTAGGCATTTATTGGGCGGGTTCTCAGCAGCAATTGTTACAATGTGAAGGAGACARCAATTTTTCCCCTCTCTTTGGCTCTCTAGTTGTAAAGACAAAAAAGCAAAGAGCAAAATGAAGAATTGCCATCAAACACTGACTGTGTATCTCTGATTTTGTGATTCTAGAAACACGCAGCCAAAACACAAATCCTTTATCTCTTCCTGAAGCTGCAGCCCTATTTCTTAGTTCCTTACAGAAAGCAAAAGAAGAAGGTAAATGCATGTTTTGTTTTACTCTGWGCTTTCAAAAGAGGTTTTCACTATTTCACTTGCTAACACTTTCATCCAGTTTAAAGATCCAGTTTAAAATCTGACAGTATTCCCTGTATTGTACTGGAATGTACATTTAGGCAGACTAGAGCATGCTGCTCAAAAGTGATGGTAAGTAAGCTTTTATATATTCTGCTTTTCATTTGCTTTTCAGATTTTTATTGATTTAGACTCAAGGGAATGCCTATTTTGAATTGAATTTTCCAAAACAAAACTTTTCTATTGGAGCTCCATTTTCTACAGAATATTATTTATTTATGAGATTTTCATTTTTATGTTGGGTCTTTTATCCTGGTAGAAGGGCATAAAAAAAATCCTAAAAAGTGCCAGCACAGGAACTGTGGGCTTCACCTCTGTCTCCTGAGAACTCTGTCTCAGGCACAGCTGACAGGGCATCCAAATAAGATTTATAGGTAGAGCCATGATGTGTTCTGAAAAAAATAGTATTTAGTTACGTGTTTCCCAGCTTCTCAGAGATCTTGTCAAACCCTTCCATTTCTGTCTCCTTACCATTTGCTTTTTCATGCTCCTGCTACATATTTCAGCTTCTTGAATCAGAAGCTCAAAATACATGCCTCCCTTCCATAGCATCTTCCAGGGAGACCCACCTCCTGCATTAAACCTGAAAGACTGGTGTTTCCCCACCTCCTTCATACCTGTTGCACTCCCTTGGGCAAGGTCCTATGTTCCCCTTCTCCCTCACCCTGCTATAGCTCACTCTGTAGATGAGTTTCCTTGCAAATCTGTTATCCTGAACACCTCATCTTCTCACTGCATACCTACAGCTCTCCAAAATAGACCCTAAATATATGATGTCCTCCATTCCCTATGTCTTTCTACCCTTTATATCTTCAGTTAYAGGATAGTTTTTTGCTTAAGCCCTACTCTGTTTGGAAATGCAGTTGAGAACAGGGAAGTTGTGAAGGGTACACACCACACACTGCTGTGGAGTGCTRTGCTATACTCTGATCCCTGGATGCTGAGGCAGTTGTGGTAGCTCATGCAAACACAGAAATTTATCTAACTTATGATGCTTGTCTCTGATTTGAGGATAGGGAGAAACAGAAGCTCAGTACTTTTTGTCTTGGTTGTAAGTTTTTTCAGCCTCTTGGCCACTCTCCTCATGACAGGAAGAAATAGCTGTCTTGATTTAGCAAATGTGAAATAAAATTCAAGTAAAATATGAGGTAGTTTTATACATTTCACATAGATGAGTAATTAAGGTAAGCCTGTTACTGCCTTTGATGTAACCAACCGTGTGGTAACAAGTGCTTTCCCATCACCGGGCTATCACCTGCCCTTAGTTATCTAATGTATACAACTTTCCTGAACTGGAGTGTGAGACATACCTCACAGAATTTACCCGGTATGTGTGCAGAWGTGCTGAAACCACACTTTTCCGTCTTCTAAAATCTCTGACTGTTCTTCACATAACACTGGGACTCTGTGCTCAGCTCTCTCTTCCTTGCCCAGGCAGTACTCTGCTAACCAAGAAATTCAGTGGCATTTTGACTAAGAAAGAATGGCAGAATTAACAATGAATKTTTTGCTTTGGACAAAATATATAAGAAGTTCTAAAGATAAACCAGTGTCATTTGTGTGTTAACAAAACGAGAAAATCCTCTGAAATTCAATACTCATAAATGTTAGTGGTATTTTCCTGCCTGCTGCTGCTACTCCAAAGAAGGAAATAGCCAGCAATAACTCCTTAAGAAAAAAGGTGACATATCTGAGACAGCTAAGCAAAACAGGGAGCTTGTTTGAAAAACGCTCTGTGGAATAACATTGCCTTCATTGCAGTAGGACATAACAAAACAGTTAAGTATGGATAAGCTGTGTACAATCAGCAGATCACTTTCAGATGATTTTAGAATACTTTTGATTAAAGCAAATGTCCACATTAAAAAAATATATACTTTTTTTCTTATGCATGTAAAACCTGTCTTGTACGGAAGTATGTCTCTGGACACKGTTTGTGTCTCTGCCGCTCAGCAAGTGCAAAACTTCCTGTACTGAAAATGAGAGAAGGCATGATCATTTCTACAGATGTCTGTACCCTCTACCTAGATAATCATGTAACAGTAGGCTTGTGCCTGAGGCTTATCTCTCTCCTGGAAACTTTGGGYGAATGGACTTTCCTTTATCTACAGCTTATTTTTCCCCGTTGTATCTTGTCTTGCAGTTGAAGAAGAAACCAGTGATCACATTGGATACTTGACACACAAACTATCAAACTGGTGAAATATTTCAATTTGCTTTAGCATTTGTATGCTGACAACATGTTTTGTGTGAATAGAATATTTCATTTCTTCCATCACCACTTAAGTTCCAAAAGAATGATGTGTACATTCATTTCCATACTTTGAAAGCAAACTGATTAAAAGTTATGAGTTCAGCTAAGAAATTATTTGCAAAGTTCCATCTTGTTTAGACTATTTTTACATGTGCCACCCAAAATTTAAAATGTGCTGTAGCTGAAAGAGTGATTAAAATCATCTTTCCTGACAACTCTTTCATTAAAAGCAATTTTCAAAAGCCACTAGAAAGCCTTTTACCACTTTCCCCTAGCTCTACTTTAAAGCCTCTTTACTTCTGACATAGGTAGACTCTCCACCACCTCATGATTGGCCCTGTATTTTGTTGATAGTCCAAATAAGTCATTGAGATATTAAAAGAATCCTGCTGTTCTTGACAGCAAAGCAGGTGATTTCTTCTGGGGCAATCTGTCACCACAGAGAACAGGCAACAGTGCTTATTCAGACCTCAGTGTTGCCTCAGAGTTACTCACATTCTAAAATGTAGACTCTAAACAATCCTACTGAACAACTCCCATCACATAGTGTGTGGATAGCTYTTACCAGGATCAGGGCTTCATTAATGACTGTGGTATACAGTTACTACTGTTGTCAGGAAATACAACAGTATTGTGGTGATGTACTGGTTATGAACTTAGCATCATGCATGACAACAGGAACATAGAATATTTGTTGTATCATTATTGTACTTTTTGTGGGTTTGGTTTTTGAGCTGCAAATTTGGAATTATACATAAATTGGTTAATTATCATTCCATGCTGATAAGGATATATTTAACATTATTTATGGAGTTGCGTAGTATTATTAGAAAGTCCTCTGTACTTCCCATGTAATTAAACAGTAGCCACATGACTCTTGTGTCCAAGTAACTATGTTTTATTTTTTAACCTTTAACCCTAATTGTGTTCTTGATCTTTCAATACTACTTTTCTCTGATCTTTCTCATGACACTGTTAATTAATTATACTAACTCACACTAAGTATAATGTAGCTTCTCCTCAACACAAAGGAACATAGCTGAAGTGACACAGGAATTAATTCCTACTATGAGGTCATAGGAACTTTCAGTTATTGTTTATATCAGTTCATGGATGAACATAACTGGAGAAATAGAAATGTCGTTGTTTGTTTGTTTGTTTTTAAGTGCTAGTATATTCATCAGAAGCAGTATATACTAAGTGGCTTATCACATTCGCTACGGACTTCATCTAAAGATCAAGGGTRTCCACTGGAATCTTTTCATTCATTTAATTGCTCTTTGTTTCAAGCCTACTCTGAATGTTTCATGTGAATCTAAGTTGCTTTTCAGCATATTTTTCAGCATAACATAAAACACAAAGTCCCAAGACAGAGGCTTATACATCTTTTGAGTACCATGAAACTCATGTGCCTCTAAATGTCCCAGAGATATAAAAACTATACTAATTGCATTCTCCACTGCTTGATTTCTCAATATATTCATGTAAATCTAAGCTCACTAATTTAAACAATTCTTTACAAATGTTATGAAACAGAATAAAAGTTCTGCCGTGGAAAGGTGGTGTTTGTAAAACCTTCACTATGGCAGACGATTGCTTGTATAACAGATAGTTGCTATCAAGCTTGTCAGATGTCAGTTAGAAATGTGTGGCATTCAAGTGAGACAACCTGTTATCTTGCATGATCTAAAAGCCATTCCCTCTAACGCTATAGGCTCAAAGGACAAAAACATTTTGCCATAGCTATATTGCCTCGCTACTGACAACTAGTTCTAACGTTCAAGATGGAACTAAAATAAGCTTAGAGACATGAGGCAGAGGTCGTTTTGGCCACTGCAGGTCCATTTCTGAGAAGAATGGGCACAGCATTAGTATTAGTCGTATCTGGAAAGTTGTGCACTTTCTGTCGCTAGGTGGGTGCTCACAGCACAGGACTGCGTTGAAACTAATGCAGCTGAATTTCTGTGGGATGTCATGATAGCTCTCTATTCTTCCCAAAGAACTCAAACACCATAGGCATGTCTAAGAAAACCTGCAACCTGGACCATGCATGTTGTTCACTTGTTCAGCAAGAATAAGGGAAGCTGTCTTAAAGCAACCCWAGCAAAACTCTTCCATATTGCATATTGTCTGTTTTGTCTCAGTCACTTAGCATGACTTACAGTGCATGTGTAGTGATCATGTCTTCATGCACTGCAGTGAAGCTGGGTCTGCAATGATAATAAACAAATGTTCATCACCATGTGGCTACCATGTAATTTTAGGCAACAAAGGAAGGAAAGTGCTGGATCATTTTCAGAGGATATTAATTAATGCAATTTTGGTGATGGGGATTTAGTGCAATGGTGCAGTGAAGTCCAAACAGTAATGTCAATTTTCTTGAAATCACTATTTTTTTGAAAGAAAAAGTTAGCTTTCAATCAATGATGGTTTGAGGAAAAAGTTTTAACATTTTGAAACATAACAAATTCCTATTTTGATGTTAAAGTGTATTTTGTTTCAAAAAGGTAAATTATTTGCTTGGAAACACTTACAAAGGTCAAAATTGAAACAAAATATTGCTAAAGTATCAAAAAATCTGTTTTGACCTACCATATCCATTTTTGTCCTTCCAGGTTTTGGACCTTTTTCTTTTTTCAAGATTTTGATTTCTCACTATGTTTTAAAACAGGAACTTGTTTAAAATCTCTGTCCACACATCTTTTTGCTGTTTCATGTGCCTTTTAAATTTTGTTTTGTTGAGTCTCTCAGCCATTACATTCTTTAACTCTGCAAAGGAACTTTAATTGAGATAAATAATTCCAGGAAATAAACTACATTTTTGAATTGACAAAATGCAGTTATTCTCCACTTTGAAAACTGCATGAAGAAAAATATTTGCTATGTCTTTGCTTTCAGAATTTTCACATCAAAAAATAATTACCTGCTAATTGTTTTTAGTTATTTTAAAATAGTTAAACAATGACAATTCTTTTAAAATACAAATTAAGCTTTTGCCATAAAAATCTGAGTCTGTCCTCTGAGAATAGTTATTTTTCAGGTATCCAGGTATGCAGATACCTGGAGTAGCTTAAGAACAAAAATTGAATTTAAAAACTGATTTTAGGTGGCCAAAAATACAGATAGGCACCATCACCTTTTTTTTTAATGACCTCTAGTAACATCCATCTCATCTAATAACAGTTAAGCATTTGAAAGTTAGGTGACTAATCAAAGTTCACCATCCCTTTAGAATTGATAGCAAAGGTAAATACCTCCCTTGGTTACATTATCTTACCTCCTGAAGAAAAGGCTGAATCAATTCCTGGGGATCTTAAAAAACATGAGAAATCCTCGATAAACTTCTAAAAATAAAAGATGGATYTCCTTCGTAGTGTCTTCATGTTAAGAACTACCTCTGAAGATCTTGTTCAGGCATTCTCTGCATCTCTAGGAATTGAAATAACTTTAGAAGCTATCTGTAAGGCAATCTAGATGGCTAGTTCTCATGGAGAGGTTCAGTTATTCCCTAAGCACTTTGAAAAGAAGTTTCAGATGCTTTTCAAAATTATATCTTTGGGGTAGCTGTGTTCCTGAAATTCTTTTAACATTAAATATTATGATTAGGTCTCTTCTGAAGAAGTGAAAAGATCAAGGACTAAYGGGACATTTGGCAGAAATATTTTGAATGCTGCCACATTGCTTTATGACATGTAGGTTTGTCTACAGGGGCAGGCATTACTTTGCAAATTTTGTCATTTTCTTGAGCCAAGCCACATTAATATCCTCCCCAAACTATTTTGTTAACAAACTTAATCTAGGACAGAATAAAACCAAAAAAGAAACATACCAGAATAATCAGAAAATAAACGGTCTGCTGTTTATTGTGGGTCTAAAGGACTTCAGAAACATGACTTCATCTGTTTCTAAAAATTAAAATGCCCACTGCATATTTTTCCACAGAAAGTATGTTTTACAACTGGATCAAGACACTTTTGTGTGCTGTAAAAAAAATATTTTAAATGATGTAAGTTTACAATAAGATAAACAGCGTAAAGAAGAAGAAAGACCATTTTCTTTTCAATTTATCTTTTTTAACCCTGCCAAGGTTTCCCCAGTGTAACRCTTTTTTCTCTAAATATTCTGAGCTTTGGCTTAAAGTTCATGTTAGTTTGGGAAGGGAAAAGGGGGAGACATAAATGAAGTAGAGATGCATGTGGAACAACCATTATGGAACTATCAGCATGGACTACGATTAATATAGATGATTATGCGGACAGAAGTATTATCTACAGTACATACAAGCTCATGAGGGGACTGTCACATTCTCTAGGTTTATTAAGCTTGAAAAATCTCTTCTATCTCCAGGGGGGACAGAAGAATTGTCATTTAAACTACTTGCAGAGTAAAATAACGTTAGGCTCCCCAACAGTGTAGCTCAAGTAACACTTAAGATTCCCCTAATTATACCACATTGTCCTTAATGCAAAGCTTGCCAAGTCTACAGGAGAAATTGTTGAATGGATGGAGACCCTGCCAGGGTGAGAGCAATGAATTCAGTTCCTGTATTCTCCATGCTGCTTCTTCTTTCCTTGTGGCAATACTCCAAGGGAAAAGGGAGACTTGATGTTTTGCCTATCCCTTTCAGCTTCCTCATCCTCATCATATCTTTCATCCTCATCTTCATCTTCCCCTTCACTATGATGAGGGCTGGAATGCTGAGAGACAGAGGGTGATGGCGGCACTGATGAAGGTCTAGGGTACCTGAAACCTTCCGTCTGGCAGAGAGAGAAGCAAGTTATATATATTATCACAGTGTTCATTTGGCTGTATACAAGAATTTAAGGCTGTTATCACTGCAAGGCAAACCACTAGTGATGAGATGTAAGCTAGACCTGCTCTGCACTCTAAAATTAAATTCCCTTGAATGCAGATTCCCTCAGTTCTTCTGCACTAGTAAGTACATGCAACAATATGGTTGCAGCACTGCTTGCTGCAAAATATAACTCTATCTTTATTGAGCCTTAGAATCCTCACCCCCTACATGAAATCCTTCTGAACTCTGCAGTCAGAATGGACCTACAGAAATTCAGAATTAGTCTGCAGTCTTAAAACAATTTCTTAGTTATACTGTCAAATTCTGCAAAAAGTAGACCCAAAAAAGGGATTTTGTTCTGAGCCTCTTTTCTCCTTACTATGTCAGAAATTGACCTGCTCTCTGGAAGTGTCTGGAAATTTGGTTTCAAACAATATGATTCCTAGATTTGAATCAAGCAGYCTGCATTCTCAAAGCAGTGCTAATATGCATTACGCAAGAACTGATTGAAGGCGTGTGCCCTTTGCAGTTCCAACCACAGTCTCCTCCTCACATATCCTGATCAGATGAAAACAATACTTTGCCTCWTATCTTCCAGAATATCCCTCCACAACTCCCCTTCTATTGGGTTACCGAACCTTTCCATGGCCCTCAGCAGCAACAAAATTAGAAGCTACCAGTCTTCCGATAGGAACACCAAGGGCTACTTCCTCAGCTTGTCTTAAGAGGCATACTTCCATCCACGTAATTCTAAATCACCTGAAGAACTGTGCCTGCACTGCACCTGGTGCCCCTACCATTTTGCATGGTATACCATCACAATTCCTGTCTGGAACTTAGTTTTGTAACTGTGACTTTCTGCTCCCTTTCAGTTAAAAAAAGCCATAACTCTGTTGTCTCTCTCTCATGTGCTCTCTCTTTCTCCTTTTCTTTCTTTCTCTTTCTCTTTCTCTTTCTCTCTCTTTCTCTCATGCTCTCCCTCTCTCTCTCTGCATAGCAGCTAATAGGCAGATTAACTCATCTCCAGAAGCAGACTTTACCTTTGGTGGAGCACTTGGTTCCATTTCAAATTTGTCAGGGAATGTTCTGCTGAGGGCCAAGTGTCTGGCATGCATGTAATACTGTAACAAAAAAGAGAGGTCTTAGAAGTCAAGAAAATCTAGAATAGATTTACATAGGAAAGGAAGCATAAAATGTGTGTGTCTCCTCAAAGATGATACTGAACAAAGGCTGAATATATTTCCAGCTGAGGAGAATCCATCTGATTTTGCCACTTGTAATGAACACATAGCTGTGAAGTAGTGAACCACTAATGTCAGATTCACAGTGCAGCAGAGTCTGGAACAGAAGCCAGATAACGTTTCTGCAAGATTAAGGTGTACCAAGAYGGAAACCAGCACTCATCTCAGTCAGTGCAGTTCTTAGTGAGGCACAGACATTCTTTATTCTTCATGATAGAATTGGCTCTTTTTTAATCAGGAAAATGTACATTCTYAAGACAGTCTGTGTACACAGATAAACTTCCTTGCACAGGCTCATCCTTGCATAGGAAGCATGTTGCAGAGAAGATACAATTATGAATTTGTTGATGCTTGTTATTTATGAATTTGGCAAAATTACTTGATAGTTTCACAGAACTTCAAATCCACTATATTCACCAGCCTCCATCATGTGCACTGAAAAAATAGCTTATTTTGTCAGAGCCTTGTGCTGTGCTGGGATCCATATAAATGTAAAGGTTCTCACACAGATACGAGAATATGACAATGTCCAGAACAGTTACAGGACTGATACAYCTGCACTCATTCCTTTGCTTCTGGGAACTTATGAATACTGACTTTACTAGGGTCATTTTAGTGTATGGTACCGCAGCATTTTCTGTATCTCATAAAAACGCTGATYTGCCTTTAGGGCACAAATGTAGCTTAGAAAAGCTGAAGAGCTGGAAGGCCCAGCAGTATTTTAGGAAGAATAGGCAGGATTTTTGAAAGAGTCCAGATGACTTTGGAGCACAGATCCTACTCAGCTCAGTATGGGAATGCCGAAGCCAACAGAGATACAAGCTTTTTGCACTGTCTTTAGCACCAGGAGTGCAAAGACCACAATGTCTTTGGCTTCTGCTCTAACCTACTGAATTAAGTCAGGTCTCTCCTTAGCACTGGAGAAGCAGCATAACACTCAAATGTAAAGGCAGGTTTTGACTGTGACACCTTTGACTTTGCTTTACAGAAATCCTTGCCTCCTTTCATTGCAGCCTGATGCCRAAGACTGCTCGCTAGACACTATGCATGTGGAATTTTTAGTATCTCTATCACATAGTTCACACACCCTGCCTAAGTATCTCCAGTCCAACAGGTCTGAAAGCCTCTCGGTTCGGTTTCTTTGGATGATCCTCTGGCGACGGGACTGCTGGCAAAATCCATACAGTATCTGAGTCAGCTGGTTGCATGACTCATCAGGAGAGCGGAACCTCCTGTCAACTATGTAAATGCCTGAATGACACAAAAAAGGAGAATATGAGTGCAATTGAAAATTGGATCTGATCACCTACATTTCTAATCCAGCTTCTGTAGCACACAGTTTTACAAACATAACATGCATTGGATGTCTTTTTTAATGTGAGAAGTCAGAGTGGCAGCTATAACTGGAACAGTTGTTTCTATTCTGATGGCCTGGAAAGCGGCAGAGAAATATGTATTTTTTGTATTTTAACTTCCTTTACCTTTCCAGCTGAAATTCATCAAATTATTCATAGCTCAGAGGCTTTGCTGCTGGTGTTATTGCTTAAGTTTCCCCCCAAATATTCAAGGGTTTATGGATAAAAAGGTATCAGTTTTGCTCATCATTTTTAAAATACTGATTGCTTAAAAAGAAAAAATCTCATGCTTTCATAGTTTGTGGTAAAATTTAGAAGTGAGGTTGGTCAGAATCAGCCTGTAGGACAGATACTGTTTTTAATACAATTACAAATGTCTTCCATAGAGATGGCTAACTCACACACATCAATTGATCTAGAATTCTGGAAGAGAGAGAGTCAAGGTAAAATTTCCCTCTGTTGCCAGAGGAAATTCTTGACTAGTCCCTTACATCAGGCTGTTGGTAAAAACAGAGGAATAGACCTCAGCTGTCTTAATGGATAAGGCAGATTCCCAGCTACTACTCTAGGATTGTACAGTAAGTTATTCCACATCAATGTTTTGGCAGAGAAGAGCAAGTGACACATCCTTTTGGTCTGTGACCTTCCCGAAGGTGCAGATATAATCAGCAACTGGCTTTATCCTGGCAATCAGCTTAGGACGCAGGTGGCACTAGCATAGAGCTGTCTCCATGTGATTGGGCAGACAAGTCAAGGTATTTAGAAAGGGGGCCTAGTTTAGGCACATTCAAATATTGTCATGATACACCAGGAGCTGCCTACTCTCCTCCACATCACACTCTGATCATGCACCATTTCTGAAGCCTTAGGAGCAGATTCTTTGTAAGTAAGCTCCTTTTATCATCACAGGCTTATCTTCTATTGCACATGTTAATTAACTCCTTATAAAGTGAAGACATGTCCTACTGGCCCTAAAAATGTATGTTGAAGTCCCAGTAGATCCTCTCAAGACTATTCAAAGAGAAGCACTTTACTGCTTATTTTAAAGAGCTAAACATGTTATGGTGTAACCAGAGGTACTGAAGAGAAGTGTTGGGAGATTCTAGAGGTGGGAGGGGAATGCTGGGTTTGAAAGAACACACAAAAGGCTAGAAGAGAAATGACAGAGAGAGAGAACCTGGAAACATTTTGGATTAATATCAAAGCTTGAACAAGTCATTCAGTATAACCAGGTATTCAGAGCTCTGAATATATTCTCCCAATGAATATATTCAAGAGTGTGCTTGCACTAGTGAAAGCACAAAATTGAGGAGTCACAGCCTTCTCACTGTGCTTTTTTGTTTCCTAACTGGAAGGTAGTATTATTGATGCACTGTTAAAAATCTTACCGTAAGCAGCCGGATCAGCAACATGCTCCTGCATGAAGCAGCCAAATCCAGAAAGGTTTGTGGTCACACTGGGAATGCCCATCACAGTACATTCAGCTGCCCAAAAAAATAGAGAAAAGGGGGTTTCAGGTCAATATGCTTTTCATTATTTCACCTTAAAAAAAAAAAAAAAAAAAGAAAAAAGAAAAGGCTGATAGAAGGTCCCATAAAACTAGAGCTGCTCTGAAAATGTCAAGGGAAAACTATTATGCTTTGTTGTGGATTTGGAGGAAAAGAAAAAAGAAAGGAAAAAAAAAGAAGTTTAAAGAAAAATTTTCACATTGCTTTGTGAACACATCTTTTTCTTTCTAAAAACTTTTGTTTCCCAAAACTGAACACTTTCTAGTAGTCTAATGTTGAAATAGAGAACCCCAATGTAATGTCTGGACTTTTTGGATTTGGATTTTTTTTTTTTTTGATTTTAAATTGCAGCCTGTTCTGCACACATGGTCATTAGATGTTCATGCCTATCTGCAAAACTGAATCTCTTAAATGCAGGAGTGTGTTAAACTTTATATTTTAATATTCATTATTTGTAAACTGCTTTCTATAGCAGAAAATAAAACATCATTATCTTYGGACTGCCTTCAAAGTAGATGTGGAGCTTATTTTATAAAATCATAAAATGTGTGCATCTTTTATTGTTATCATGACTGGGAGAAAGAATAACTATTTATTCAGGTCAAAGAGTTTGTGTTGCTGAACTTGAGCCTAATCTAAAAGAGCATACAGATTAAGTAAAATATTCTGGTCTTCAAAATGCTAAAGGTGGTCCATATGACTTTGAGTTATGTGACAATAAAACTGGTGATTATACAGTAGAGCTATAATCCACCTAAGAAGATCACTTATAGTTTCTGGGAGGATTACATGGATATCAATAAAAAGAATCACTGTTGCATTAATAAAGGAAATAGAAAGTATTACTTTAAATAGTATAAATCATAGTTTTCCTACAAATTGGTAAATAACAGTAACTTTTCTGCTTAGGTTAGGTTAAAGTTCTACTTCAAAATTGTCCCTGGCTGTCACATGTTTTTATTTATATCTTAGGTGAGACTAGGACAGGAAGTGAAACTTCTTCAATGCAAGACAGTTGTCTTGCTTGGAATTAGATAGCACTCTTAACTTGGAAAGACAAAATATTTAAATAGCTTTGGAGAATGATCAGCTTTGCAAGATTTCTTTTAAGAACAAATGCACTTCAGAGTCGTGTCCAAACTTTCAGATGCTTATCGAGACTACAAGAAATATTTTGGAGCTCGAAAAAAGACAGGTGCCTAGACTTTGATCTTCAAAGCCATTCATAGTTCGAACTGATTTCAATAGGTAAGTGCCTTTTTAAAATCTGGGCCCTATTTTTAAGTTAGAAATTACATGTTCTCTGTAACTTTAGAAATTTCCCTTAAGTCTAAAAAATCCTCTATCATGGTTTGTAAGTGTTTATTGTAAATATCTAAGGTATGGTGGAGGTGGCAGGGTAGTTACTGTAAATTTGCAGATGTCTATCAGACTTAACGGTTATCTTGAATTACATCCACTGAAATATGTCTGCTGGTAGCATCAGATTTCTTTTCCTATTTTTTCTGTACRTACATTCCTCTAAATCTTCTCTCTAAATCTTTGAATTAGGCTAAAAATCAAATTTTTAAAAATGATTTTTTGTTCTAAAGCCACAGAAAATCAAAAGATTACATGCTAGTATGGGAAAGGGTCCAGCGCAGGGACAAATGTGAGTAGCTGTCAGTCAGTAGATGCCATTTTATACCACCTGGCCCCCAAATTTTGCCAGCAGTAAGAGCTTTGCACTGCAGAGGAAACAGAGTCAAAAGAGTTTTTTCAGCACTCCAGAAGATACTGTCTGTAAAGCTATTCTGCTTCAACAGAATGGATATTCATCCTTTGATAGTAGTTACTGTATATATTGCCTACCTGGAGTGTAACCCCAGGGTTCATAGTATGATGGAAATACACCAAGGTGGCAGCCTCTGACAAACTCTTCATAATCCAAGGGCAGCAATGGACTTGTTGAAGAAAGGAACTCTGGATGTAGGATCACCTGGATATTCAAAACTTACATTAGAGCTGAAAGAAAACTGTCATCAATACATTTTAATTATGTGTAAGTTCAAGCAATTTCTTCACTCTGGTCTTTGCCTAACACCTCCTTTGCCCATCCTGTTATCCCATTAGAATGTATTTTATCCTGCCTGCATGCTATCTTGTCCTAAAAATACTACTGATATCAAAATATTTTCTGGACAACTCTTCGGCTTTATCCTCTTCGAGCAAGGAAGACCATGTACATTGAGGATTATTCCCATGGCTGAGTTTGGGGTCACTGCCCCATATTCCACCGCCCAGTGCAGAAGTGCTTTGTGTAATGCTGTCCAGTCAGCTTTGGGAGAAAGAGGGGTGAGGAATGCATTTAATATTCTTTGGGCTTTTCTTTCTCAAATAAACATAGTTCAGCCACTATTACATAAAAGGATATGCTTTTATCATTCCTTAATAGTCAAGTTACTCATTTGGATAAATCAACACATGAATGTATTCAACGAATAAATGGACTGTAAGCTCATTATGTATCATCCCACTGGGGGTTAGGTTTAGCTCAGTTGGTTAGAGCGTGGTGCTGCTAATGCCAAGGTCATGGGTTCAATCCCCGTACGGGCTATGCTGAGAGTTGGACTAGATGATCTCCAGARGTCCTTTCCAACCTTACCCTTCTATGATGAAAGATCACTGAGGCTAGATTTCACATGCCAGCTGTCTGTACAGACATGTGATGCAGCTCTCAAGATGACTTTCTGTTTCAGGTTCACAGAATTTTTGTCCATGATATGCAGCTTTTTAAGCATTAAGCCTGTTAAGCAGGCAATTTTCCTGATGATGATGATAATGACAGTTTTGTACAAACTTGACATATACCCAGCCAATCAAGTCTGCTGAGAAGCAGGAAGAGGTATGTGAGGCGTTATATGTCATCTGATTTCTCAATAACTTCCAGGAGTGAGTTTTGAGGAATTTTTTATTACAGTTGTATACAATGTATCCTGCCAACCTACTTTTGTTATATCTAGTATATTATATTATGTTCTCAGAGCTCAGTGGAGACATATGCTTAACCAAGACTATATTATGCCACTAATAGGTATTCTAGGAAGTATAGAAAAACATCTACTGAGTAATCCTCATGGGTTTAAAACCCAATACACTGAGGACAAGTGATGTATCATTGTCAGAGATACTATAGCTCTGCCTGTCAAGGTTTGGAAGAGGAGCAATCTGCAGTTTTAGGTGTCACTTTGAATAGGTGGATGCAGAGAAAGTCAGAATTAATAGGTATAATGCCAGAGGCTATGAGACCAAAAAAGCTTTGGCAAACCTGTGAAAGTGCATGCAGCACGAAAAGGAAATATTTCTGGAGTATTACAGGAGGCAGTGATGAGAACAATTAAATTCCTAACGTTAGATTTCAGACTTGAAATTAACTTGGTTAAACAGCAAATGAGGATATCTGTGAAGTGACTAGTTGTTGTTCCTGGAAAAGGAGTATGAGGGAGGAAGTATTCTAGTAATATTTTATTGCATGTCTACTAAGAATTTGACTTATGAGCTGATGAGCCAGACCGAGATGGTTTAAAGAAATTCCACTTTATAATAAAAATGAAAGACTGTACCTTTACTCTATCTGTCCGATTGTTGAAAAGACCAATGCGTCGGATGGTATTGAGGATTGGATCATTGCCATCATCAATCATGTTGTGAGTGGTCACTGGAGGCAGGCAATGTCGCTAAAGAATGTAAAGACACTCCATGAGCCAGGGAAAACTGTTGGGAAAGAGTCCTGTTATTATTCTCTTAGACTAGTAGAAGTCAATGGGAGATTTTGCCTTTGACTTGAATAGAATTTTATCCTTTAATTTTAAGATAAGAAAGGAATGTTATGATCATATAATGTTGTCTCCTACGTAACTCAACCCTCAAGCGAGGTTATAAAAGCTGTCACAGGACATGTTTCATATATGTCAAAACATATGTATTTGCACTAACTTTTAGAAAGACCTAAAATTTACCTTTAAAGGTTTCTAGTGATGAAGGATTGATCTTACCTCTTATCAAGAAATTGATTTTATATATTCCATAAAAATGGAAAAATTCAGACTTCAGGAATATACTTGAAATAAAGCAAGAACAAAACAGAAMAAAAAATTCCTTAAGGACACTACAAAGACTTTGTACTTAATRTAGAAGAAAAGAACAAGGAAGATTTGTGTCCAGCACATGACTGTGGGAAGATCCATGAAACAATTTGACCAAAACAATTATTAGGGGTCATATTCTCATTGAAAACAATCACAACTCAGCTTTAAATTTTACTGATGAGAAATATATTTGCTGAAAACTTATTTTTCAGTGCATACATATCACTATATGTCATACACAATCCWTGTATATAGTTATATTTATCATTCGTACTGGATGTTTGTATAAATAATGACTTGTGTTTTCTGACCTGAGTTGAAAAGATGGCTCTTTTCATAATGGTTATATCATCCCGGTCAAGAATCTTGTTCAAGTCTGGAATTTCTCCTCTGTAGAGGCAATACAGAGCCTATTTTACCAAAYAGTTTATTATCAGTCCTTCTGAGCTTATGAGCTTACATTAAAATTGTATAAAGAAAATGAAGAAACAGCAAACAGGGTCTGATCTGAAGCCCACTGTATCAACATGAATCTTTCCTTTGCTTTCACATTTTCTTTTTTAACATACTATCTTCATTTTATTCTCTCTATCCTTAACATGGAATAATGTCTGAATTTGCTGACCTTCCAATTAGCTTCCAATAAAGTTAAAAGAAGTGCTTTTTTCTTTTCCAGTCAGAGACAGACTTATTTTTGCTTATTTTGCTGKTTTTTTCCATTCCATCTTAGTTGTGCTTCACTTCCAACTCACCCTGTCTTTTGAAACAATATGAACAAGTCACTAATCCATATTTCTTTGTCTTCACTGGTATTTTAAACTGAGGTAACTCAACTTTACCAGTGAGAAAGCCATAATGTCACTTAGACATCTTCCATGTCTCTTAAGACTCTTTCCACAATGGGGTGCTAGTATGTTTAGGGATTTTATTTTTKAACTTTGTGACTTTCCTGTTGTACAAGTAACCTGTATATGGAGCAGAGGGTCCCATATCCTTCTCCTATGTCCTTTCCTATGCACAACAAAATCCTCTTACACAAGCAGTAAAAGCACAGAAACACCACAGGGGAGCCAACTGAATACACGGCTCTGCAAGGCAGAGCAAAGTAACCTACACACTCACTTTAACAAGGCATTGTAGAGTTTCTTTCCAAATTTTTCTTTCACAGATTGTGCAGTATCCCTAGGAAAATAAATAAATATATGTGTAAAATAGGCGCATCCAGGACAAAGACAGAATAAAAGATTCCTGCTGATGGAAAGTAAAATATGCTTATCATGTATATATATCATGTATCATGTATATATCATGTATACTGATGGAACCAAGAATGCAGAATCAGACAAGGGTCTGGTTCTCAAAGGTCTTTTACCCAACTAGCCACCATACTGATCTATTTCAGTGCAGCTGAGGATTTGATCTGCATCCAAAGACAAATGCACTGCTAAAGCCAGGAGTGGACCTTGGTAGTAATTAGTTCCAATACTTTGCTCTCATCACTAGACCACACTTTATCCACTATGAAAAAGAGCATGTATGACGATAAGCAGAGAAACATGCTAATTGACTAATCAGACTGAGAAATTTCCAAATTAATTTTGGTCTAGTAAAAGAAGTTAGATGTAAGAGTTGAGCAAATAGGGCTTTTAAAGAAAGCTCTTTCCTTCTCTTTCTATTTCCTAACTCAAAAACTTTCAAAAATAAGCATCAGACTAAAAGTAGTTTTTCATAAATTAGTTTGCAAACCAGGAAATTTTCTGGAAAACTCAGGCCATGCTTTAAATTAATAATAAAACCTGTGCCAGACAAGTATTATATTTTAGTTGAGAATGAACTCCAAGGAACAGTTACTCTAAATGCAAAGGGCAATTTAAGTTATCCTGCCCCTAGATGGAATAGCACAGCGCTTGAAAGTACAGGTGAAGATGCTCCTCTCAAAATAGCAAACGCACTTTCAATTCAACTCAAATATCCACTTTCTCAGAACTTTTCCAGCTGTTCTGATTTCTAAGAATTTGACTTTGGTCTGAGATAAAACTTGTTGAGTAAAATTCTGAATTTTGCTGAGTTGGGAATCCACATACTTGTTTTTAGTTGCTCTCTCTCAACTCAGAGAGTTGCAACAGCATTAATTTTGGGTGAGTTGTAAAGTGGCTAGATGCCAGACCAATTGATCCAAATCCCAGCAAGCTAATCCCCTCATGACTGTGTTTTCACTGACTCACGCCATGAATCGTCTTTGAAACTTACCCAGACAGGATAGGCTGCTTTTTCAGCAGCACAGGAAACAGGGATTTTATATCCCAAATCAGCCACCTTCTATCTCCTGATAACTGCCAACCACTTCTTGGATTTAATTTCTGTGCCATACTTAAAATCAACTAATTTAATCATGACATTCTGATGTCAGGTTGTTTTATCCAGCAGATGCAGATGATGACTATGACAATACTGCACAGGATGACACAGATGGTCTTTTGTTTTTCACAGAGTAAAGTGAGAAGAATAGCTGGAAGCAGTATTTTTTTCTGACTTCACATTTTTAAGGTAATCTTTATTGCTATTACTGTTCCTGCATTACTGAGCACCCACAGGAATAACCAGGTAGTAGAGTTAAAACAGGCAAAAACCTTTGCATACTTCATTTCATTTCAACTTTCCTAATATATCATCTCTTATTTAATTTCTACCTGTTGTATTATACTCAATCATTGCATACTTTATACCAAAAAAGACACCCGAGGCCAAAAGGCTTGTTCCAAGCATAGCTATTGCTCACTGCACTCATGTTATTTTCCTAGAATTGATTTAGAKCCAAGTCCTTGCCCTATTACAGCAGTGGTACTGCCCACTGAATTCACTGCAGGCTCTGCTTTACTTCAGRAGTTATTTCCATCTGGATAGCTAGTTCTTGAGTTTAGAGTTCTCATTAAAAACTCTAACTATCTTATCATCTACAGGTTAGGCTAGCTGTGTGGCCCCTCCACAAGTCCCCAGATGGTGACAGTCATTTTCAGAGGATGCTTCACTTCAGCCACCTTAGACACTTTCCTAAGTGGTATATGGTGAACCACTATCTGGAGTCAACCATCACTCTCCACCAGAAGCGAAGRCAGCTCAGATGCATTGTTTTTAGGTAGCCGAAGTTAGACAAGTAATTCTGCATATATCATTGTGGCACCTGTTTCCAGAACGGTAACCAGGTAGAATGTTTTCTGGAAGTCCCAAGAAGTTKCTGTGGGATAACTGTATAGACAGTCTAGAGAGTAGACTGATTTCTCCCATCTGCCTTCTTTTCCAGATATGTCAAAGACCTTGTTGTTATGACCCTTGTGATACTATTTCTGTTGCTGCTATTGTGACACTATTTTTGCCATTGTTATTGTGCAGTTTTAGTATCAATCATTCAAAGACTTCACCTTGTTTACTGAATACTGAGAAACTCAGCCAGGGATCATCTGCTGGAGGCAGTTAACAGGATAACAACAAAAACACTATCCTTCTCTTAATGCCTTTCACCTACAGATCTCTAAGCCATTTAGATTTCTGTCATTTTATAAATACAGAACTGTCACTGGGAAGAGGTTAAACACAGTGAGACATGGGCATAAAACCAGAAACCAGGTCTTGTCAGTTTTAGTCCCTTAGCTTTAAGACCAAACTCCTTACTTCTGCGGCAGTTTAACTGCTCCAGCCACCTGAGAAGCACATTTTCACTTCCCCAGTTAGATAATTAATCTGTGAATATGATGAGTAATATAAAATTTTTAACAAAATTAATCCTTGATATCCTACCACTGATTTCCCTAATGAATTTGACCCCTCAGCTTTACAGTGTCCAGAAGTACCTCATAGCATCTACATTCCCTCTTTGTGAAAACACATAGCATTTAAAGGGTTATTGGATGGGGAGTTACAAGGTCCTAAATGAGAATGGCAATTACCAGAGCTGCTTCCGGACTGCTTGTCCTTTCAGGGTTTCCACATTGAAATTGTTTGTCTTTGCTGGCATGATGAAGAACACAACAACTGTAACATCACTCTTATGAACCTATACAGACATCAGATGGAGAGAAAAAATACTACATCACTACAGGGTATCACAGAGTAATTTTAATACTGAGAGTTGGTCACAGCAAAACTCATTACACTTCCATTGGCTTTCCAGGAAGGCTCTGATCCTATCCTTCTTCCTTTACCTGTGAAGTTTATGTCAAGTCAGAGAGATAGTGGAGGATAAGTATAAATAATATATGGGGCTTCCTCACTTCTCATGGCATAGAGAACATGGTTTAGGATGTGAAGATAGACTGTGAAAATAAAAGTCAGACAGATTTTCTCATCTGGCACAATTTTTTTTTTTTCATTCAAAAAGGTAAGAAATTAGCTATCTGAGGTTTGCCTAGGCATAGATGAAATTCCCTGAAGTAAGTAGAACTACTTGCTCTAGCARTAGTGTCCCCACTGGCTGACTTATGCCTACCTGAACCATCAGGCAAAGAACTTGTTAGACACACAAAAGGCTTTAAGCAACTTCTTTCTCATCTATCACATCCAGCCACTGCAAGGCAAAAAATGTGCTAAAAAATCTGACCCTTTGGTTATAGACAATTCAATTTTCTATCTTCCCCTTGTGCACTAACAAGGTTCAGAATACCAACTCCCTGGGGGATTCTTTGCGTAGAGAAGAATGGGGTTGTACTCCTGTCAGCAATGCTTTAAAGAAAAGCTAAGAGCGAACAGTTCAGAGATGTAAAAATTAAGTTTTTGGAAATGTTTCCATTCTAAACTTTAAGTTTAGTCACACAAAGTGACTGTACGAGTTAATGTCACTTTCCAAAAAATGTTGAAAGATGCTTAGAGATATAATTATGAGGAAAGGGTGCCAGCCCGGATCCTGTCATGGTTGCCTATGTAAGCCTTACTCYGCCCAGATCCTTAGTATTAAATTGTCCTTTCCTTTTGATGCTGTAGAGTCAGAGGGAAAAGAAGGAGGGATGATTCTGAAGCCAGTTTTACGCTGGTCTGCTTGGAATGTTTCTCTGATAGTTGAAAGTTGTTGGGATACTGTCTAATATTGTTTTCGTGACAATGGCTACTAGCATGCCTTCTCAGACTGAGGTATAGTCTGACATAAAAATATATGACATAAAATAAGCTCTGTCAGCAATCTGCCATTTTAAGATTCTTGCCCTTCCTCTCTTTAAGGCAGGTTTAAAGCCAACTATGCCATGATCTTCTTGAGTGTGTGTTAACAATCTGTCCTAATATATACATTTTATCTTAAAAAAATATCAGTAAGGTTTTCAAGTAGCAAAGGAAAAGAGCACTATAAAAATAAAATAATTCTATCCAATGTTACCTATTTTTGAGGTTCAGACACTCCACCGGAGACTTGTTTAAGAAGTATAACAAGTAGGTATCTTGCTATTCCCAATGGGATTGTCTCCAAAAATAATTACAGAACAAGTGTTCTTTGAAGGGCTAATTTTAAATGCAATCAGATGCTGGCATGTATGTTGGAACAGTAACATAATAAAGCTATGCTCAGCTTACGGGAGAAGTAAGACCAAGTACATCGTTCTACAGTGCTGTGGTTGAAGACTAGCTTCAGCTGTCTGTCACTTCCTATCAGCCAAGTTTCTGAGGTCATGTCAGTCTTTAGGTACAGTAACAGAAAGCTTCAATCATTATTTGTTGATGCCTTTATAGTTCACAGCTGTGTAAATGGTATTAAAAGGTATCTGATGTTGTACAGCATTCCAAGACAATAGAACTTGGGTATCTGGGAAAGTTGTGGAGGAAATACTGAAGTTAAATGAGGTGAATTGTTGTGCAGGTGAATGGATTAAG
This sequence comes from Rhea americana, assembly GCF_003343005.1. Classification (NCBI taxonomy): domain Eukaryota; kingdom Metazoa; phylum Chordata; class Aves; order Rheiformes; family Rheidae; genus Rhea; species Rhea americana. The sequence goes on from NW_028187088.1 coordinate 183,429, forward strand.
TATTTCCAGAGAGCCCACAAACTTTAATGCTTTAACAGATGGTGATGGTAGAACAAGTATACTTAGGGCTTTGAACATTAATTCCTTGATAGCTTTTGCTGACAATACAGTATCAAGATTTTTATTCAGATTTTCCATGTAATTTAAATGATAGAGTACTAAAAAGACAGACTGGGAAAACAGCCAATTATCTTTGCTTGCTGACTGAAAATTGATTAACATTYTTTTGATTTTTAATGCATCAGGACACACTTGGAGATATTTTCAACAACCTCATTTGCAGGAAATGAGTATTCTGTTTTCTGGTAATGACAATGCCTAGGTCTTATTTCCATTACAGTACTGCATAAAGGCATCTAAAAACATTGCATTCAGTTTGTTGAAGAAACAGAAACCTGAAGGAGCAAATGGCTTGTTACTCATCAGGCCACGGCCACACTGTGAATTTTCATGCAAGATTTCCATCCAATGCAATAATAGTACTCAAAGTTTTTGAAGATCATAGTCAGGTCCTAATAAGTTAAATAACTGACTTAGAAATAAAGTAGTTTGTTAATGATTAAAGAAAGTAATATGTGGTTACCTCTCTTGCTTTTATAGAAAAATACTGAAAATGTGACTCAGGAATGCACTGTAAAGGTCTAGTCAAAAGAAGGCAAATAAAAGTAATCTTTTAATGATGTAATTTACAACCATATTTTTAAGCGACCTGAGATTTTTATATAATCTGATGATTTAGGGAGAAAGCTTAACAAAAACTCCAAATAAATATACCATAATTATTAGCCTACAAATCAAAGCATGGCATGTAAATTCTTACGTGTGGCTTCTATAGTATGGTAAGATGTGCATAAGCTCTATGTCATCTGCATTTCCAAAAGCTTTCTTACCCTCAGCAAAAAGTTTAATCTTGATAAGGCCTCTAGAAACATATCAGCTCCTTTGTTGGAAAACTCGTATCTTCCAGCAATGAAGAAAAACAAGGTTTTTTCAAGACTGAAGTCAAGGTGGCTGAAACCAAGCAAGCAAAGAGATAAGTACCAAATGTTTCAAGATGTGATCAAACAAAAYGCACAATAATTTTCTGTTCTGGAGGAATTTATGATCCCATGATAATAATGAAAGCGAGGCTTTTCTGCACTTTTTAAATTAAGGTGACAACCTTAACCTAACAAATTCCATTTTGGGTAAATAATGTAAACAATCAAGGCTTTCTGCCTGATCCCACAAATTGTTAAACAGAGCCAGAGCCAGTCTCTAGAATTCTTTTAGTTTCTGACAGAAATCCCAGACAGATATTTCACTAAGATAGTGACTAAGGTAATAACACCTTATCTATGAAGTATTTTTTGCAGGCTTCCTGCTTTGGTGCTTGCTTTAAATAGTATTGAACAACCATTGCTCATTTTTGAAAAGTAAAAGCATACCCATAGAAATGACCTCGAACGAACTCTTGGATCCTAGCCTTGTACATGGAATGCAAATTCTGAAACTCATGCATTGCTGAAAATTTCTTAATGTTCAAGCCATTTGGGGTGACAACATCTGGAAAAGCAGAGAAAAAGCAGAGGTAGCTARGAGTAAGAGAAATCTTTAAGGAAAGAACCAATGTGTCTTTCAGTTGCAAATATGTGAAGAGGTAGTGTATTCTTGCTAGTCAGGGGTAGGGAACAGCATTGTCTAACAAAAGGATATTTGCCAGCCTGATGACTGGGGAACTCTAGGAGATTTTAGATGTATAATTACACGGGTGCAATTCTAAAGCAACTGCTTGGGCTTACTCTACCAAGCCATTCCATGAGGCCCTCCACTATCTACAGCATTAAAGTGGCTCTGTATCATTTTGACTTTAGAATATGCCATACCAAACAGTTAAGTCTCTCTATGCTATTTCAGAAAGCTCTGGAAGCTATTTTGTCCTATCTCAACTGAAGTTATACCTCCATTTAGCCTTTTTTTGTGCAGTACATCCATTTACTTCCTTATTCTTAGTATTACTGTTGCCAGCTTTATCAGTAAAGATGGAAAACTCTTGACAGCAGAAGCTGTTTTGTACCATGCCCTTGCTCACTATATGGCACAACAAAGTTCTGTTCTAAGAAGGCTTCTGAGAATTTACTGGAAAAGAGAGAATWTAAGAAACCCTTTCGAAAGGACTATCTTTCAGTAATCTGCTGGATTTCTCCTACAGACAGTCACAGAACAGTATTATTTACACTTTGATGGCAGCTCTCCTCACAGATTTCAAAGCATCTTACAATTAAAATTTGTTCATTTTCAGTGTCTTCTCAGGTGATTCCTTAAGTAATTTCCACAGATTACTCAAGTACAAAGACTCTTTAGAGAAGCAAGAAGTGTTAATTTTCAAAGGATTTACTGATTTTGATTTCATAATACTTGTTCATCTGGCATGTGTCATCAGCGCTCTAGTACAACCCCTACTGTAGTCACTTTTTCAGTTTTATACAAGATCTATAAGATCTTCCAAAATACATAATTCCCTAGTATCACACATTGTTCATGTAGACAAAACAGCATCTTCTTTGATGAGGGCTACTGATGTGAGCATGGTATCTTTTGCCTGCCATCAAAATATCACTTGAACATTACTGCCATTGTGGTCTTTCGACCATGGGTGTCTGACATTCAGGGATTCCTATCTCTGCTCCCCAAAGTAAAGGTTTGTATGCCTATAACATGAAGTATGTCACCTATTACAAAACTAACTCTTATTTCTGGAGTGACTACCAGAAACTTCTTTAAAACATGTATGGCTACTTTGGCTGAATACATACTGAGATGTTTTTAAAATAAGTGCAATCTGTTCTCCATATATTGTCCAGTATAATTGGCTAACATTTTCCTGGCAAACACCACAGCCATTTTTAATGACTTCCTTAAAATTCATAGTCTACTTTGGCAGTATGTATATTACCCTGCCAGATTAGGGATCTGTGACTGCTCTTTGTTTAACTTATAAAGCATTTCAAGACTCTTCAGTTTAAACAGCAGTAGATAAAATTACAGCCCTTACTAGCAACCATGAAATACCAAAAATTTTGAYGGACCTCTCATGAAATAACATGTTTTGAACTGAAGACCAATGTTTACCAGGAAATCCTTACTTGGTTAAGTTCCTAGGGTTTGGCTCCCAGTGAGAAGAAAGAAGGACATTGGCTGGCTTAACAAACACACCCGTGTTGTTCTTATCTTCTGTTGCCAAGAGCGACAGGACTACACAGGAGCTGCTCTGAACAAAGCCTGCTGTGGTCTTAGGAGAGTGTCAGGTCAGCAAAGCAGAAATGCCTTCTATCTATCTTTCTCTTTACCACCAAGTCTTCTCCTTCCTCTGACCTGCTTCTTGTTCAGCATTGGCTGAATTGTTCAGAATTGGCTGTTGCAGGACATAGCTTTGATACTTCAACTGCTTTAAAGACAGCTGAGCTCTTCCCAACAAGGTAAGCATCCTTGACTGGRTGTTTTTGGCCAGTTTCCATCTGCCCTCTGGTGTTTATTTATGAGAAAGTTTAAGACACTCCCCCCATCATCATCAGCCAGCTTATCATCTGCTCCCACGTTCTTTGATGGAACAGCAGCTTTATTGACCCTTTCATCTGGAYTGGGGCTGAATCTGTCTCTTACTTATGCCTTGGAGATTCAGAATGGATGTAGTAGCCCAAAGCATCCAGATCACTATATCTGTTCAACATTAAAAATATTTCAAAAATCTGTAAGACAATGTTCCCCTACACTGGGGAAAAATGATTGAAGAGGGCTTGCTTCTCAATTTTTATTTATTTATTTATTTATTTAATGAGTGAATGACATTTTTGTTTCAAAATTGCCCCAAGCAGATTAAATCAGAATGATCTGACTTTTGTGTCTACAGGAAAGAAACTTGCATTTATACAAATATATAAATAATAATACCACAGGATGATATTTTCTATGTATAAATCACAAAGATTCATCACTGACTCACRTTTTTTCAGAGATTAGTTCTATGGGTTTGATCAAATATATACAGATACAAAGTCTAGGCCTASATCTTAACTGATATCTAAGTCTCTTGTAATTTCGATTGAAGGTCTTCTCTAYGGCTAATGACATATCTGTTTCATATCTGAATGAAAATAATTAGAAATCCCATAATAGCAGTTTTCAAATCACGCGAATATAGTTTATGATCAATGATAGAACCTTGCATGATACTTCAGAGAAAACACAGGCAACTTTAGAGATGCAAGTTTTTGATAAATATGATTTGCTATAAATTATTGATCAAAATATGAAGCACAACAGCAACAAGCGGAATCAGTCTAATGCAAGCAATCACTGTATTAGATGTGGACTATGCACTTTACCTAAACAGCATGGCAGACTGTCCTTTGTCCCAGTGCAAAAACTCTGTGTGCATTTATGTCTACTGAATTATAAGGTAGGCTCTTCCAAGTGATGAGGTTTATAATGTAAATTTTAATCTGATTTTAATGTTATTAAGAAGCAGCAGAGACTGCTCTACTTAATACTTTTCCTTAGCTGTTTTGGTTAGCTTGATTGTTATCAGGTTTACCTCTCAATAAATTCAAATGCAAATAAAAGTGTATGCTATTTTRTGCCAATTCTGCACCCCCACCCTTTTAAAAATTATTTTGAAGTGGATCAAATGGTTAATTTTACAAATTCTTGCAACATTCATGTCCTTTTGTAGATGTCAAGCTTAATGACCTACTGAAGTTTTGCTGACCTTTCTGAACAGCCAATGTCTATGTTGATTTCAGAACTCTAGCAAGACTAAATAATGTAAGAATGGACTCTTATATTGTTTACTCTAATGGTCTAATAGTGAAAGAAAACTATTAAAGTATTTATACCCATCAGTACATATGTTCCACTCATAACTGTCTCTAGTATTTAGGGTACTGTTTCTGATTGAATTTCCTTCTCACTCTTTCAGCATGAAGCATGATACATGTCATTAATTTTTAAGCCAAAACTTAGATCTATTTACTGGATTTCTTCAAAGTTGAAAGAGTAAACAGAAAAAGCTCAGGCCTGTAAACCTCTGTGCATGGGATTCTCTTCAACTTCAAATGAAATTCTTTCTTTAAGCAATTTGCAGACTTTACCTCCCAAATTCAACTCCAAAATTAAGACTCATTTCAGTCTCCTAAAATCCTCAAAACAAAAACTATGATTTTCAAGGGTAGCTGTTGTGAGGTAAAGCCTCATGCCAATAAAACAGCTTCAAAAGTCTGATTTTCAGAGGTCAAGTGCTCTGCACTTGGTAAAAGCAAGACATTTCAGAGATATCACAAGTTAGATGACCAAACACCTGAATTACTCTTAAGATGTGGCTTTCATGTTTAATTTGAAAAAGGAAAAGTTTTCTAAGTTCATCACCCTATTGATAGTCATTAATAAGGCAAAGGATCGAATGGACAATTTCTCTGTTATTTTGATGTAAMAACTATGATGTAGCTTGAAGCACTGCAGTTATCAGAGTTATCAGTCCCAAACCTTTAATTAGCAATTCACCTAGAACAAAACTATAAAGAATAAGCCAACTGAAAAAAAACACCAAAGCTATTTCAGATGGTGAATGCACCTGCTAAATAAGTCTCAAAATTGTTTTGCAGTTTTTCCCCTGTGATGCATAGCTGCAGACGGAGTATCATGGCTTGCCTTTACAAAGCACTATACTGATTTACACAGTACTTTAATGACACATCAAACCAGAATCATTACCTTAGTCAAACCTCATGCACAGAACAAGACTAGGTTCGTTAAAAAGCACCATCTTTTATGAGACTAATATGATGGGGAAAATCAGACAAACTTTTGGGCATGTTAGTATCTTGACTATTTTTTTAATCTCTACCAGTTGGTCTAATGAAAAATATTTGTCATGGTTAGGTCCCGAGACCACAACCACACTGCCACTCCTACCCATGAGAGACACAGAGAAATGAACCGTATGGATTTACAGTTTGTTTTTTGGCTTCTTATCTCTTTCAATACTAAACAAAGAAAAAACAGCATTAGCAGGAAAGCAAATCAAGTTTAGCATTCCTTTTCAAATTAGAATATTTTTTCCTACATTTCTAAACTAATGTATCACTCATTSCTATCAGAGTAACAAATCTCAGATTCTATATAAGTTGGTGAAATGTATTACAAAGATTCCAGCTTCCACATTCATCAGTTGACCTGAATGCACTGTTATCACTGGGAGCCCTACTATACAGACAAGATTCCTGAAGCCTAGGTATCTCTGAAAAAAAAAGCTTGACATCTATGGAGGTAAAAAAATGTTCCCATGAAATGGTGCTGCATGCAGTTACTAAATGGTGCTGAAAATGATTTTTCCTGGATTATATGTGCTACTATAATCTGTTTCAAGTGATTTTGCATATTTTGTTGAAAATTGGTTATTTTATGAAGTGTAGCCAGACATACCTGTGCATGTGTGCCTTGCTCTTCATGTCTGTATGCTTGTCTCTGTCTATCATTTTCATTCAGTTGGAGAAAATGTAGGTTCTGAGAGGAAATAGTATAGGAAAACAATCCAGGTCTTACCAGGATTTCTTTTAAGCATGTGTTCTGCTTCTATAGCTGTTATCTGTGAGACTGTGGTGAACACATGGGCACAATGTACAGATGCCCGTTCCATACAGTAACGATGGTAAATCTGTCTCTCTCCTGCTTCCTTGTCAATGTCAAACTGTTGAACATCAAAACAAACAAAAAAAGACACCTGAATGATATTCCATGTCAAACTTGTTACCACAAAGTAGGTCTCTCATTTTAAGTCTCATTTTCTCAGGAAATAAGACTCATGTGATTATGCTGTTGGTCTGGCTGTTTTTTGAGACATTTTATTAACTTTCAGACTTTCCAGACTTTCAAGGAGGTTTCAATTGGTTTCAGTTCTTGCATGTTTGTGAAAAAAAGGCAGCTTAGAAAAGGACAGAGACCCAGATTAATGATCCCATGAAAGGTTCTGGGGATCTGTACTGTTTAGCTTGCTGGCTGGTCACATTTTGTGTTGCCTTCTGCCTGGACATTTTGGAGAACTTGGGAGAGCAGGGAAAYTGAAAGTGACTGAAAGTACATATATAGAGAAGGGACAAAAAGAATGAGGATGAAGAGAGGATCTGGGGACTAGCTAGGCAGGAGAGAAATAGTTATTGCCGTGGAGAGGTGGTATGTAAGGACTTAGCCACAAATACACAAGGAAACAAAAAAAAAAGAGGGAAAATGTGTATTTTCTAATATTCAGAAGTGCTGTTTCACCAATTCCACTACTACTTGCTGTTCCTTTCGGTTAAATCTGAACTCCATTAATTTCTAGAGACAAACCTAAGTTAAACTCTCAGATAAAAACATCCAAAGTAAATAAGAAGCAAATAATAAAAATAAAAAGTAAATTGTAAAGATAATAAATAAAGAATAAAGATAAAAGAATATCTCTACTTCACCTTTAAACCTTGCAGTTGTCATTTTTCTTACTGAGTTGAATGAAAAAAATAAACAAGCAAATAAAACYCATATTTGGACCACTCCAAGTTTTAACTATGAAGTCAGATGCAAAGGATTCATCTTTTCTCAATCTCCAACTTAAATTCCCCACCATGGTTGCAATTATAAAGGACATTCTTTATAATCTGTCCCTATTAGTGTCATAATGTTATTATGCATTGCTAAGTACGTATTGGCTTTCAGCTAAAAATGGCAGCATTTCACTCATGGATGCTGAGATTCATGTGAACAACTTCATGTTAGATTGCTGTATTTGCAAAACTCTTCCAGGACTGGGAGTAAAGATACCATTTGGGCAATAAAAGCTATCCTTTCTGTCCCTCTTGCACAGACTTGTGGGCACATAAAGAAATGAGTGAAATAGAAATATGAAACAGCTGTCCAATGGGAATATTATCCTGATGGGAGGAAAATGCACAATGCCTACGAAGCTCATGCCTAAAGGTTCAAATGTTGACCACCAATGTCCACTACAAACTCACTACAATGCAGTCTAAAAAAGAATAATGCTAATCAGGTGTTCTTACARTTAAATGACATTTTCTCCCAGTTTTACATGATCCTTCACTTCTGGGAATATCAAGGATACCCTCCCAAGGTCAACAGCGTGGGCACCAAGCAAATTGTGTGAGTTATGTAGAAAGTTACAGAGACTCTCCCTTAACTAGATTTTTCATCATTCTGGCATGCCTGACACAGAATGCATGTGCTTCAGTAGGAGCTTTGTGCTTTGATACTCCAAGTAAGCATTTAGATAGATTTGTGAAGATTTGTGAAGAGATCAAATATTAAAAATAACTTCCATGATCCAAGTTTTATCTCCAGTGCAATTCTAATGACATAATTGCCATTATCATTATAATAATGAGCTCTATCATTATCACTAACTAATGCTAGGTGCACAGAATGATTTTGACCACATTTGACTCCTTACCTTTACTACTTACTAAATGGGTTTAACCATTATTATAGGTGGAGCAGACAGCACTAGCTATAGTTTGACCTTCATCATGGCTAGTCTTTGCTTTCAATACTTCAGCACTGAGACAAAAGTAAAGGTATTTACTTTCATACTGAGTCTATGCTTAAGGTTGGTATAAAATATACTTTGAGAAATTTAACCAAATGTGAATGACTTTAGAGAACAAGATTTAAGAAAATCATTTTTTAATTATCTATATGGATAGATAGGTATAGATAAAGATGTAGCTATTGATATTTTACAATTGTTTTGCTGAAAAAATCAGTGCTTTTAGCCACATAGCACTCTAATTTTGCAGTGACACTCCATAGTTGGTGGGAAAGGGGTTTCCACTATATCTGTTGAAAATATCACCCTAATGTGATCAAAAAAGTAGCCTTGAAAAATCTCAGCTGAAAAGTTCCAGAGAAATGTTGCAGTTCATTACCTGCATTCTCTAAAGAGTCTGCTAACAGTGAAGTAAGCCTCGCTCTATAGTAACTCTTCCAATCTAGACATACGATGTCAAACAATGAAATTAAAAACACGGAAATTCATTTCCTGCAATTAGTGCCATATAAGATCATGGTGGAGAAAGTTGCCTAACTCAAATACACATGTAACAAGAGTAAAGGAGAGAGCACAAACTGCAACAAGGTGCAAGCCTAGGAGGAGGAGATGTTGGGGAGGCTGGCAGGGACATGCATGAGAGGAAGAGGCCAACAAACAAGATATCTACTTCCCATTGCTATCCGTTATTTCATTAATTCAAGAGGTGGAGGATCTTGTTGTAGACTGAGGTGCCTGACCCACTGTGTGACTGCTTCTGATATCAGCAATATGTCTGAATTTCTAAGCCTGTCAATGTGATTTTTAGGGAAGCTAGGAAATACACTTCACAAAATCACAGARTCACATAATCGGTAARGTTGGAAGGGACCTCTGGAGATCATCTAGTCCAACCTCCCTGCTCAAGCAGGGTCACCTAGAACATGCTAGACAGGGTTGCACCCAGGTGGGTTTTGAATATCTCCAGAGAAGGAGACTCCACAATCTCTCTGGGCAACCTGTGCCAGGGCTCCCTCACTCTCACAGGGAAGAAATTCCTCCTCACATTCAGGTGGAACTTCCTGTGGTTCAGTTTGTGCCCATTTCCTCTTGTCCTTTTGCATGGCACTACTGAAAAGAGTTTAGCCCCATCCCCTTGACACCCTCCCTTCAGGTATTTATACACATTGATAAGATCCCCCATCAGTCTTCTCTTCCCCAGGCTGAAGAGGCCCAGCTCTCACAGCCGTTCCTCATAGTGCAGATGCTCCAGTCCTCTGATCATCTTCATAGCCCTGTGCGGAACTCTCTCCAGTAGCTCCACGTCTCTTGACATAACCTGTTACACTGTTTTGCAATTGTATCATCATATATCACATTTTCCACAATCCCCAAGAACATTTTAATGCAAGAAATACAGCCATGTCACAAAATAAGGTCTTTCCTGTAGAATATACACCTTACTTGTTGCAGAATTTGAATGGTAGGAAAAACACAAGGCAGGAGGGTAGAGGGAAGACAAAACTAAAGCTGAATTTATTTGACTCCTTAGAGTGCCATATGGCTCCAGCATGATGGTTGGCTTACCCTAATCCAAACCTCTGAGTTTTAAAGTCCTACATACTCTCAACTCCACTAAAAACATTAAAAGTTCCCTTTAAAATTGTGCACAATGTAGTTACCTCCCCTCATAGGAGTGTGGTAAACTGTAATTCATGTTTCTGGAGCATTCAGATACCACTGTGATGGACACAGTAAAATGGCTCTTAAGAAAATAAGAGATCTGGTATTCAGAGCAGAAATCTTAATTTCGTGTAGTAAATAAGGTAGGATGCTGCACATTGAACAGTAAATTCCAAAATCACTAYGATTGTTCAAACAATCTGTGTACCAAAGATGTAAAATGGCTACTTCCTTACAGCATGCTGGGCAAATGCACAAATAGGATGAATTACCACTGCACAGTCAAAACTATGCAAGAATTATTTCAGATTTTTTTTCTATTCAAAATATTGAAAAAAGCCTGATAAACAAATAGGTAGGCAAACCTCAAAAAAAGATTTTTTTCGTCTCCTTCTCCACCAAGAATACAAATACTCAGTTTTACAAAACTAAGCTTGGGATATGTTGGCTAGCTGTAGACAAATAGTCCATCAAATACTTCTGGGAGAAAGGTTTGTAAAAGGTTTGTTGAAAGTACTGCTTATTTCTTGCTACCTTTTATTTCTATGAGTGCATGAAAACACCTAACACATGCTCATACTCTCTCCATTGCTATTAAATTCTTCATCTTCTGGAAACTGGAAAGATTTTATTATGGAGATGCACATATGACTTCTGGCCCATTTTTCAAAGGTACACAAATCTATTAGCAGGTAAAAACTGATGTCCCATTGTTCTCACATTTCATCCACTCTCCTCCTGCAATTTCAGCCACCAATTGACACTGCAGTATCTTGGCCTTGACCTCGCTTATAAGGTGAGGCAAGGAATTGCATTGTGTATCTCTAAGAGGGCTAGATGAGTAACTTCAGAAAATAATGGTCTTTGACAAGTTGAAGGACAGGTTGAATGGAACTTAACTGATGAGACATCACAACAATTCAGGAGACAAATTTATGCCACATAAAGTGCAGTGTGCAGAGGCAGCTGAGCCAGCTATGACAGTATTAACACCAGAACTAGAAACAACATGGGGCATGGTTCTGTACTGAGCTAATAAGTTAATACACTGAAACAAAGGAGAACACCAGTGCAGCTAATCTGCTTCTCAACCCCAAACCAGTGATTCTGCTCAGCAATGTGCTCTGCGGTCTGGATGCACCAGCTTGTCAACCCTGACTCAGGCATGTGTAAACCATGCTCTAAAGCTTTCACGTTCAGAGAGGGCAAAGTGAAATATCTGTGAAGTGCCTCATGCTTATTTTTGTTTGTTTTCTATATATCAGTAAATAGGAACCCTAGCAAAGCACAAACAAAAGCTATATTGAGAGAAAAACAGATCCAAGTTGAACTCTGTTTTTTTTCCCTATCTGTAACTTTTAAGGGCTAAACTCTTCAATATCCATTTCACTGTACATGTGTAAATATTTCATTGCTCTTCGTGAGGGTTCCCTCCAATTCTGACTTTTAGAAATTAGCAGACTAAATATAAATGATGGCAAAGATTAGAGGGGAAAATGCTTCCCCTATAAAGCCACACTAATTTCATAGCATAACAGGAAGAGGTTCCATAGACATAACATTCTTGACTAAAGGTTGCATTTGCTGTAAGGCAATCCTGAGAAAAAAAAAGAACTAATTTCTCTCCTTTCTATAGATCCATGGGATGAGCATATCATTTCATTCGTGACTTAAGAGTTGGCATGTTATGTAACAGTTGGCATAGTAGGTAATGACTGAAACTCCAAGAATGAATTTCCAGTTAAGAGAGCTAATACAATCTTTGAATGTAAAAACAAGAGATAACCAAGCAGTTATGGGGAAGTAATATTACATTTCCCTTGGAGTCAGTGAAACAGTAACCAAGATAATAAATTCAGTTCAGACTTCCACATACCAAACTGAAAAAGACAACTGCAATGGATTTTGAAATGCACAGGAAGAACAATTTGAGTGCAGAAAAGGATAAAGACTGCACTAGTTATGTAAATACTTGTCTGAAAGACAGGTAACTTATTTGTCTTTATACAGCCTCCAGATTCTTACATAGGCCTGTGCTTTCACAGAGCCAAAAAGCATGCTGAAAACCAATGGAAGGTAAACCAAGACAAATTCATACTGGAAATAAATTACATAGCTTTGATAACGAACAGCTTTTTGACAACTCTGTATAGCTAATGTAGACTCCCTCCATCACTTGAGCCTTGCCGCAAGAGTTAATGATATTTTTAAAATTAGTTATCTCATGGTTTAGGTTTGTTAGGAATTGTTAGCTGAGGATTTTAGTTAGAGAGTGAAATGATATTGTCTGGTCTTCAAAAATCCATGACATATTCAAATGGAGGCAGGAACAGTCAGGAGTAGGCCAGAAGTTGAAAATTCTTATCTACTGAGAGGTGAAACAAAGATCTTCACTTCAAGCATAATCGCACTGGGCTCCTATTGTCTGAAGCATTCAAGAATTACTCCTCTTTTCAAAATCCAGATTACATCAAATTTAACTCCAACCAATTGTTATCTTGTCCAAACAGAACTTTAATTCTTGTTCCAAATCTTGTGCTTTGGCTCATGTGCCAAATAAGAATGAAATTTACACTTCCTGGCTTAAGTCAGATTTCCATTAGCTGTTCTACTAATAAAGCGGATCGACTTTGCATAACAGTGAGCTCAGTGACAGCACTGTACTAAAAGGAATAAGATCTTGTGCTCCTGTATTACCAGCATAAAACAGTTCATTTCWACTGGGATTTTAGTACTTTTCCTGTTAGATATCTTAATGCAGAATTCTCCACTATTTTGCAAACTGTAAATTCAGTTATACCTGTATGATCTGAATGTAAAATGCTGCTAGGTCTGAACAGAAATGTTACACACTGGCAGGGCATCCTTATATAAGATAAAAAGCTATGAAGAATGAGCCTAAACTTTTTCTCTTCTCCTTAGARCACTTTCTACTTTATAACTCAATGTAATTCTTCTAATGAGAAACATCAGAGAATGAAACCTACAAACTTCTCCACTTTGCCTGACGAGTACTCCATGGAACCATTTTCAGATGATCACCTCTCAGATGAAATTTCAGGTTAGACCATTTGCCCCTAAAACTACTCCTGAAGTAGCCACCTACTCATCCAGGAACTAACCTGGAGCTAGTGTCTCTCAGTCAGTTTATGAAAGAYGTTGGTCTATTTGAAACTCCAGGAGGGTGAAGTAAGACCACAAAAACAAAAAAGCCAACCCCTATAAACAGAGGGGATGGCTATAAAGGTTAAGATTTTTGATCTTCAGTTTGAAAAGACTAAGAAGTCAGTTACTGCTGAAGGGAAAAAGGCTCAAAAAACTCAGATCTTATCTACAGAACTTCCTACCTCCTAGATTAGTTATTTTGGTTCAGTTTCCCTAGCAACAAAGAAAACTTTAATTTTGTGCAGTGAAAGCTACACATTTCTTCATAGGAAGACACTGGCACAGAGTTCATTACTGGTTGGACTATTTAGACCTGCAAAACTTCTTAAGTATAGTTAAACCTATGATAATATCTCTGTTGGGAATTAAGCTCAGAACATGCCTTGCTTATTACTGAAATTAGAAAGTGTTGACTTTGTAAGAATTCAAGCCAGTAACCTATTAGTAAGGTAAGCAGTCCCTGACTCAGCCTTTACCCAGAGTTCCTCCGGTGCTTGAAAGTAAATAGAAATATCAAACACTAGCAGTTACAGCTCAAGTCACTTTCTGTTTTGTTCTTTTTGCTTTCYCTGCCTTCCTGCCTCCAGCATCAGTGTGATTTAAATGTGAATCAAGTAAATAAATCAAACCTACACAGAGCAGCTGTTTCACGACTATTACCTCAGGGATCCTTAGGTCAGACAGCTATTACATGCTGCTGAGAACGGAGTAGTGTTACTCTTGGTATRCACTGCACTCCTGTGAATATGGTTAAGGGTTTATCCCTTATTTTTGCAGTGGAGCAGGAGCAGCTGAGCTCCTCCCAGTTCAGTGGAGCTAAGTCTGTAAGCATAGAAGAACTGTATATTCTCATACGGTACAGTAGTATGAGAACCAGTATCCTATCTCTGATAGAGGCAAACAGCAGATGACTCAGTAAGAGGCCTGGAACCAGACAGGGTTATTGCGTTACATCTCTAGTATACTCTTTTAGCTTCCAGCAAGCTACAGCTCCAATTTACCAGGCTGAAGAAGTTTTCGGTCCCCCATTTGTTCTGGCCATTGTAGGGTACATTTCTGCGACACATAACAGGACTGAGGCTACACAGCTCCCTCTCTTCTTCCCACCATTTAGATTTGGTCGCTATCTACAACATCAGTTCCATAACATTGTTGCTACTCATATATGAACTGATTGTTAAATCCCCTCTTGTGTTCCCAAACCTTGAAAATGGCTTGCTATAACTCACAGACTGACAGCAGCTTATGAAATAGAGAATTATCTTTTTGGTTCTGGTGGCCTACAGTTCAGACCTCTAAGAGGTTTCAGGAGTCTGTAACTAATCTTGCCTCAACATCTTTCAATAATTAGTTCTTAATTTTTCCCCAAAGGGCTAGGACAGATTGTATGGCAAGTTTCTGTGGATCCAGGATTTGAGAGCTAACAGAACACCACACGGAGCCCTCCCTTCCAGGTCTATCATCTAGTGGGGAATGGTGACTTGAGCTCTTCTTTGTTCACAGGTGGTCTCAGAGACCTGAGCAAAGTTCTCTCTAGCAGGCATTCAAACATAGCTTTATTTGGACTGCGTTGGTACTAGAAAAGGAGGACTAGAAAAGGGAACACGAGATTTCCTCTCTTCTAGGCACTACTAGATCATTCAGTTTTCCTCTTGCGTCGCAATCATTTTCCTGCAATCTCTGGCATAGCACATAGCAGAACTGCATCTTTCCCACCCATCTCAGCTGCTGTATTTAAATCTGGTGGAAAATATGTTCTAACCATGAAATTCTGATCAGAAGTGAGAGCTTAAATTCATTTATTATCATGTTTTAAAGGAAAAAGTTAGGCAATTGTCTTGAAACAGGAAAACCAGCTATTGTACGTAAGCGGTGGTGGGGAGGAATGTGACATGCCCTTTAAAAATACATTGTCTTATCCAAAGGTTAAACATTAGGAAGCCCTAGAGAATCTTTATCACTGGAAAAATCATTTGTTTGACCTTAATAGTTTACTACTAGAAGACAGCAACAAGAATATCCTCCGAAGTCTGGCTATCTGTATCATTTAATGACTGCACCCTAGATCAACTCCTTCTGTTTCTCAACTGGCTTTTGGGCCAGGCTGACCTTTTTACAGCCAAAAGAGCCTTCATTA
Source organism: Rhea americana (assembly GCF_003343005.1). Lineage (NCBI taxonomy): Eukaryota > Metazoa > Chordata > Aves > Rheiformes > Rheidae > Rhea > Rhea americana. The sequence goes on from NW_028187088.1 coordinate 198,965, forward strand.
AGACAGCTGATCTCTTAGTAAATGTTAACTTTGTTAGGAAGAGATTTAGCACCCTGCAAGCATGTGAAACAGTAGTGTAAAGCTATTAGTACTTTTAAATGTCAATCTCTACCTGGAAGGCATAAAGGATTATGGTGTAGAAAAGCACAAGTCTCTTCCCTTAAACTACGTTAACAGCATTTTATAATAGTATTTTWAACAGATACATATATTTCATTCAGTGTATTCTTAGAATAAAAGCTGAATATATATTTCTATATTTATCACATAGGTTAACGAAGTGTTAACTATCATATAGTTAATGAAGTGATTTCTAAAGCTTTGCCATGGGATGGACAGTACTTTATCAAATAAAGTTGGCCATAACATGTGTGAGAAGCACAAACAATATGAATACTGTGACTAGTATATAAATACACAGAAATCTGTAAGTCTGTTCAGAGGAAGACCACGACTTTCTTTTGAGTACACAGGCAAGGGTGCGAACCCCAAAGTTATAATGTATTTTTTTTAAAAAAAAAAAGTTGCTTTCAAGAAAGGCAGGCTATTTTGGCCAGTCTATTTATAGGTCACCAAATTAACCAAAATACAAAAAAAAAAAAAAAAGGAATTTCCCTTGCATAGTACTCTGACATAGTATTTTTAACATCAGTCTGTAAAACTATTGGAATTCTCTATTCTTCATTTCAATTACTTATTTTAAAATGTTTTTATTGTAGCTTCTTTATTTACATAATATATACAAGAATGCAAAGATCTATTAATAAAGTTACTGCTGAAAATTCCCCACTTTCTAAAGCATTAATGTTGAAATTGCATGTTCTTTCATTTTAGTTGTGTTCAGTGAAGAAAATTTAATGCACCTTAACATTAGGTTTCACATATGCACATTGGGYGAATATGAGGGGGTAGGAATGTCTAGACTACTGAAACTTGGGTYTAACGGCATCACTGTGTTATTCATGCTGCCTCATTAACGCACCTAACAAAGGTATCTATTTTAGGATACTAGTTTTCCTAGATGATGAAAGATCTGTCAATCTTTGAGATGGTAACTGAAAGATCTTTGCCTTACACTGACTCCAGAAGAGCCAGTGTATCTCTGATGATACAGGCTGTCGAGGAGGAAGAGGAGGCACCGATGTTAGTTACCTCAGACTGGGTAGAAAGATCTTCCCCTAAACTACCATGCTACAGTCCTGTGTGCTTATCAGTAATGAGCAGAGCCAGCCTTTACCCTTAGCATGTTCAGTAATTCAGTAGCTGCCTTTGGTGAAGAAAAAAAAGAATGAAAAAAAAAGAGTAGGAATGTGAATGACTGTTTTCTTGGACTAGAAGGGAACAGTAATCTATTCTGTGCTTCTGAATGAGGATAATAGCACACTACTGCTTGGGCCTTGTCTTTGGAAAACACACAAGCTTGACACACTATGGAACAGACATCAAATACATTGCCAACTGAGTGATCTTCTTTAGTGACTTTAGTGAAACAATTGCAATGAGATAGTGAATGATGTAGTTGTTTTAACCTTTTAATTACCTCTACCCTCAATAAATGCTGGAATGCAAAAAGCTCTTGAACTCAGCCCATCTGTAATCACATTAGAAAATCACATATCGTGCAATTTATCTCTGCTGAGAGYGACGCTAAAGACATTTGGGTCTCTGAAATGTTGGTTTGCATTATGATTTGAATAGAAAGAGAATAGTGAAAACCAAAATTACTAGATGGCTTACAAAAAGTCCAAAAATCAGACGCAGGTATTTTAATCTCAGAAAATACCTCCTGTTAATGTTTTTTCATTAGCAAATGAAGTCTAGTCTGAAAAGCTTGAAAGTAGAAAGATTTCTTATGACTTACAAAGATTTAAGAGGCATGTTGGGGAAAATTAAAAACAATCATTTCATAGGGTCCTAGGATAATTTTACCAAAGAGAGGGCTATTGACTATTTTTTTCTGACAGCTTTCACTGAGAAAGAGTGCTGCTAGACTGCACCTACAGTGTCAGATGATGACTACTGCTGAATGTTTTTTCCATACTCTAATTACTCATTCTGCTATAGTAAGTCACAAACAGTAGCATCCATTGCTCTTGAGTTAATTCCTTTTCCTGAACACAAAGGGAAGATTTGCAAAGGCACTAGACTAGGCACTTGACTGGGCACATTACTGCTCTCCCCTTGCTTTTGAATTTTCCCATACTATTGAAAAGAAGGTTAATAATCTCAGCTGGCAAACCTTGTAGTGCTGCACCATTATTCCATGAATTAGTGGACTGGAATAAACCACTGACTTGACTAGAAGCTGAATGAGTTGCAGTCGTCTGCTATGTAAAATCTGGTAATYCAAAGCTCACAGTAGGTAGTGTAAACACTCTTGACTTCACGGTGTTTAGGACCAGTCACAGAGACAAAGATGCTCAGACCTAGAAAACTCATGGCCTGAGGTATCAGTAAATGGTTAATACCATTTCTTGTGCTTTGGAACTGATGAGCTATCACTGCTGTGAGACAATCACAAATGATGATACAGGACAGAACATGCAATATTTGGTGTAACACAATAAACAGAAAAGAAGTCAGGGCTGATTAGCTGAAAACAGAAGGAATGAGAAAAACAGTCTCTTACCTGGTCAAGATTGTTGTAGAAATCTATACTGGCTGCACACAGATATCTTCCAAGAAGAGTTGCATGGGTGGTAAAAATTGTGGCAACAGCAAGTTTCTGAGATCGAGAAAGGATTAAACCCACACCTGCTTGCCATTCATGAAAGTGGGCAATTATGTTGGGCTTGTCATCAAACTGACAGGAAAGCTGAAAATAATTAGAAAGAAAACAGATGAAACACACACAATCCTTCTCATTATCCCAGCTTCAGAAACTTCTTCCATGCCTTCTTCTGTGTGCTTGCCTTCTTTCATATAACAAAGTAGAGTGTTTTAACTAGCCRTGTGTCTTAACTCCCACCAGCCTTAGCCCAAGGAGAAGCACAAGCTGTGTTACTACCTCAGAGTGCACTGGGGGGCTCTGGTAAGCACAGTCACTCCTCATTTTTCCAGTCTGCTTTTCTACTGTTGAAAATTTCATTTGGCTAAGAAAATCATATGCTCCTCTGATGGACTGATGATTCTCCAGATTAACAAAGTTTTCTCTCCTCAGGTAGGCTTTAGTAGAGTAATATCTGAAGTCACAATGCTGTCATCATTTCCTGCTGTCTGTCTAAATTCCCTGTGCAAGGTAATATTTTAAAAACTAGGATACACTGTGCTCACTGGCTTCAGGGACAGTTCATGTGTGTGGCTACCTGAGTAGACAGGACAGAAAAAGGTAGTTTGAGATCCTACCTGTAAGAGAATCCAGTGTCAAGTAAAGGAGTTAGGATGTGACAGTAAAGACACATCACACTGAACATAGAGCACCTCATAAAAAATATTGTTAACTAAGCTGGACCTTGTCCTAACCAACAGAGAGGGACTGGCTGGAGATGCGAAGGTTGGGAGCAGACTTGGCTGCAGTGACGACGAGACGGTGGAGTTCAGGATCCTGCATGAAAGAAGTAAGGCAACAAGCAAGATTGCARCCCTGGACTTCAGGAGAGCGGACTTTGGCCTCTTCAGGGACCTACTTGGAGGAGGAATCCCATGGGCTAAGGCCCTAAAAGGAAGGGGGGTCCAGGAGAGCTGGCCAATATTCAAGCATCACTTCTTCCAAGCTCAAGAGCAGTGCATCCCAAGGAGAAAGAAGTCCAGCAAAGGGGKCAGGAGACCTGCATGGGTGAGCAAGGAGCTCCTGGCCAAATTCAGACAGAAGAAGAAAGTACACAGAATGTGGAAGAGGGGACAGGCTACTTGGGAGAATTATAGGAATGCAGCCAGAGTATGTAGAGAAGCCGCGAGGAAGGCTAAGGCCCAGCTGGAATTGAGTCTGACAAGGGACGTTAAGGACAACGGGAAGGGCTTCTTCAAATATATCAGTAGCAAGAGGAGGACTGGGGAAAATGTGGGCCCGCTACTGAATGGGGCAGGGACCCTGGTGACGAAGGCTACAGAGAAGGCAGAATTACTAAATGCCTTCTTTGCTTCAGTCTTCACTGCTAAGGGCAGCCCTCAGGAATCCTGCAGCCTGAACGTGAGGGAGAAAGTCTGGAGAAAGGAAGACTTTCCTTTGGTTGAGGAGGATAGGATTAGAGATCTTCTGGGCAAGCTTGACATCCACAAATCCATGAGCCTGGATGGGATGCACCCAYGGGTACTGAGGGAGCTGGCGGATGTTGTTGTCAAGCCGCTCTCCATCATCTTTGAAAGGTCCTGGAGAACTGGAGAGRTGCCTGAGGACTGGAAGAAAGACAATGTCACTCCAGTCTTCAAAAGGGGCAAGAAGGAGGACCCAGGAAACTACAGGCCAGTCAGCCTCCTCTCCATCCCTGGAAAGGTGATGGAATAGCTCATTCTGGATGTCATCTCCAGGCATACAGAAGAAAAGGTGGTGATCAGGAGTAGCCAGCATGGACTTACCAAGGGGAAATCCTGCTTAACCAACCTGATAGCCTTCTATGATGGAATGACTGGCTGGGTAGATGAGGGGAGAGCAGTGGATGTTSTGTACCTTGACTTCAGCAAGGCTTTCGACACTGTCTCCCAGGCAAGATCAGTAACTGTGGGTTAGACGAGTGGACARTGAGGTGGATTGAGAACTGGCTGAAAGGCAGAGCTCAGAGGGTCGTCATCAGTGGCGCAGAGTCTAGTTGGAGGCCTGTGGCTAGTGGCGTCCCCCAGGATTCAGTACTGGGTCCCATCCTGTTCAATTTCTTCATCAGTGACCTGGATGAGGGGACAGAGTGCCTCCTCAGCAAGTTTGCTGATGATACCAAGCTGGGAGGAGTGGCTGATACACCTGAGGGCTGTGCTGCCATTCAGAGAGACCTGGACAGGCTGGAGAGCTGGGTGGAGAGGAACCTCATGAGGTTCAGCAAGGGCAAGTGCACAGTCCTGCACCTAGGGAAAAATAACCCTAGGCACCAGTACARRCTGGGGRCTGACCTGCTGGAAAGCGRTTTTGCAGAGAGGGACCTGGGAGCGCTGGTGGACAACAAGTTGACCATAAGCCAGCAATGTGCCCTTGTGGCCAGGAAGGCCARTGGTCTCCTTGGGTGCATTRGGAAGAGTGTTGCCAGCAGATGGAGGGAGGTGATCCTGCCCCTCTACTCAGCCCCGATGAGGCCTCATCTCGAGTACTGTGTCCAGTTCTGGGCTCCCCAGTACAAGAGAGACATGAAGCTACTGGAGAGAGTCCAGCATAGGGCTATGAAGACGATCAGAGGACTGGAGCATCTGCACTATGAGGAACGGCTGCGAGAACTGGGCCTCTTTAGCCTGGGGAAGAGAAGACTGAGGGGGGATCTTATCAACATGTATAAGTACCTGAAGGGAGGGTGTCAAGGGGATGGGGCTAAATTCTTTTCAGTTGTCCCATGTGACAAGACAAGAGGCAATGGGCACAAACTGAGACTCAGGCAGTTCCACCTGAATGTGAGGGGGAATTTCTTCACTGTGAGAGTGACGGAGCACTGGCACAGGTTGCCCAGAGAGGTTGTGGAGTCTCCTTCTCTGGAGATATTTTTCTGGGGAAACCCGCCTGGATGCAACCCTGTCTAGCATGYTCTAGGTGACCCTGCTTGAGCAGGGAGGTTGGACTAGATGATCTCCAGAGGTCCCTTCCAATCTGACTGATTCTATGATTCTATGATTCAGTAAAGATCTCAGTTATAAATACAAATTTGATCTAGAAGTAGCAGAACTTTCTTAATGTCATAGATTTCAAACTGTATGGAGAATAGCAGTCACATCCCAAAGCCAATTTGCAATGCAAAGCCAGTGCTGTCAAAGGTTTTAAAAATCTCTGGATTTAAAAACTATACCTCTTTTAAAAACCAGGCTGTTAATGATCCAAAAATCACAGCATCGTTGGCTTCTCTGTCATGAAAAGGGATCCCTATGTTGCTAACATCCCAAAATTCGCCTTTCCATCTGTCCAGGTTCCAGGCTGCTGATCCTATATCAAACAGTAAGACATATGGGGTGCCTTCTATCAGCCATCTTCCAAAAAAGACCTATGGAAAAGAGGCAAGGATATTACCAGAAAATGTTACAAAGTGAACGTTAAGGACAATTCCTGCCACTACTTTCATCCATCAAGCCTTGAATATTGATATATTTTTATATTACATACATAAAGGTTATATAATTATTTGGAAATTTATGAACAGTCCCATATTCTCAGGATTTGTGGTCTGCTTGCAGAATAAATGGAGTAATAATGGACTGGAGTAATAATGGCTGGGGGTAAAAGGAAACTACAATCTTTAAGAACAATTTTTTAAAGACTTATCCTACATTTTCATTGCAATGTTAAATTTTTTATGGAAAAAGTTTAGGAAGACTATACTTGGTTGAATGCTTATCTTATATTCTTATTGAGATATCTATGCTATTTTTATTCTTATTTCAATATTATTATTTTCTTTCAAACARACATGTCACCAATTCTTTGCTACTTATGTGAGATTACCAATGATGGCATTTGTAGGACAGAAGCTTGGGAGCACCACATTTCCTCTTCCTGCCCATCCAGCATAGTTGATGTCCTTTGGCAGAGTGGGAGGATCAACCAGAATGAGTAWTAATATCTAAAACCACACCAGCCTAGAAAATATAGCTATCCTGGTTTAACTGCATCAGTGCTGTTAAACATTTGTAAGTGTTTAGAACTATGTTGATAAAACAGTGCTGCTTATCAATATCTACACCTGCCCAAGGACAGTAGACTGAACTGTCACAGACAACACAACACAACTGAGCTCACGCTACAGATTGTACCAGTCTGTACAATCAAATTATTTCATGTTAATTGCACTAAACAAAACAGCTATAGCAGCAGAGGCTGAATGAGGTACTACAGGGAGTCCAGTGCATTTATKCTTTGTACCTCACAGGAGGGAATATTTTATGCCACTACTCAGTCTCTTTTCATTCACCTACCCCTTGGTTCTCAAGACTTCAACCCAACACTGACACTAGAACAAGCTGGATAGAGGTTGGGTCTTGAAAACAATGAGAAAAGGGCTCTTAGACCTGTTCACACAAAGAATAAAGGGAATAAAGAATACAGAATTAGGATATGGCCAAGGACCACACCCGACCTAGGAGTTTGGAAGCATTCCTAGGTCCCCTGGAGGGATCCATTATGACACGTAAGTAAAATCCAGACATAATGTTAATAGGATAAGCACAGCTTCTAGAAATTAGCGCGTCATTATTACAGATCAAAACTATACTTGACGTACCTGGGACAGATTTGCTGCTATAAATGAGTACACCAGCAACACTATGTACATGTGAGACTGGCAGGATTGGCTGGTTAAACTGAATGTATTGCTGAAACAGCGTAAAGTGTATACAGAATTACAATTAATCTACCTCATAAGTCTTTAGATATTTTCCAAACAAAAGTGTATTCCATAGCTTGCAGAGACCCCTCTTTGTAAGCAGCAGAAGCAACATAAAAACCTTAATGAATTGCTTATGAAAATCTAAGAAGAAATAAGAAAGGGTAGTTAAATTAGACCTTTAAGTTTGAAGTTCCGCATGAACAATGCCAAGCATCACATAATGCTATTGTCCCATAGATACTTTCCCAAGTTGTTGCACAGTTATACTTGGCAATACACTTCTACRTAACACATAAAAGGGCATTACATACCAGGAACTGCCATTCCAAAGGTGATACACATCACCAGTGCCACAGCTGGTGGCAGTGTGAGAAGTTTATTAATTCCTACATTAAAGTGTGTCATTCTCCTCTGCAATACAGTGCTGTATGAATGCTTCATGGCTGTTACCCTCAATGCTTTTCACATCTGTCCTAAATACCTGCAGGCAACTTTTTCTCCTTTCAGCTAACTCCCTGAAAACTCAATGTTGAACCAGAGTCAAGATGGGTTCTATACTTCTGATCATGATTTTCAAAAAAGGAGGTCATATCTGGCTTGTATCATCTTTCACCACTTTTCAAGTAATCAGTTGTTCTCAAGGCGGTAACTGTTCGCAACTTAACAGCTTTTTTATCCACACCACAGATTTTATTCCCTGCAGCAGATCAAGCATTTTTATGCCCCTCTCCCTAGTTTGTGGTTGCAGAAACAGAGTCATGGACAGGCTATGAGATCACACACATCGACTAAGATCACACAGCAAACATTAGCTAAAAACTGTGTAGGAAAAACAGATTAACTCACCCTCTGTGCAATACCTTAACCTCTCTGCCTAGGGAACAGAAAACTAGTTGTTTTGATTTGGTGAAGCATATTCTTCATGAGCTGGATACTTTTTTTAAAAAAAATCCCCTCGTGATTTGTCCTTTTCTGGCTTTCAACTCAGTATAGTGCTATGTGAGAAAAACTGTGATATGGTGAAGTTTATTCAACAGTACAAGAAGGCCAAATGTAATATACAAGTTCAGTCAAAGTAAGGTCATATTATGTCTACTAAAATCTCACTGCATTTAGAGACCAGAGAAATAAGTCATTAATCCAATTAAGTAGACTTGTAGATAGATGACTGCTAAAACCTGTAATTGGATAAACTAGTTCTTCCTCAAAAATAACCTTTAATGAATTGACTTTGCTGCTCTAACAGTAGATTCTGAGCCTTTCCCATTGTGACATTGACCAGGACTGCTGTGTCAAGTGGAACAGCAAGAGCATTAACCAAAACTGTAATCTTCTCAGAGTCAGCTTAGTTGCTTTAGGAAGCAGCAGCACATCTGATTTACCTGACACCCTTGGCCTTTTATGGTGTCCATTGCCTTCTTAACTGCAGGGTTTGGAGGCTCACAGGCTTCTACCTGTGTCTTCACATTGTGCTCAAAATAGGGGCCAATCAGGAAATAGTTTTCACCCCATTCGTCTGCTGTAATTTTGGCTTTTGTCTGGATCACAGTGTAAATGCCTCCCACTGAAAAAGAAGATCACAAAGAACAGAAGGTAGAAAGGGGCATAGGACACAAAGCTCTGGAACAGGCTCCAACCCACCTGTGAATCACAAATGCCTCTAGTTAAAACATTTTACACATTCAGATTTTAGAGTGAAATCCAGATTCTGTCAAATAAACAGAAGTTAAATCTCTTACATAGGACCAGGGCTAAACCTCGRTATTTAACAGTATCTAGTGATGGCAGACCATGCGTGATCCTTATATAGTAATTTCCTAATGCTTTGCTTACTCCTGAATGACTGCATCTGGATGCCCTAAATTTCTTCTGTAATCTCAGATGGATACTTTCCAGCCTTCACTGTTACTTTATCTAATCTGTGATTCTTTTATTCCTCCTAGGCGTTTGAAATCATGCCACTAATACGGATCAAATATACACCTTTATTCCTATGTTGTTCCCTTTTTGGATCTTGAAATCCAGACTGGAGTATTCAAAGCCTGAGGTCCACACTTTCATTTTCCCTTGCCTAACCTTGATTTTCCTGCACCCCAAATGCAGCATCCTGCTTTTTTACTCTAGCAGTCATCRTTTCCAAACACATTCTTTGTGATGTGGAAATACATGTGGTTAGAACTCAAGCTGTGCTTCCAGCTTATTTTACACAAACCACTGAGAGAGGTTGAGGAACTGGTGAATTCTATTGACCACTGATCATGAAAATGGATTTAAAGCAGTATTTTTAAAGCAAAAGGTATCATGTTCTGCCACCAAAAAACTCTCAAAAGAGTTGCCAAAGCTTGAATGGACTTAGCCCACCCTGCCAATATAAGTGCCTGCAGAACCTTCCACCAAAACATTCCCATTTTAAAAGTAAATGCAGTATCAAAATGTAGAAGAGAACAAGACAGTAACATCCCCTGATAAGTAAATGCAGACATGTCTAGTCTTCTACATGGTACACAAAGTTCACTTATCTTCACCTTCACTTCACTTCATCTCACACTTCTCCACAGTCAGCCTTTTAATTCATGCACTGGCCAGGCAGCCTTACAACCTCCCTTTGGCACAGGGCCCATGGTGCTAGAYAGCGGACATTTCACCATGAGAGTTCCAGAAGAACAACATGGAATGCTTGTACCCAGAAAGTAAAAGAGAAGGGACATTCAGATGCTAGGTAGCTGCTGTACATGAGAGGCACATTTGGCACAGCTCCAGTGATCTTAAAGCAGGGTAAAGATAGATGGAGCTCAAGGAGTACAAGCAAACAACACACTCATACAAGTTGGCAGAAGTTTGCAGACCTGTAAATAATAAAAATAGAATTAGTGCAACAGCTACTTGAAATTTCATCCTCCACTGAATCTGGAAATGTTTTGTGTTACTCCAAGCAGGATGATTGTATTATGCCTTTCAGCAATGATATAAACTCACACAAGGAGCCAGTGATTGACAGTAGGCACTCCAGGCTTACTTTTTAAAAGGTTCTTGAATATCCAGAGGTGCAACTGAAGATTGTGAGAATCTTCAGAGGTTACTTGACTCACCTTAAAAATCTGCCCCTATTTACAGTAGAGCACCTGAAGCTGCTCAGCACTTTGGAAATTTGTTTCCAGACGTAGTAAACTGTATCACTTGACAACTGTGGCAAGCCCTTTCCCAAGCTTGGTATCTTGCAGCCCTGAGGAAGTGAACAGTCAGAACTACATTTTTTGTTTGTGTTCCTAGAAGAGGCATGTATGTTTCAGTTAATTCAGTTTAATGAAGATCCTATAATGGTCTGTACTGCATAATGCAGTGTTGTGCACACCAGCTGTTAATGTGCTAGCCTAAGTACTACAGCAGTATGTCTCCATTAGCAGGAARCATCTGCTGGGGCAATCTACTCTGGAAGAAAGGGTATCTTCTCTACATATCATTACAGACATACACTAAGTGCAGAACCCATTTTACTTCATAAGTTTGTATGCACATCGAACATGAGCATCTAAAGTCCTTTGCATTAAAAGTATCCCATTTGGAACACCTGAAAGAGCCCTAGCCCTACTAATTTTACATGAAGATGTCTCAGGATGCTAGGTCCTAGATATTTTACAAAGAAAAAAAACAGTTCTAATCTACCAGCTAGCTAAGCAGAATTATTACAAAAAATATTACACAACATAATAACTCACCTAGGAAAATCTAGGATCAGCCTCACAGTTCAGGAATTTCACACCATGAAACTCCAAAAGGAAATCTATACCTTGGACCATTCTTGCTTCTACACTTCAYTAGGACCAGAAAGCTAAGAAAATAACCTATAGTCATCATCTCTACCATGGGTGCTCTCTGGACAGGGATTTGGAGAAATCTTAGGTGAGTAACACTGTATTTTCCCTCCTGAGATCTCAGCCCACAAGCTGACATGGAATAACTGAACAGCTTAAGTACTGAAAAACATCTAATTTAATGATATAAAACAAGTCAAAATATTCATGACTAACATGATGTAGTTAGAAAGATACAAAAGCTGTTTGTTCTAATGGCATGGTAAATATGTTATATGAACATAAGGCACTTTAATTGTATATGGATAAATAAGGGGATTGGTAGAACTCTTAATCATAAAACTAGTTGGTATAAATTGACAGAAATACTGGGCTTACAAAAAGGGAAGATTTTCATGCAAAGCAGCCTGATGGCTTGGAAAAAAGAGAATGTATCTAATTGCAATGATACGATAGTGCCATATATGACAAGAACAGTTGTCATACATTGTTTGGGGACAGTTAGTTGACCACCCTCCTGCGCATGGCAAGGTGTTCAATGTTGGGGTCATCAAGGTAGCAGAGTATCCACAAATATTGAAACACTGATGAGAAAGCTGAAGTTCAGGAGCTGAATACAGCCTGGAACTTCTCTTTGTATAGCCTTCAGCTGARTGTTTGTTCTCCTAAGGTTTTGCTTAGTATCTCTGTATGTGATGGCATTCCTGCCCCAACAGCTGATGACAGTGGTTTTGCTTGCTACTTAACTCAAGACAGATGCCACCGTAAGTGCCTCACAGAAGTATTTACTTATCATCATGCACATCAGCACATGAAAAAACAAGCCTGGATCATGTCAGCCCATGAAAGCCTAGGACAGGCAGAGAAGGGTCACAGAATTCTGAGGGGAGCAGAGGACAGTAATGCTCTATCATTATAATCTGATTCACAGCAAGGTAAAAAACCACTTCAGGGCACTGATTTGCCAGAAACATCATGAAAAGTTCTTAAAAGGATAAAACCAAAAGTGTAGCTTTTGCAGATTGTGAAGACTGTTCAAAAAATGGCTGTATTAAAAGCTCTGGGTTACCTGGTTCCCCAAACTTCCTTTTGTCTTCTCTGTTACTGTGGAAATACGACTCACAGGGCATGTCTCTGCATGAGCTTTAATGAGAGGAAGTGAGCAAATGAAACTGTATGTGTGTGGCAGCTGTTGGATATACCTTTAAAAAGACATTGACAAAAGAACAGAGTAATATCTAGAATAATGTATTGACTTTGGAAATTACATTTTCCCAAAACAAATTCAAGGAACACATGATCTTCTGTGAAGAGATAGCTTATATTTTGCTCATTGGAAGTTCCTCTCAAAACTTCTCAGTTACTTAGAATTGACTGGAAATACTTGTGTGCATAAGCAGTGCAATGCACATCSTAACTAGTAACAGAGCTAAGGCTCTACGTAAATATGTAAACCATGACCAAACTCTTAAATTACTTTCCAACAATTTGGTTAACTTCCTTATTCTTCCCTTAATATGGCACTCCCTAAATACCTRAATAACTACCTAAGGTAGGTAGTATTAGTAGTATAGGCTGTAGTACTACTTGGATAGTACTAGAAAACTACCTAAAAATGGACTGTGAGTCAAGAACAGTCTCCGCATATCATATTGCTACTGAGAACAGCATTAGGCAGAAGTGGACCTAGCTTTGTGCAAGATCTAAAATAGGTGATTTGTTCTTTGTGACACAAGCTATTATATGGAAAAACATATTGCAAACACTTTCTGTCACCTGATGAGAAAGGGGCTGTAGGTTCCTGGGCTACAGAGCAACTGTGTTACCAAAAAATGCTTTCTGGAAGTGGGAGACTGAGTATGGAATGGCCAACACTTCTCAAAGCTACCAGAGATGTCTACCATTCATTTTATTTCCTTCCACCTACCCACCACTGCAGGAGGAGAAAGAAAAGGAGGAACAGATAACAAAAGTGAAAGAGGAATGGAGAGAAATGATGCAATTGAGAGAAGTGGAGACTACCCCTGATCAGTGCAGGAGTCCTTCCTCTCAAACCCGTGCTACAAAGAGAGACAGAGAATCAGGGAGCTCTCCGGCATCTTTTGCAAGCACTGACCAGCCCATTCTGATAGCACTGAAGTTTTCCTCAGGGCTGAGGTTGCTGTGGAATCCGAGAGGGATCCCAGGTTTTGAATTCAAATTAATTGCATTGCAACAACTACTAGTTACATCAGCTATCCTTTCACCCCTTTCCCTCAAACTGCCCTAAAGATAAATGATAAAATAGGGTTCAAACTCCTTTTTCCCCCCCTAATATTTGGTTAGGCTTTTTTTGGARTGGGATGTGTTGACGCTTTTTCTTTGTTTGTTTGTTTTTTGCCTATTGAGATATCTGGGCACTACTGAATAAACTGAATAAGGTTGTCAAATGAAAAAATACATGGTATCTTCAGAAAGCAGAAGATTTTCATGTTTTTGACTACATTTGTGGTCAGGACTTATCAGAAGATAGAAGTTCTCTAAATTCTGTGAAATTCTGGTATTCCAAATATACCCTGAAGTAATACAGAAACACTGAAAATTATTACAGATGTCCATAATATGGAAGCTATTTCTGTTTGTGTCTCCCAGTTTAAAAGATTTCATTTGAGATTACTTTGACATTGACATACCATCAAGCTCCAGGAAAGCACAGGGCTTTGATGCTACGCTTATGCTAAGTTTATGCCAGCATATTCCCATTCCCCACAATGTGGTAGTTCAGTCATTTACCTTCTCTCAAAGATTTTTCTTCATGGAAAGGTGTTTCACATGGAATAGGTGAAACACTGGTTCTACCGACTTCAGTGCATGCAGGATTTCATTTCCAAGGGTGCATTTCCAGATTTGCACCATAAAACCTGAATATTGAGTTCTGCTTAAAGGAGGTCTGAACCAAGGTTTGCTTTACCACAGTCCTCATTTCATTAGGGATAGAAGAAAATCTTTAAGATTTATCTACTAGTGGCTAATCTACTTACAGCTGAATTATGATACAAACTGGCCACCAGCCCACCATTTTCAAGCTTTCCTCTACTTTCTATGTAAAAGCTGTGTTGAGAAATAACCCAGAAGAAGATACTAATCTAAATATTAATGGAATGATTTTAAAGACATCTTTATAGAACAGATATCAGATTTTCAAAGTTCTCAGCTCTGTCCATTAACATATCAGAAAACTCACTACCTCAGCTCTAACAGTAGCTAATAGAATTAGATTTCTCCTGTCCCCTGCCCAGATTAAATACTTAAATTTTCAGTGGGGAAACATTTAAAAGAGTTTTAAGGGGATGGAGTAAGGACAAAAGATCACCGTGGAAAATTTCCAGGAATGCTGCAGCAGTCTTCATGCTCCTGTAATGGCTTTTGGTTGCTCCTTCTTGACAATTTCCATCTGTGGGGCTTTGGACACTAGATCTAAATAGCTTATAGCCACTTGGTTTGAGCTCCTGTCCATGAAGTTTTTACTAGTCTTCATATTATGGAAGAAAACCAATCCGTCTTTGCAACACGCACAGACATATGACTAGATTTGGCTTTACTAAAGCAGGCTGGCCAGAAGAGGAGAGGAAAGAAGAGTGAAAAAATCCGAGCGTCACCATGATTACCACCATGAGCTCCAGGTCACGTGGCAGGGGAGGCTACACTGTAGTGCAATGGGGCTCTGCCCTACCCATTCTTCTTCTCCCTCTACCACAGAAACAGTCATTCACAGTACATGACTTGCCCATCAGTGGAGAGTTAAATAAAGTAAGGAAAATCTTGCATCACAGACTACACTTTTCCTACTTCTTTGGCAGGAGAATTTCAGAGCAAGACGATTTCAGGCATGTTCTAGGTGGCAAGTTCCTGTTCATATGATTCAGAGGGGAGGAGGGGGAATAGTGACACTTGTAAATAAGCTTTTTTATTTCTTATTCTCTCCTTCAGCTCTCTTGCTTTTACTTGCTTGCTCCAGATAGAGGACGTGAGCAAAGGAGAAAGAAGAGTAAGTGAGAAGCAAATATGTCAAAGTGTATCACCTATCACCTTAGAGAATACAAAAAGGAAGCAAGAAATAGAAAATTCTACCTATTTAGAGCTTGTGTTAAAAGATCCAGGCTTAGGAAAGAGAAAAAGACACCCTCACTCTGCTAGCCACTAAGACAGAAATTATACGACAATGGAAATAACAGCGCCTTGTCAGATCACTGAGCATTGAATTCATAGAGTTGACTCATCTTTCGCTAACAGCTTGCATCTTATGCCTCAGTATCAACCAGCCTCATCTCCCGCTTGGGGAAATCCCAGTAATCATACACTCCCCATGGCAGCCTGGCACACAGAGACCTTCTCACAGTGTAATCAGATATGTTTCAATTTGCAGGACTCCTTTATCATCCTCACACTCTRGAAGAGTTCTTGAAGAGTACTTGAGAGGTTCAGAAAATAGCTTGGCAGAGATACTTGTACAGGGTACCATTTACTGTTATGGGATAGATGGCTGCATGTGAGCTCTGGCAGCATGTTCCTGACRAAGAAAAAGGCTTTTAGTCTTACTGTCATAGAGAAATGAAAGAATCACTAAGAAGCACCTCACTCATAGCCAAACACATAGCAATGTACATAAAGTTTATATAAAGCCTTGAGTTTGCTCCTGTAGGCAGCAGCAGCTTTACACTTTTTGAGCAGTGTGAAGCAGCTCCCTATTGAACTACTTGGATACACCTTGCATTGTCAGAAAGGGGGAAAGATACCTTCATGTAATTTATCAAAACTAGCCTTATAGGCAATAAACCCAGTTAATGCTTATCTTTTCCTCTTTATTAGTAATACATATAGCATCACTCAAGCTAAAACTAAAACACTAAAACAAATAGCAATACTAAATCTATGTGGGTCACCCTACTAGTCAAATAAACAGTTCCTCCCTATGCTAAAGAAGGCAGGGAAAATACAGTGTAAGCTACAATTTCCTAAGCCTATATATCTTCCATGATGCCTGTCCCTGACTTTTGGAGCCACACTCTCTCCTAAGAAACATAGTGCCCTAACATTTTCCAGGAACTGTTTATAAAAAGTTAGGTCATGAGGGAACAGTATCTCACCATGTGACTTAGACATTCAATTGCATGGAAGCTTTAGAAAAAACTTTAGAATCAAGAGTTTCAGAAAAATAAGCTTAAACTTTTCTTTTTCTTTTTTTCTTTTTTTTTTCTTTTTTTTTTTGCACAAATGCTTACAGTCAGGGTTGGTTAATGAAAACTTTGTAGAGATACAGTCCTAATGAAGAAATTGTTTGCTACAACTAGCTCAGTCAGCTCTGATTGAATATATGGGTTCAGTAAGTGGTGTAATTAATAGCCCTTTCTGTTTAAACTAATTCAACAAACATTAATTCTCTCACAAAATGTCAGAATAATAAATTTTAGCTGTGTCAAGCTGATCTGATTTCAGTGAGATCAACAAGAGCTATATGGATGACACTGTATTTTGTACATACAGAGAAAGACAGATTAATCTAGTTGTGTTTCTTAAAAGTATTGTGTGGTTTCTATAACCTTCTATAAGCAGTAAGTACAAATGACTGCCTGGAGCAGTGAGTCCAAATCTATATACCATGGAGTGCACTGGGATGCTAGTAAGAACACCTGGAATTAGCTAGATTTCTGCTGCCATCTACTTGCAAGTGGCTTGCTTCTATAGYGTGCCTAAAAAGCAAATGCTACACGTCCCAAATACCAACAGCAGTAAAATTAATTCAAAAACACTGACTGAAACTACTGAAAAATAAGCCTACAGAAATTCAAAGTGCAGAAGTTACTCCTTGCTACCTCTGTGAATTAATACTGCTCCTTGCACTAATAAGAGCAAAGTAAAATTGCACTTGCAGTGCAGATTAAATACTGGAAGGTATCACAGAATAGCAATTCCAGTTTCACCACAAAGGTAAGCCCTAACACTGTCTGTTCCTCGCACACACATCTCCCCCTTAGGGTTAAAAGCTTAGAGATTATAGATCCACTCTTCTAACTAATCTCTTTATTTATCTGCCAGGACAATGAGATTATATGAGGTCAATCATTTACTCATATTAGCTCATTTTTGTGATAAAAAGGAGCCTGTTCCCCATTTGCGAACTATGCCTAACTGAAACTGGACAATTTCATGACCAAATTAGAAATAGAAGCAAAAATATCTTTGCAAGACCAGCAGTGTACAATTTGCATGACAAGCTGCATGTAGTAGGCATACTGCAAAACTGTACACATGCACAAAGCATGAAGTCCCTGTTTAGCACCATCTGTGCTAAGACCAGACCAAAGAGTCTCAGCTGGCACAAAGGCTACAGGTCATTGACTTACGTTTTTTATTTTGTGGCTTCAATGTAGCTATGTTTCAAATTTGGCCTCTTCTCCATTCTACTACAGAAAGCAGAGGGAGACTGATAAACTTCTCTCAATCTGATGTCTGTTTTACAGCTTATTTTTATGTTATGTTCCCAAGAGGATTTGCATGGAAGGTAAAACACAAATACAAACACAGCAACATCTACGTATCATACATGTGCACACTCCACTGTAACACTTGGATGTTCACCTAAACACCCTAGCTCTGATGKTGAAACATGTAAAGACATAGAATAGACATCTGCTTTCATATATGCTCATTCCATATAAGCACATGCAGATGCAGCCCATACACAGCATGCATAATCACAAATGGATGCCACACTCACTTCTTCCAATACAGTAACTCCGCAGCCAGCTTTCACCCAGTCTATGCTTAATATCTTTTGTGCCCAAGCCCTTCATGCCGCCCTCCACACCCTCCACCTGAAAATAGCAACATTCACTCCTGAGTGCTGTACAAACCTTTGTTGGTAACTTCCCAAGAAACTTCAAAGAGTAACAAGTCCTCCACTGGCAGGTCTTCATCCTCCCACTGAGGAAGACCATTAAGAGAGGTCATAGACAGTGATCTAGCCAGCGGCATTTTCTTCAGCCCTTTAACGTTGACCACACAGGCCACAACAGTTATCAAATGTCCGATTACTGTGGGGGCTCTCTGCAGTTCTGGTTGTAGTAGTCTGTCGGTGTGCTGGGCTCGGAGCAGAAAATTTACTCAGATAGCTGGGAGCTAATGGGTTTAAACTGTCTGACCACCAGCATTAAATTGGCTCAGTGAAATCCTCAGGGCTTGAGAAGCAGCTGCTGGTAGAGGTAAGAATTTAAGACTGTACTGAGCAAGGTCTTGAGTGTTTTGGGGCTAGGCCTGTTTTCTCCCTCAGAGGGAGGTAAAAAACAGTTTTGAGCTCCCCAGCCACAGCTTTCAGTATCTACCACCTCAGGGATAACTGAAACTCGCCAATTGTAAACACAGCACTGCCCTGAGCAAACTCCAGTTGGGAGGACACTCCGAGTTCACCACCTGATTTTGAGCCCGGCCCCCAAATCCTCCCCTCGAGATAAACCCTTCCGGTTAACACTCATAGACCTTCTCTTTCCCCTGGCTACTTACCAGCAGGATAAGTAGACTCTTCTGCATGATATCTCGAAGATGACTTACGAGGTTAAACACTGTTACCTATTCTTACTTGGTTCAACAATCTATGAGCTTTTCCTTTTTTCAATAGTTAATTCCTCTTGCATCTCCAGGCTGTCAACTTCGTTCTGTTCTCGAGCAACCTTCAGCCCTGAGAACTTTTACAAAGACAGACACAAAGGCTCTGCCCCTACTTTGGCACACTCTTGGTGGTTTTCCCTGCAGTCCTACTCCCCRATTTTTCATCTTTTTTTTTTCTTTTTCTGTGTCTTTTCTGGCCTCTGGGCCCAGATTCCCTACCTAGAGAAACTAACTAGTGAGTAGTGAGGCAGGGAACAGTATGCCCGTCTTGTTCTAGGACACCGCTGGGATGCTGTGTTCATATCGGGGATGGGGGAGGGGGGGATGCAGGCTGCTAACTCCAAACCTAAGATCCTCAAGRCTCCATGGGATGGCTGCCTGCTTCGAAGGTACTTACATGCCTATGTGTCTAGTCAAGAATCCCGTGTTTCTGAGACAGCTGTGTATGCTGAATCTAATTCTGAGCTTAGAAAGCAACCTGCCCAAATCCAGAATTCAGGAGTGATCAGATCTCCAGGTGAGATTAGACATGTCTCTGAGACTGTTAAACATAAAGCTGTGCTGTCAAGCGTGGACTTTATAACAGCATGGCTGGACCTTGCTTAAGACAA